>NC_044310.1:129409854-129722354 GCF_007474595.2 Lynx canadensis | reverse complement strand
ACCTTGTGAGATCATTACCTGAGCCCAAACCAAGAGTCAGACACTAAACTGACTGAGCCACCCAGGCGTCCCAATTGGAATGCATTTTTAATTACATTTCTTCTTTAAGGCAATTCTCATTTTTAAAAAATGTACCTGTGAAGGTATATACACTGTAAGAGATGCTTCTTCTCCTCCAGAGATAAACATGGCAATAAATAAGTACACAGAATCCTTGCTGGTGTTAAAATTTGAAACATAGTATGTTTTCATGAAATTATAGCTAATTTCTATAAATAATGACTACTTATTGGGACAAAGACTGAGAACCACAGTGTACTACAGCTTTTTGCCTTTATATCTATGGTAGATGAACCTGTGCATAGGCTCCTGTAGCTTCTGGAGTGAGTGTGTTGAGGGCACCATGGGAAGGCCAGTACACCCTTCCTACTGCCCTTATACATACACACATGCCCTACACAGAAAACACTCTCCTACTGAACTTTCACCACCACATCAAAAGTGGTATCTTTTCATTGGCAGGAGGATGTTTTTTCTCTACCTTGAAAGTTATAGACCTGTTTATATTGTGCTAATGTCATTCTCTACAAATGCCTGCACAAGCCATTATTTACTGATATTCTCCTACCTTCCAGCAAAGGTTAATGTAGGATATAGCCTTAGAAAAACAGGTGTTTTGTTGTTTTTTTTTTTGCAACACATATATTCATATTTTCATTCATGGCTTCATATGCCAGTTTAAGTGTCTTGTAGGCATAGTACTATGCCAAGCTTTTCCTTAGAATATATTCCTAGGAACAAAAGTATTTTTCCCTAAATCAACTATCATGACTTAAAGAATAAGAGTTTCAACTCAGTGTTTTCTATTTACTTTTTCTACCAGGAAAAGCAGAGCAAATTTATAGCTCATTGCAATGAGTACCTTTACTAAAACCAATTTTCTTGGAGGTTTTCTTTCCCACTATATAGTTCTTGACCTTGTATTCTTTTACATATGGTCCTATGATATATAGCTTATATCATGTGTCTTGAAAATACTTTTTGAAAGTATTTGTGCTAGAAGTTTCTTGGCCAGATGTTTCTCCATTGCTGTTCCTGAAATTTGATGGAGTCTTTTCATTTCTGCAGGTATGAATTTCCTCTATAAGTTTCCTTCTGAAAATTGAGGTGGTTGGATTCAGTGATTCCCAAATGCTGGTCTATGTATGCCGACTGCAACAGCCACAATGGGAGAGTGTGTTCAGAGCCTTCAGGCATGTTATATCAGTGTCTGTGGGTTGGGGCCAAGGCACCAGGTGTTGCTGGGGCCCAGCCAGATTTGGGAACCCCTAAGCCAGATGGTCTCTTAGATGTTCTTTGGCTTTGTGAATTTATGATGCTGTTGGAGCCTTGGCCTCTGATGGGTGGAATATAAGCCAGCCTCTAGAGAAGGAGTTGCAGTTATCCTGGCCACCATCACAGGAAGGAGACACACACCAGGTCACACACCAGGGGTTTTCCCAGCTTCTGCAGACCTTTCCTCCAAAGGCATGTTAAGTGCTTCTCTCTGGGCTCCTGCATACTGCTCACACCTCCACTGGAGACGGAAGCATCTCTTTGTATAGTCCACTTAAATGAAATCTATAAACACTGAGAACGTAGATGTCAGTTTCTAACACCACAGCCAACCACCCAGTAGGCATCCAATAAATGCTCAAATGACTGAATGAATGAACTTTTGAGAGAAATCACTCAATAACCTCCTTGATGAGCCATGCTTCAACGCCAATGGAAAACTACCTGTAACAGATTACAAGGAAGAAATCTGAGTGACAGATTAAATCTAAGTGCTATATGTTAGCATCCCTGAACTCCTTCAGAGTGCACCCGAACCCCCTTTGTTTTGGAACTCTGGGTTTATATGAGAAAAGGCCCTTAACTTTTCTTAATATCATCGCAAGGATCTTCTGGGACAAAACTTTTACACCTAAGTTACAGCACCGTAAAAAGATAGATTTATTTGCTCTGTGTGATTATTTTAAGACTAAGTCTGTTATCTTCTATTAGAACAAAGAAAGTATATTCTCAATAGCCAAGGAACTGATTGATTCCAGTGTTTACCCTTTTAGAAGTAAATACAGATAGGCACAAATAAAATTTGATGTTGGTTCACAAACATGCCCCTTATAAAGCTTTATAATCTCTTCTTATCATTATTATTGACTCCTGTGTTTTTAATAAAATATGCTGTGCTGTTGCCCTTTTTAATATATTAAAATTTATATACTTAGAGAAATAGATAACAGGGAAAATTTTACTTCTAAAGTTTAGAGTTAAATCATTTGATAGAAAAATTTAACGAAAATAAGGATTTAGACGTTCAACAATTTTAAATTTATGATCAAGATTTCTGATCTGGTTTTTAACTCTGAAATTTCAAAGACCACACACGGTTTTAACAGTCATCCCTTTACCTATCAGTAAGCACCGTAACCTTCTTGTAAAATGACATGTGCCCCAACTCTACCACTTTAAATATAAGTAGATGTAATGTGAATGGAAGTAGGCATGGCCCGACCCGAGGAGCCAAGCTTGGTTCTGTAGGATATGGAGCCTCTTCTCATTATAGTAAACAAGCATATTTCCAGCAGATAAAGAAGCAGATCTCCTTTCAGTTGAAGAGTATTATTTGTAGACAGTTATGGTTTAAGCAGGACACAGCTCACAAGCTCCATGTGATAAAAGCATCCTCTGTTTATTCATAGGGAAGGTTCTTACACTTTCACTCAGGAACAGCTTTTCTTCTGGGTTCTAACAACACAAATATTATAGTATAATAAGCTCTTTTTATGTGTTGTACAACATTTAAGTTAGCAGACCAAAATTGACACGGTGAAGGCACATGACCAAATCATTAAAAAATTCCTTTTATAATATTTGGCTTTGGGTTTATATTGGGGAGATGTAGAACCAAATCAAAGTGTATCCCAGTTGTTATTAAATGATACACCTGCAGTAGGAGAATGGTATTTTATGAGTGCCAGTAGTGAGCAAAAGCTGTCATCTTTGAATGTGATTAATGAGAGACTTAAAGTTTTTATTAAGCATTCTGGTGTGCTAGAGGCTTCTGGGTAAAGTGTGAATCATGGGGAGAGATGCCAGAATTGGTGTGAAATCTGGTTTCTTTGGCGATGTCATACATAGCATAGCTTGTGGACACCCGTGATCTCGATTGACCTTGTTGATGACATAATACAGTGTCGTTCAAGGCTCTCATCTCCAGATATGTCAGGGATAGGTTACACGTTGTGCTATAAAAGAAGCAAAAGTCATGCTTTTTCTCTTTACATCTGTTCCCTTCTTTCACCTCACATACACTCAGCTTTGAATCTGCTTAATGTGCTTTCTAACAGAAACTTCTGCTAAGCTCTTTCTCTGGGGACCCAAGTGGTCCTGGCTACTTCCCAGTTCTGCGTATACCAGAACTGCGTATATCTCTAATTCAGGAAAGAAACTCTCTAAATTTCAGTCGTGTTTAATCCTTATGCTACTCTGGATTTCAACAAGCCTAATCTAGGATCTCCACCTTTGTAACCCTGTACTCTGAAATGTGATGATGTTTTGTGTGGTTAGCACTACTCCCCTGACACCCTCTTGAATCCCACAAGCATCTTAAATGGTTAGCTTCAGATGCCTGCCTTTTAATTTTCTAATTCTCAGGGCTGCTAGGTTTCTCTTTAGCTGAATCTGCTAACCTTTTTTATCTTCAGATAATCCACACATTTGAATGCACATGATGAAGCGTACTTTGCCTTAGATATGTACTTCAATCAGAATCTTTGAAAGTTAAATGTTCTTGTATCTGCAAGCGACCAGAAAACCACTTTTCCAACTTTATTTTAGTGAACTTTGGGGGTGGAGGAAGATGTACTTGGGTACTAAAGCCCAAGCCAGGATCCTCCTTCCTCAGCTTCAAATGGCACAGGAAACCCCCTTCAGATTTCCAGCATGCTGTCTCAGAATAGCTCTCATTTCTGTGCCACAGAACACACTTCGGCTTCTCGCTGAGAGCCAACAGGAGGCACAGCAGATGTATTAGTAAATCACAGAAATTACAAAACTATGAGGAAATACAGCCACATAACATTGAAGAGCTCCGAATGCATAAATGTAACTGGGAGTGTGCTGTGGCCCCGACTGTTGGGGACCTGGCCAAGAAACTAGGTGTCAAGGTTGCCCCATTGCTAGAATAATTGACAGCCATAGGTGAGTGGTGAGATCAGGTACTACAGATCAGAAAAAAATGTTTGGTTTGGGGTTAGCCATGTGTGGCCAGAGAATATTTTAGAGACTGGTGAAATAACTGAGGTTAGGCAGAGCATAAGCGGGGAAGACAGGAATGACCTGAACAGATTCAAATGGAGGGGAGGGGAGGGCAGATGGCTGCTATAGGTCAGACATAAGGACAAAAACTTTGGACCATTGTGGCTCTCTGAGCTTCAGGTAAAGCTAGCTCTAGCACCTGAAAATCTCCTTAGGACAGACGTTTACTTGGCAGCAGTATTAATCAGTTAGAGGCTTGTACGTGCCACAGCCTGGTTTAGTCAGGCAGCCACCCTTGCCCTGGAGCTCAGGCCTTTGTCCTCAGCCTGGGTCCTGCAAACACGTGAAGTTATTCTTCTTTCTGCATTTGGCTTCAGAAAGAAGGTCCACGTCTGGTCTGACTGAGAACTCTTCCAGCGTGTCTACTCAGTCCATGAGTCTGGCATATTAATCTGAGAGAGTGCTTCTCAACTTTTAGTTTGCAACCACCTGGGAAGATGGCTAAAACTGCAGGTTCTTGGCTGCTGCTCAAGGAGATAGGTGAGTAAGGGGGTGCCCAGAAGCCTGAATTTTAGGCAGCACCTAAAGGGTTTCTAAAGCAGGTTTTGTAGTCAGTTGGAGGAACACTAGCCTAAAGGGAACTGGTTCTACTTCCTCTAGAGACTTTAATGACAGAGTATTACTTAAAAATCCTGACAGAATTTGTCCTGTAAAGCAGGGACCCTTTGTGAAGTGGTTGACATGTGATTGCCCATACTCTCGATATATAAACGTCACAGGATTTCAGCATTGGAAAGTGTGTTGTTAACACATATGGTTCTTTCTGTTTCGGAGGGTCAGGTTGAGTCATCTTAAAACTTAAGCTATTCTGAGTCTGTCCACATACTCAATATCTGCAACAGGACAAGAAGGAGAGTGGCTTGCAGATGGGTTTATTACCATTCACCAGTAGTTGGTGAGCTGGTAGCCCATTATTCTACTGTTGTGTCTATTAGATATATGGTATTTATCCCATACAGGGTTGGGTTTCTTAATTTTTTCAGTTGCCTTTGAGAATGAACCAATTGCAGGTGAGTTTTAACTTCTTGATTTGGGGGGAAAAAGTTTAAAATGGGTTATGATTTTGAAGCCTTTTTCAAAATGATTGTTAATTCTGAGGAAGAGTGGCATAAAAGTCTATGGCAGACACTACTGGGCTGGCTGTCACAATCACCATCTACAACCTCTTTGTTCTGTGTAAAATTCTAGCACAGTAAGATTGTAAAATTCTCACAATTCTTAGAAGACATTGCTATGGCCAATGGCATAAAAGTCAAAATTTTCTGAGTGCTACTTTCAGGAAAAAAAATAAATGAGTAAAATAAAATAAGGATAAATTGGGTTGGAATGCCTTTTGCCCTTTGGCATTTTGCCCCTTTTCCACTTGGATTATAGAATTGTAGCTAGGGGGTACAGCAGCCATCCTGTGAACATGAGGCAGCAAGCATGGGCAGAGGGCTACATCTCAGGGATGGAAGAAAGGAAGGATGACAAAGACTGAGTCTCATGGCTTTGTGGAGCATCTGTGCCAGCCCTTGCCTGCCTGTTTCAGGACTTCTTGTTTCTTCTGTACCTGCCTACTTAAGCCACGTAGTGTCCTGATACAGGATACTCAAACATTTTGTGAAAGGTTCCACCTTAGTAAAAACACCCATTATCAAAGATTTTTGTGAACCCAGACGCTTGGGTGGCTCAGTCTGTTGTGTGTTCACCTCTCAATTATGGCTCAGATCATGATCTCAGAGTCATGGATCAACCTCTGCATCAGATTCTTAAGATTCTTTCTCTCTCTCTCTCTCTCTCTCTCTCTCTCTGCCCTTCTTCCCCACACATTCTCTCTCTCTAAGATAAGATAAAATAAAATAAAATAAATAATTTAAATTAAAAAAATATAGTTGTGAACCATTATGAATGGGACAACTTAATTAAAAAGAAAGGAAGAAAGAAAAATGCCCTCACAAACCATACACCAGACTGATGGGATTCAGAAAGAATTACAAGGGGTTTCGAATGATAGTCTGTTCTTCCTACAGCATACATGGCCTCAGATTGCTTTGTAACTTGAGGTAGGGGCGACAAAATGTCTCAGGATCTGAGATGGTGAGTTCTGTATCTTTAAAGTAAGCAGAGGAAACACTTTCACGACATGAATGTATTATGATATAAGAACTAGACCAACTCTCATCCGCTCAGAATGGGAGACTGAGAATGGAATGTGTCAGAACCACTTTTCATGAACTTTTTGCTGGCATTCTTGGTGAGGTACAATTGGTGTAAACAAAATCTGAGGACTTAAGAGTGCTCCAGACATGGTAAACCAGTCAGAGAAACAGATCCACAAGGCTGTATCTCTAATTATAAGTCTTTCAATTTTGAGAGCTGGAATTTGGAAAGGCAAGCATGTGACTTAACAAAACTTAGGACATTTCATAGTGTGGCAGGACATGTTTGTGCCAGAAGGCTTATGTAGGAGTTCACAGAGCTCAATCAGGTAGAGAAGGCATGAGTTGAGCACAGAAACCGTATTGTGTAAGGAACTCTGGATTGAGGGCAGGAATTTGAACCTGAAAATTAGATTCTTCTTGTTGACTAGCTGAGTGATTCTGAGCAAGTCACAATGTCACTCAACCTCAGTGTTTTTCCATGAAAATGTTATGTGAACTTTAAAGTTATACCTAGACCTAAAATTCTGTGATTCTACAGTAATTTCATAAGGATAGAGGGTTGCAGTCCTTCAGGTCAAAGCAGATTTCAAGCAGAGGCCTCCTAGGTACCTGAATAGCTCCTTGGCAATAATATTTAATAATATTATAGAGAGAACCCAGGTAATATTAGTCAAATCAGTGATCAGTTTTTTCAAAAGAAATTCAGTCTTATTCAAGTATGATTTTTCATTTTCCTGGAGTCTTCCGTTGTAAAAGGGTTGTGGCCTCTCTTTTTGAGATCTAGTCTGTGAAATATAAGAGATAGAAATTTCCTTAAAAACTTGAGTGCGAGCATCATCCCTGATTCATCCCCTTTCTCATCACATAGCTTCTTGAAAGCTACATCGTAACAGTGGTCTTTCTTGGACCATCACTCGTCACTCAGAAACATGACTCTGGGAAAAAGCTCATTGGTATGTGTATTAGTCAAGGTTCAACCAGGCAAGCAGAATCAATGGGAGATTAGATGGATGGATGGATGAATGGATGGATAGATAGATAGGAAGATGGATGGATGGATGGATAGATAGATAGATAGATAGATACACATACATACATATGTATCCATCCAGCCATATATGTGTGTAAGCACACACATTGTTCAGTGTTCACTGATACAAAATTAAGGCTATAGTTTAATAATACAATAAATTACCTTGTAACCCACTTAACTAGTTTGCCAGCCAAGTTAGTGGCTTTATCTCTGTCAAACACACTGACTAATCCTATGGAACACTGGGAGTTTGAATCCCTTAGAAACCTTTCTGAGCACTTTCTTAGTACAATAGAGCTTCCATTGTCAAGTCTGTTTTCTTTTGCACCCAGTTTATTCATGTCCCTTTAAGTGTTATTGATTCTGTAATTTAATTATTATCATGAATTGTTAAAAATTATTTCTGAAGAGAAGGCAATTTCATTTATTAAAATTTATTTAAGTGTCTTTGAAAGAGTAAATAAAGGCTAGTTATTATTTTTCTAATAAATATGGGCAAGGCAACTAAAGAAAAAGGCAAATTGTCTTCTAAAATTCTAGGCAGTTTCTGCATATAGATTACTTTGGAAGTGTGTTCATTTTGAAGGTACTTAAAGGAATTGGTACTGAAAATCTTAGAGAAAGTGTGGTTTTTATAAGAAATAGATAGAACTTCCATCATAAGGCCGTTCTCAAAGAAACGTTCTTGATCTTACAATGAAATATTGGCATATTTATATATTTTGATCAAAATAAAATATGTTTAGGGGTGCCTGGGTGGCTCAGTTGGTTAAGCAATCGACTTCGGCTCAGGTCATGATCTCATGGTTCATGGGTTCGAGCCCCATGTCAGGCTCTGTACTCACAGCTCAGAGCCTGGAGCCTGCTTCGGATTCTGTGTCTCCCTCTCTCTCTGCCCCTCCCCCGCTTGCACTCTGTCTCTCTCTCTCAAAAATGAATAAACGTTTAAAAAATATAAATAAATAAATATATAAATAAAATATGTTTATATTAGAATCCTTGCTAGTGCATTAAGACAAGGAAAATAAATAAACAGTGTTCATATTTTTTTTTCAACTTTTTTTTTTTTGGGGGGGGGGGACAGAGAGAGACAGAGCATGAACAGGGGAGGGGCAGAGAGAGAGGGAGACACAGAATCGGAAACAGGCTCCAGGCTCCGAGCCATCAGCCCAGAGCCTGACGCGGGGCTCGAACTCACGGACCGCGAGATCGTGACCTGGCTGAAGTCGGACGCTTAACCGACTGCGCCACCCAGGCGCCCCAACAGTGTTCATATTAGAAAAGAATGAATAAAACAGGTGACATGATTATGTAACTAGAAAATCCCCCTAAAAGTTAATAATGGCAAAAAGGCCTGGAACTAAGAGGTGAGTCTAGCAAAGCCTCAGGATACGAGGTTAATACACAAAAGTCAATTTCTGTCTTACATACCAGCAAAAATCAATTGAACTTTGAAATTTAAAAAATAATACCATTACAACAACATCAAAATTAATGAAGTACTTAAGTAAAAATCTAACAAAATTTGTCAGGATCTCTCTATGAAAAACTACAAAACACTGATGAAAGAAAACAAAGCAGAACTAAATAAATGGAGACATGTGCTGTATTCATGGATTGGAATTCTCAATATTGTTAAAATGCCATTTCTTACTATTTTGATCTACAGAGTAATCTAATACCATTGAAAAACCCCAGCAAGCCATTTTGTAGACATTGAAAAACTGGTCTTAAAATTTATGTGGAAAGACAAAGACCCAGAAAACCAATATAGTACTGAAGCAGAACAAAGTTGGAAGACTGACACTACCCAGTTTTAGGAATTACTATTAGGCCATGGTAATCAAGACAGTATGGAAATGTAAAAGAATAGACACATGGATTCCTAGAACGGCATAGAGGACCCGGTAATAGATCCACCTAAATATAGTCAACTGATCTTTAACAAAGGAGCCAGGGCAATTCAACAGAGAAAGGACAGTTTTTATAACAGATGGTGCTGGAACAATTGGATATACATATGCAAGATATGTAACTAGACACAGAGTTTACATCTTTTACAAAAACTAACTCAAAATCATAAACTTAACTATAAAATGCAAAACTATAAAACTTCTAGAAGAAAACATAGGAGACAATCGAGGTGACCTTGGGTCTGTTGATGAAATTTTTAAATAGAAAGCCAAAAGCACAATCCAGGAAAGGGGAAAAGATGATAATTTTGTCCTTATTAAAAAATAAAAACTTCTTGGTGAAAGCACTAATGAAAGAATGAAAAGAAAACCACAGACTGAAAGAAAATATTTGTGGAGTGAATATCTGATAAGGGAATTGTATACAGATTATACAAAGAATTCTCAAAACTCAACAATAAAAACAATTTAAAAATGGGCAAAAAACCTGAATCTCATCATAGAAGACATACAAACGGCAGGGGTGCCTGGGATGGCTCAGTCCATTAAGCTTCTGACTTTGGCTCGGGTCATGATCTCGAGTTCGTGAGTTCGAGCCCCACTTTGGGCTCTGTGTTAACAGCTCAGAGCCTGGAGCCTGCTTCCGATTCTGTGTCTCCTTCTCTCTCTGCCCCTTCCCTACTCACACTCTCTCTCTCAAAAATAAATAAACATTAGGAAAAAAAAATTTAATAAAAAAAGAAGACATATGATGGCAAATAGCCATATGAAAAGATGATCAATATCATTTGTCGTAGGAAATCACATATTAAAACAACTATGAGATACCACTACACATCTGTTGAAATACCTACAATCCAAATAACTTCCAATACCAATTTCTGGCAAGGATGTGGAAAATAGGAATCTCATTCATTTGCTGATGAGAATTCAGAATGGTACTGACACTTTGGAAAACAGTTGGCAGTTTCTTACAAAGCTAAACATAGTTTTATCATAGGATTCACAACTGAGCTTCTACATATTTACCCAACAGAATTGAAAACTTCTATCTATGCACAAACCCCTGCGTGCAAATGTTTATAACATCTTTATTCATAATCACCAAAAACTGGAGGCACACAAGATGTCCTTCAATAAGTGAGCAGAGAAGCAGATAATGGTACATCTGTACAATAAAATATTATCCAGTAATAAAAAGTGTGAGTTGCAAGCGAGGAAGATATATGAATGAATCTTAAATGCATATTGCTAAGTGAAAGGAGCCAGGCTAACTGTCCACACACTTTATGATTGCAATTATATTACAGTCTGGAAAGAGGAAACTATAGAGACCATAAACAGATTAGTGATTGGCAAGGGCTCAGGGGCAGGGGAGGATATGAATGGCAAAGCATAAGAGACATTTTAGGACAGTGAAGTTATTCTGCATGATATTGTAATGGTGGATATATGACACCAGGCATTGTTATAGTACATACAATTTTGCAGCACAAAGCATGAATCTTCATGTATGCAAAAAAAAAAAAAAAAAACATTTAGGAGGTCAAGAGATTCTGGGACAGAATGCAGAATATGACAAAATAATCTAATTGCATTACCAATGCATGAAACAACCTCACTGAAGAGGATGGGGGTCTGGGAGAGTTGCTGACCTAAGTAACTTCACAAGTGAGTGGGGTCTGTGAAGCTAAAGGCAAGAAACTGTATGTAGGCACTGTACTCTAGTTGATAAAATTGTTTCCCCTGAAGGTCCAAGTCAGCAGTCCTTACATCGCTATGCATGTACACTGGAATCAATCAATTAAGGAAGTGTGTGGTGCATGTGGGAGCTAGATTTCTTACTTTGGAGCTGGAATCTGCTGATCAGGAAAGGCGGGAGGCTAGAATGATCCATGTGATAATGGATTAGACTTGGAGTCATCAGTATAAACTCATGCTTGGTATAAATATAGATGGTTGCACTTAGAAAGATGTGTGTACAGGGGCGCCTGGGTGGCCCAGTCGGTTGGGCGTCCGACTTCAGCCAGGTCACGATCTCGCGGTCTGTGGGTTCGAGCCCCGCGTCAGGCTCTGGGCTGATGGCTCAGAGCCTGGAGCCTGTTTCCGATTCTGTGTCTCCCTCTCTCTCTGCCCCTCCCCCGTTCATGCTCTGTCTCTCTCTGTCCCAAAAATAAATAAAAACGTTGAAAAAAAAATTAAAAAAAAAAAAAAGAAAGATGTGTGTACATACACAGGTTAGTATATATATATGTATCCCCTTGCTCTGCCAGCTGATAGAGAGCTTAGCAACAACATCACCCCAGTAGCAATGAGCACACATAGCAACCACATCTTAGTTTCTAATACCTTTTTTCCCCCAGTAAAAGGAACCAGGGCTTCTTAGATAAATGACCGATTCTAGAACTAAGGCAGGAAATATACAGTTCATGTCTGGAGCATCTCGTAGTGCCAGAGGGTAAGAAAGGGTTCAAAAAGAGAAAAAAAATCCTCAACAATGGTGTATGTCAAAAGGACATAAGAGCCAACTGAAAGCTTCCAGTGGTCAAAACAATGTGAGCAGCGAAGTAAAATAATATTGGATTATAACCCAAGGCTTAAAATAAATGAGTCCTTACTGATATAAATTACTGAATAAACAAATCTCCCAGGCAGGAGGGTTCCAAATGTTGTGTGTAGATACTCCGCCCTCAAGGAGGGGTAAAGTGTAACTCCACTCCTTAAGCCTGGGCTATGCATACATGATTTCCTTCCAAGCAGTTCTGTATGGAAAGGGGAAAAACTCATTTGTGGTGAAAGCTGACAAACACTACCTTGGCCAGATAAAGTTAAAATCAGTGTGGATAGTAGATTTCCTTGATACAATGAGATGAACATGGCACTTTAGCTGTTAGTCTCCCTCCCAAAAAACAGTCTCATCACGAGAAAAACATGCGAGGGGCACCTGGGTGGCTCAGTCAGTTTAGCGTCCAACTCTTGATTTCAGGTCAGGTCATGATCTCACGGTTTGTGAGGTCGAGCCCCACGTTGGGCTCTGTGCACTGATCATGGAGCCTGCTTGGGATTCTGTCTCCCTCTTTCTCTGACCCTCCTCTGCTCTCTCTCTCTCTCTCTCAAGAAATAAATAAACCAATAATTTTTTTTTCTAATTTTTTTCTGAGGTGCCTGGGTGGCTCAGTCAGTTTAGCGTCCAATTTTGATTTCAACTCAAGCCATGATCTCACAGTTTGTGAGGTCGAGCCCTGCATTGGGTTCGGAGCCCATTTGGGATTCTCTCTCACTCCCTCTTTCTCTGCCCATCCCCCACTTGCATTTGCTCTCTCTCTCTCTCTCTCTCAAAATAAATAAATAAACATTTTTAAAAATCTGACAAATCTGAATGGAGGGCCATCCTACAAAATACCTGCCGAGTACTCCTCAAAACTAAGGTGATCCAAAAGAAAGTCTGAGAACTCACAGCCAGAGGAGCTTAAGACATGATGACTAAAAGTACTATGTGTCCTAGATGGGATCCTGGAACAGAAGAAGAACACTAAGGGAAAACTAAGGAAATCTGTACGAAGTATGGGCTTTAGTTAATAGTAATGTACCAACATTGGTTTATTAATTACAACAAATATACCATACTGATGTAAGATGTGAATAATAGTGTAAATCAGGTACGGGTAAATAGGAGCGCTATAGTAACTTCACAGTTTTCTGCAAATTAAATACTTACAAAATATATACTTTATTTAAAAAATGTTTAAGGTGTGTGTCATATTTAATGTACATACCTCTTTTAAACTGGCCGAGGGCGAGAGCTAATCTCATCAGATGAGAGGGCTTCTCCTGAAATCTCTGCCATTAATTCAGGAAGGGGAAATTCCACTAGAAACGTTACTTTTGTTATTTCATTCAGTCCCTACCACAACCCCACGGGGATAGTGATTTTCTTCAGATCTGTGAATAAGGAGTCTGATGCTGACAGAAAATGGGGGGCTTGCCAGAATTTTATTCCTAACAAATAAGATTTGGGTTCAAAATAAATCATATGTGGGCTTTTTCTCCTTACATTTCCTCTTCACATTGTCAGATACAGGGAGCTCTTAAAGCCGTGTTGTTAGCTAGAATTAAATCATTCTTTATTGCTCTCTTCTCAAAATTTATTTTTTAATCCCTTCAGGCCTCCATTCCACTAATGTATCTTTGAGACCAAACTCAAAGTAATTTAGGCATCTCAAATATTCCTAAAGTCATCTCCCTACAATCTCAATGATGTCTGTTACTCAATTTAGTATATTTAGTGTTGACTATTAAATTTAGTATTTAGTATTACAATTTAAATTCAGTATTCCTCACAACCTTTCAAATAAGAATTGAAGTTACCCTGGAAAGAAGAATATAGTAAAATTAATTTAAGAAAAATCTAAACAGAGTTATGAGGGGATAAACAAATACTTTAACCATAAAAGTTAATAGAGTTGTTAAAATTCATCATGAAAGCTGCCACAATTTTATTTGGTGGCCAAGAAAAACAAGGAAATGTGATTAAATTATATGTCCCCTTTGAAGAGGGAATATACCAGTTTCTCAGAGAAGCAAAACTTTCCCTTGTTCCAGATTCTGAAAGAATTTATATTTAGGGCATGTCAAGGGGGTAAAATAAAGAATTGTTCGCAATGGTTTCACAGCCAATATGGAAATAAAATTTATATGGTTGTTTCTCATAAAAACTGACTAAAAGATTGAAGCCATAATAATAAAAGGCAATTCAATGCACATAGTTATTTGAGGTGATATTGTAATGTAGTCCAAGTATATTGTAGTAGATTCCAAATTCTAATTCACTTGGAGAATATCTGAGACAGTAAGAGTGGTATATACATAGTTTGTTCCTCAAATTGTCTTCTCTAACTACTATCTTTCTCATCTGGGTGTCTGTGAGTAGCTGGGTCTCAAAGAGAGCATGGTATGTTCTCTAATATGTGATCTTTACTACTCGTTGATTTCTTGCACAAATATTTCTTTCCAAGTACCTTCTATATCCCCAAATATCCTGGTTCATTTGGCAACAGACACCTGCTATCATGAGTGTATGTTCTAGTGAGAGAGACAGAAGGGAGCAGGTCAATAAACCATCAAGAGATGGTCAGACAATAACAGGTGCTATGCAGGAAAAATACCCAGGGTAATGAGACACAGGTGGGATGGAAGAGTGGCAGTAGGGATGCAAGGGGGACTGAGCAGGGGCCAAAGTTTTATAGAGGGTAGTAATAAAAGGCCTCTCTGACTTAACATTAGAGGTGTCACCAGAGTGAAAGAAAGAAGCCAGACATGGGAATACCTGAGGAAATAGAATCTATTCCCAGGGAGAGGGAATAGAAAATGCAATGGCTGCCATTTTTGCCCATTTTAGGCATTAATAGGATGAGTGACAACAATGTTGAAATAGTAAAATATAGGGTTTTTTATGTTTATTTATTTTTGAGAGCAAGAGAGAGACAGAGCATGAGTGGGGGAGGGGCAGAGAGAGAGGGAGACACAGAATCCAAAGCAGGCTCCAGGCTCTGAGCTGTCAGCACAGAGCTTGATTTGGGGCTCGAACTCACAGACTGCAAGATCATGACCTGAGCCAAAGTCGGCGGCTTAACTGACTGAGCCACCCACCCAGGCGCCCCTTTTTTATTTTTTATTTATTTATTTTTTTATATATATGAAATTTATTGACAAATTGGTTTCCATACAACACCCAGTGCTCATCCCAAAAGGTGCCCTCCTCAATATCCATCACCCACCCTCCCCTCCCTCCCACCCCCCATCAACCCTCAGTTTGTTCTCAGTTTTTAACAGTCTCTTATGCTTTGGCTCTCTCCCACTCTAACCTCTTTTTTTTGTTTTTTCCTTCCCCTCCCCCATGGGTTCCTGTTAAGTTTCTCAGGATCCACATAAGAGTGAAACCATATGGTATCTGTCTTTCTCTGTATGGCTTATTTCACTTAGCATCACACTCTCCAGTTCCATCCACGTTGCTACAAAAGGCCATATTTCATTTTTTCTCATTGCCACGTAGTATTCCATTGTGTATATAAACCACAATGTCTTTATCCATTCATCAGTTGATGGACATTTAGGCTCTTTCCATAATTTGGCTATTGTTGAGAGTGCTGCTATGAACATTGGGGTACAAGTGCCCCTATGCATCAGTACTCCTGTATCCCTTGGATAAATTCCTAGCAGTGCTATTGCTGGGTCATAGGGTAGGTCGCCCCTTTTTTAAATATTTTTTAAAATTTTTAAATTTTTCATTTTTTACTTTATTATTATTATTTTAGTAAAATATAAGTTTTAAACAAAGGAGGCTTAGGCTTATTCTGACATTGCAATTTTTAGCATTATCTGGTTCAGCAGGAAGCCTTTTTGCCTCCTTTGATGGTGGTGATGTTACTACAATGCAGCTTTTGAAAGAGTAGTTAATAAAACAGGAGACTGTGACTTTGAAAGATGTAAATACTTACATTTTGCTTGGAATATTTTTCCTATAAGATGAGAAAGATTATAATGAGAACAGGCTTGCTTCTCCTAAAATAAATATTGGATTGAGAGATATAAATTTGCTACTAATTAAAAATAAAATTTTTTAAAGCTAGGAATAATACTGAAGTACAGTATTGAAAGAATTTGGTAAATTAAAGGGCCTACAATTGTGAGGACCAAACTTATGGCCGTTTTAGTTATATTTTTAATTTACGTTCAGGGAATTATTGCTAAACTAAAGGGTAAAATGAAGAAAATAATCTGCGAAAGGCCAATAGAAGGGTTTAGGTGTTAGCAGAAAGAAGTATTTAACAGGTCTTCTTGCCTTATCAAGAAGAAGCTTAGGGTCATGGATTTTGAAGCATATTTCCTGGAACTAAAAAGCTTTATGTCATTACTTTAAGATTATGTCACACATCATTCACCAAGTACATATCTTCCTAAACTTATTGCATTCTGAGAGCTAAGCCAAGTGCCTCCCATGGGCTTTTATTTTATACTTTTTAAAGTTACAAAGCATTTGTTACAAAATATTGAATAAAATAAGCTCTGTTTAATTTAACTCAGTGTATATAACTAACTCTTGGTTAGTTTCTTCCTTTTTTTTTTTTTTTTTTGAGAGAGAGAATGCGAGTGGGGGGAGGAGGGGCAGAGGGAGAGATGGAGAGAGAGAGAGAGAGAGAGAGAGAGAGAATCCTAAGCAGGCTCCATGCCACATGGGGCTTGATCTCACAACCCAGAGATCATGACCTGAGCGGAAATCAAGAATTAGACGCTTAACGGACTGAGCCACCCAGGGGCCCTTCTTCTGTATGCTATTAAAACAACCTAAAAATGTTTTATCATGTTCAAGGGGCACATTCAGCCACAAAATGTTCTCAGTCAGACTGGCCAGGTCTTTCAGCCAAAAGATCTATCCTCTGCCACACTATGTGAGAAGCCACAAAATATTCTATGGCAATAGAAACCACCACTATTATTTGTCACTTGGAATGAGAGATTCAACACTTCCGCTTTTACTGTAGCTTGTAATATTTAGATTTTTATTTTTGGTTGTCTTCAAGTTGCTGAGGCTACACATACATCTCTTTTTCCTTTTAATTTAATTTTTGAAGTCACGCTATTGTCCAATAGATTTTTTGGACAATATCTATTCATTCACTTGTCTGTAAGGCCTTCAGGGTAAGAACTGGTTCTTATTCACCTTTGTGTCACCAATACCGATAGTCTCTGTTCTTGTAGCAGCGCTTGCAAATGTTTGGTGGACAGATGGACAAATGAATGAGGCCCTACTCTGCTGCTACCCAGTTAAAGCTCTGATTGCTGGGCTGCATCCATGATGTTTGTGTTATCTAAAATATATTCTAGATAGATTTTTTTTTCTCATTTCATGAGCTTCTTTTATTTTAATGTCCAAATCGAATTATTTAATTCTTCATGTGCTTATGTCATTGGCTGAATTTGGACTTATATTAATGTTTAGAATTAAATCATTTGCACACATTCCAAGATTTTGTTTTTGTTTTCTTAATTTTTACTGCATGAGAGATACTAAAAGCAGAATACATGGATGACTTTCACATTCACAAAATGTTTCTTTTGAACATAGTAAATGGTGAACTATAAAAAGAAATATCACTTTAGTCTTCACCATGGAGAAGAATAAAATAAGACCTACATTCTGGATGCAACAAAAGGTTGCATTATTATTTTCATCCTGTAGGAGCCTCACATCATGCTGAATGTCATTATGTGTGTATCTCGTGTGTTTTCTGTTTGAGACCAAGAGTAAAAAAATGTTTCAACTGAAATGCCTCCTAATCAATGAAATGCCTACTATTCCCCTATCTTTCCTGAGATTCAAAGGGAATGGACAGCTGTTCCCTAGGTTCCTGGCTTCTACCTCACATGTCAGCATCTTTTGAAATGAAACACAAAACAAGTCCTTTACAGAAGCAACATAGTCCCTGCTATTGATTTGATTTAAGATACCGGGAAACGCTTGCACTGGTCTTAAATTAAGTTGGTAGAGGAATGTTTGCTCATTTAAATTCATCCTTATGAGGAACAAAACGTAAGTGTGGTGTTTTCATAAAAGAAATACCTCATGTCAATAAAATTTATTATTGCATCCTGACATTATAAACTGTACTCTTAACTATTTGTGATTTAAAATTATCACTTTTTTTCCCTCTGTAGTTCAAGCAACTGTCTTCAAAACTTTGAATGTTTTTGCTGTTTTTCTTTTTTTATTTTTTAAGTTTATTTATTTTGAGGGAGGTAGGGGCAGAAAGGGAAAGAGAGAAAGAATCCCAAGCAGACTTTGCACTGTCAGCGCAGAGCCCGACATGGGGCTCAAACCCACAAGCCAGGAAATCATGACCTGAGCCAAAATCAAGAGTCAGATGCTTAACTGACTGAGCCACCCAGACCCCCCTTTGCTGTTTTACTTTTTAAACTAAGAATTCAGCTTGGGATAAAAAGGCAGGTGGAAGTAAAGTGTAGGGAAACCTCTGATTCTTGAATTCATTTAAAATTTTCTCTTTTCTTAATAGTTTGTTCTTTGAATATATGTTCAGGATCCATCATTATAAAATTCAAACACATTGATAACATAAGACAAAGTATTTGAAAGTAATTTGAAAGGAACATATAAGGTATTATCATCAATAAAAACTTTACTAAATCAAATCTGAAAATTCAGGACTGAAGGAACTAAGTCATATATTTCAGCCTTTTGGTAAGAGAAGGAGTAGAAACAAGAATGGAAAACTTTGTTTCTTTTATTCCATTTTATTATACAATCACAAAGGAGTCCTTAAGCTTGCTGACCACAATGCACACTTTTCTTTTTTAAAAAACTTCCATTCTTGGGGCTCCTGGGTGGCTCAGACAGTTAAGTGTCAGACTGTTGATGTCAGCTTAGGTCGTGATCTCATGGTTTGTGAGATTGAGCCCTGTGTCGGGCTCTATGCTGACAGCATGGAGCCTGCTTGGGATTCTCTCTCTCTCTCTCTCTCTCTGTCTCTCTCTCTCTCTGTCTCTCTCTCTCTCTCTCTCTGCCCCTCCCCAGCTTGCACATTGGATGCATGTGCTCTTTCTCAAAATAAATAAATTAAACATCAAAAAAAATTTTAACTGCCATTCTCCAAGCGTTCTGTTTTGTATATTGACTCCCTTTATCCATAGAGTTGCAGTAACATGCCATCTTTGTTTTCTAAAAGCAAATCGAGTAGTCATTAAATAGAAATTTCATTTCCACTATTTAGATATGACAATGTCTTCTTCCTCTCCTAATAAATACATTTTCCACAGTATACTATTGTGTGTGTGCAAGCATGTGTGTGTACCTCTCAAATCAGGCATTTTCCATGTCTAGCTCATCTCTATCCACTTTAGTAATAAATGTATTTAGGCGGCACTGTAATACTTGCACACTTTTTTGTGGTTTACTTTGTCATTCTGATCCAGCGATTGGACCATGACGGGGAGGCAGCTCTGGGAGCAGCCCCCCTGGGCAAAAGGTTGCGTCACACCGCGCTGACCTGTAAAGGATATAAATGATGACACTGAGCTAACTTTCAATGAGCGCTCACTCTCAACCACTATGCTGAGTAAGAGCTTTCTGGCGGTGCTCACCATAGTCCTCTGAGATTGATACCACCTTTTGTTTCTGTGTCACGGAGGAGGAAACAGGCTGGTGAGGTTAAGCCAACTAATTGATTGTCATTCCTCTTCCTTGCTGACACACGGCAGTGTCACTAGCACCACCACAGTTCCAGGCATCTAGCAGCACACAGGTAACACTGGATGAACGAATTCATGTAGTAACTTGCCCTGGTAAATGTCAAAGCCACAAAGGAATCCATAGCATCCGATTCCAAACCCAATCACCTAACCTCAAAAATCATGTCAGAGGGGGGCTGTTAACATCAGCCTGAGACAATGAGAGGAGCAAGGAAGGCCTCAGGGTGAGAAGAATAAGAATTAGAGGTGTGGAGGTAAAAACAAGTCTAAGGTGGAGGAAGACAATTAGCTAAAACTGGAGAAAGGAGAGGCATTGTAACAGCTGAAACTGTGTCCATAGCTTTGCCAGCCACACATGGAATAGTGATATCTCGGTACACAGTCCTGCATTTGCACCCTAAAGGTTGCATAGCTGAGAGTCCTAAACTCTCATGGAACAGGAGTCCACTATATGAGGATGTGGAGATGGGAGGAAGTCTCTGGAAGCAGCAGTCTGTACTCAGAGATCCCCCACCCAACCTGGGAAGAATGAGCCTGGCTCGCAGATCCTCCCACGGTGGGGCTAGAGCCAGGGAGAACTCTCCCCCTCACACAGTGCAAGAAGCCAGACCTCAAGGATCAGAGTTATGCCCAAGAGAAAGTAACAGGGAAGCATGTTTGGGCTGGTCTATGAAGGAAAAGAGGCTTAGAAGGAGGAAGAGGTCTGGACACTTGAAGGAGGGAGCTCTAGGGAAGACGATGGCAAGGAATAGCAGATTGAGGGCATCAGGAACTACACTACATGGAGGATCAGATCGACACCTACCCAATCCCAAAACATTGACCTAACCAAAGCAAAGCTTAGTCAAAGAGGTGATGGTGGACACTGGTAGAGCAACCTGTTTATACAGTCCTCCAAGGAGTAATGTAAATAGTAGGACCAGTGCCAAAGACAACAATAAATTACTGTCTTCCCTACCTTGGAGAGAATCTTTCTTTTGTCCTTTTCTTCTTTTCACTTTTCCTTTTTTTGACAGAAAAGACATCCATTATTAAGCCAATCCATTCACAGATTATTTGTCTATACTAATTAGGGGGAAAATGCTGTCATCTATTTTACATACAGAGACAAAATTCTTAGAAGAGTATATTCTCATGGTCACAGCAAATTCTTAACATTATGACTACTGAAAACATAGTTTTTATTATGGCCAAGTCACTCCCCTACTAGTAATGTTTGTAAAGAGAGTTGGATATTTAAAGACATAGTAGTAAAAAAAAAAAAAGAATAGATTAAAATAACAGGATACCTTCAGTCATTTCTATAACAGTCTCATTAAGATATAATCTCAGACCATGAAATCTACCCTTTGAAAAATGTACAGTTCAATGGTTTGTAGTAAATACACAGAGTTGTACAACCACCACTATCTAATTTTAGAACATTTTCATTACCCCCAAAAGATATTCTATACCCATTAGCAGTCATTCTCTATCCCCCACTCCCTCCAGGCCTAGACAACTCAATTTACTTCTTTATGGAGTGCTGATTCATTTCATACAAATGGAGTCACATAGTACCTGGGCATTTATGACTGGCTTTCTTCACTTAGCATAATGTTTTCAAGGTTCATCCATATTATAGCAGGTATCAGTACTTCATTCCTTTGTTTGACTGAATAATATTCCATTATACCACATTATACCACATATACCACAATTTATTTATCCATTCACCAGTTCAAGGACATTAGTTTGTCTTTTTCCAACTAGAAGTGGAGTCTATCCAGATGACCATGACCTCAAAGAGATACCTCATGGCATATGTAAATCCATTTCTCCCTGCACTGGGTAGAGACTAACCACCTTAGTCACAAGCAACCAAAAGAACTACTTTGACACTATGGTAAGTTTCTTGAAATATATTTGAGAATGCTTTGTTTTAGCCAGTTCTTTGAAATGAAATATTTACCATAATTAATAGTCTTGCAAATAAGAAATTATCTCATAGGCTTAATACCAATATGTATTGATTTAGAACCGAAAATGCATGATAAAAATATTGTTGCTGTTTGTGTTTGCCATATCCAAGAGCAGGCAATATTTGTTACTTTGAATCACTATCATATGTCTATTGTGATGCAGACCATTCTGTTCCAGGCTAGTCTGTATGCCTCCGTGGATACCTTTGGAACCTGAACTTCAAGAACACTGTCGACACCACAAAACTTGAGTCAGGATTTAAATGAGGTCTCTATTTCCTCTTATTTGGGTTCATCCAATAAAGGTGACTTGTTCTGGGCCCAGCAAAGGTTGAGGTGCCTTCTTGCTGGGATTGGTTACAATTTCAGCCAATTGAGGGGTCTGCATTGCTCATTGTGTCCTGCTGTGTCTTACACACACTCCTGTCACATTCATACATTATGGCATCCACTGTTGTCCATGGACACTTACTGGTGTTTTGAGAATCTTGGAAACAAACCTTTAATCTCATTTTATATGACCCCCATAATAGTACCAGAGTTTGTTTTTTGTTTGTTTAACTGAAGTATAGTTGACACAATGTTACATTAGTTTCAGGCAGATAGTGGTTTAAAAACTCTGTAAATTGTGCTATGCTCAGTTCACCACACGTGTAGCTACCATCTGTCACTATACATTGCTATTACAATACCATACCAGAGGGGTTTTTTTGAAATGAATATTCACCAAAAATATTAGCAAGAAAATTCCTGTCAAAAATACATTGATATTTTCCTATAAGATCCAAATTTGTCTCTTCATTATCAATATGCTCTATTAGTACCCACCTTACTCTAGGATTCCTCACTATTTTAACCTATGTAGGTTCCAGAAAAAAAATCCACACTGCCCTCAGGTCTCCAGCCCCTTATCCCAGAGGAACACCCAAAGATAGATTCAAGTGTTAGCTCAAAGACATCTCACATCTGCAAGGCTGTCAGACGCCCAGCTCTGAAGTTGTTGAGGATAAATAAAACAATCTGAATTCTCAGCCCAAGACTAATTATTCCTGGGATTAATACCTTAGTAATGAACTGGTTCAATTCCAGCCAAATTTTGTGTTGCTCTTTTTCCTTTGGAATGCTGACAGTTGGCTGGAATTATGGGCTAATGATGGCATGGGATTGACTTTTCAGGCTCGTAAATAGAGAGCAATATGCCAGCTTCCATGGAACCTGTAGTCATGAATTAGCAATAGTGTATTTTACCATGGTAACATTCTTCCCATTAATGCTCAAATTGAGTGCAATACAGGGCTTTGTCTGCTTTGGGGATCCTCTACTTCTCTCTATTCTGCATCTAGGTAATTCTATAAGGGCTGGAAGGAAACAGAAGTAAATGCAGTTGATATCCAAACATCTCTAGTTGCAATCCAGAATGGAATTATATGTAACCACTACAAAAAGTACATAATACACTAAATACCTTGCTTTCACATCAATTTTTGCTACTTTTGTTGCTTTAACCTAGATTTTTTTTTCTGGTAAATTGGGGTATTGGTGTCTAGGTTATTTCATTTCAGGACTCCACGTAATTTATGAGTGGTGCAACTTCTGCAGATACAGAAATTAGTTCAATGACAAGAGGTGCCACTCCTAATTGAGAAATTAGGTTACTTGTTTATCTCTTCCAGAAGTAACTGGGATTTGGATTATACAATTTTAGAACTTCAATAGGGAGAAATATAAACCAAAAAAGTGGGGGATGATTCCCTATTTTTCTAGCATTCTCAGAAATCACTTCAGAGACAAGGTTAGCAAAGGTAGCTCTCAGGGTCTCTGACCTAACATTTCTCCATTGTTTCCGAGCTCCCCAGTGCTAGTCCCTGAGTGGCCACGTGAATGAGTGTGTGCACGGCTGTGCAGGGTATCCATCTCTTGGGCCAATGGTGCCCATAGCTCTGCCAATGCTATCTTGGCTGGAGATGGTAATGCTCTCTGAACATCATGCTACCATGGACTGATCCCCCCTCCACTAGTTCCCATCCACAACAAAGTGGAACCGTCACCAGCACTCATGGAGAATCAGGCCAAGTTGTCAAACAAAGGTGTTTTCGTTCCCGTTCTCAGATCTGTTAAGTGGATTTCTGTGTTGTTATGTTTCAAAAGAAGTCATTTTCAACAGGAGTTGATACAACCCCCAATACTTGCCAGGAAAAAGGGAAGGGAGAAGTGGGACACAAGGGAATTGTCCCAACATGGCTCTTCTCTCTAAGGATCTGTTTCAAGACATATTTTTCCCCACCCCAAACCCCACTCACATCTCGACTTTTATTGGCTGCTCAAAAGTACAGGAGGCAACGGCACTTGTTTCTAACTCTGCTTCAGCCAATTTGCCCCAGGGTTTCGCGCTCATCATTTCAGATCCGTTGCATAGCCTCCCTTTCCCCCTCAGGCCCCATTGTGAACGAATTCTTACTGTGATCTATAAAGCAAGCAAGAGACTTTAAACTTTATAATGCAATAAGAATTAAAATTTTGGATGATAAAAGTTATTACACATGAGTGAGTTTGTCTCTCCAAATCAAGGAAATAAATTAGGTTCCCTGCTTTGTAGCATATGGTATCCTCAGAATTGCCTTCATATAATTATAACTCTGTTTATTAAAAAGAATTATGTAACAGTATGGTTGATTTATTCTGATGTGATTGGCTTAGTAACTTAATTGGACTAAAGCAATATACCCGAGATAAAATTAATTTAATTAGCTGATTCATTTCAAGATGACTAGAACCCCTCATTGCACTTTGATAATCTTCTGAAAAGGTGTGCAAGCAAACAAGCAAAGTTCAAGAACAATTGGATACCTATGTGGCATGTAGATTAGAGAAAAACAGAAGGGGTGCCTGGGAGGCTCAGTCAGTTAAGCATCTGACTTGTTAAGCATCCCACTTCAGCTCAGGCCATGAGCTTGCGGTTTGCGGTTTGAGCCCCACATCGGACTCTGCTGACAGCTCAGAGCCTGGAGTCTGCTTCGGATTCTGTGTCTCCCTCTGTCTCTTCCCTTCCCCCACTTTGTTCTCTCTGTCTCTAAAAAATAAGTAAACATTAAAAGAGAGAGAGAGAAACAGAAAAAAACCAAGTACCAGAATACCTCTAGCCAGAGAGTTGAAAAATAATATTGTACCTCGTGCTCTTAACTGCAACAGAGATTTTCTCAGATGTCTACATACCCTCTTTTCCTGAGTTAACCAGGACCTAGTTACTAAAATCTACTCCTAACTTGTCCCTCCCTTTCCTACTGCAGATCATAGTCATGATCTCCAGCTGGTAAGGTCATTCGTGCCACTAGGGCCCTAAGGTGAAGAACTAAGCATGAACTTGAGCCCCATATGACCAGTTTGCATGGTTCTTTTCTGTGGATTGAGAACCCAGTGTGCAAATTTGTACCATTTTGCACAAGAGGATTTTAGTGAGCAGATATGAATGGATTAGGGGGAAATTGCCACAGTTGTTACAAAAGCAACTCCAAGTGTACGTATGCAGATAATTCTAGGGTCAAGGATTACATCTTCCCGCCTGCTTCCTGTCTGTTCTCCCTGCTCATGATTTCTCCCCCTTCACATTCTAATCTATTCTGTGCAGTGCCCCTGTATAATATATGATATATAATATGTATATTATATCTTTTTGTTTCTTTATGCATATGTACAGTTCCTGCCTCATCCCTGAGGAAGATTCACTACTGCTAGGTTAATCTCGCACTGCATCTTTGATCATATGTCATTTCCCTACTTGAGAGCAGATGGCTTTTCATCAGCTAAACTGCAGAGGAAAAATCCCAGTTCTTCAGCCTGGTACTCATGTCCCTCTGCAACCTTCTCCCACCATATTCCTCTGGCCTTGCCTAATGTGACCCCACTGTGGGTGACAGGCACTTGGGACTTCTTGCCGTTTCTTCCCTCAGCCTCTCCCTTCCTCCTTCGTGCCCTACAGACCTCAGCTCATTCCATATTCTATTTCCAAAATAGTTCCTCACCACATTTCATTACTGTTTACCATATGAAGCCTTTTCTGATCACTGGAGTCAATGCTTATTTCTCCCTCTTCTGAAAGTGTGTGTATGTGAGTATAAAATTTTGGTGGCAGATATTTTGGTGTTTGTTTACCTAGGGGCTGTGACACTCCTGTCCCCTGTGCCTCCTGGTACATCAATCAAATCTGGAATCTAAGGTGGAATTTGATGATTCCTTGTTGCATAAATGAAAGCACATTATTATGATTGTGGTTGTGCTTGTTCTCATTTTTGTTGATATTTTGTTTTTATCACTGATACAGACGCATCTCAGAGATCCTGTGGGTTCGGGTCCAGACTACTGCAGTAAAGGGAGTATTATAAAGCCAGTCAAATGATTTCATTTTATTTTTTTTTAGTTTCCGAGTGCATACAAAAGTTATGTTTAGGGGCGCCTGGCTGGCTCAGTCAGTAAGCACATGACTCTCGATCTCAGGGTTGTGAGTTCAAGCCTCATGTTGGGTGTAGAGATTACTTAAAGATAAAATATTTTTTAAGAAGTTATGTGTTACACTATACTATAGTCTCTTGAGTGTGCAATAACATTATGTCTTAAAAAATGTACATACCTTAACTAAAAAATACATTATTGGTAAAAAATGTTAACCATCATCTGAACTTTTAGCAAGATGTTGATGGCTACTCACTAAATAGGGTGGTGGTTACTGAAGGCAGAGGTGGCCATGGCCATTTCTTAAAATAAGACCCCAGACAAGTTTGCCACATTGATGGACTCTTCCTTTCATGAACAATTTCTCTGTAACATATGACACTGTTTGGTAGCATTTACCCACAGTAGAACTTCTTTTAAAGTTGGAGTCAATCCTCTCAAACCCTGCTGGCGGTTTATCAACTAAGTTTACGTAACGTTCTAAATCCTTTGTTGTCATTTCAACAATCTTCCCAGCATCTTTACCAGGAATAGATTTCGTCTCAAGTAACCACTTTCTTATCCATAAGAAGAAACTCCTCATCCGTGAAAGTGTTATCATAGATTGCAGCACATCTTCAGACTCCACTTCTAATTCTAGTTCTCTTGCTATTTCAACCACATCTGTAGTTACTTCCTACAGTGAAGTCTTGAACCCCTCCAAGTCATCCAGGAGGGTTGGAATCACCTTCTTCCAAATCCCTGTGAATGCTGATATTTTGACCTCTTCCCATGAACCGCGAGTGCTCTTAATGGCATCTAGAATGGTGACTCCTTCTCAGAAGGTTTTCAATTAACTTTGCCCAGATCCATCAGCGGAATCACTATCTATGCTTTGCAAACTATGTTGTTGTTGTTGTTGTTGTTGTTTTTAAATAATAAGACTTGAAAGTCAAGACTTGATCCAAGGGCTGCAGGATGGAGGTTGTGTTAGCAGGCATGAAAACAACCTCAATCTCATTGCACATCTCCCTCAGAGCTCTTGGGTGACCAGGTGCATTGTCAATGAGCAGTAATATTTTGAAAGAAATCTTTTTCCTGAGCAGTAAGTCTCACAGTGGGCTTAAAATGTTCAGTAAACCATGTCGTAAACAAATATGCTGTCATCCAGGCTTTGTTGTTCCATTTATAGAGCATAGGCAGAGTAGATTTGGCATAATTTATAAGGGCTCTTGGATTTTCAGAATGGTAAGTGAACACTGCCTTTAACTTAAAGTCACCAGCTGCATTAGCTCCTACCAACAGAGTCAGCCTGTCCTCTGAAGCTTTGAAGCCAGGCATTGACTTCTCTAGAGCTATGAAAGTCGTAGATGACATCTTCTTCTGCTAGAAAGCTGTTTTGATTAAATTGAAAATCTTAAGTGTAGCCACCCTCACTAATTATCTTAGCTAGATCTCCTGGATGAGGTGCTGCAGCTTCTACATCAGCCCTTCCTGCTTCATCTTCTACTTTTATATTATCAAGATGGCTTCTTTCTGTACATTTGATGAACCAAATTCTGAAAGCTTCAAACTTTTCTCCTGAAGCTTCCTCACCTCTCTCAGCCTTCATAGAAATGAAGAGAGTTAGGCCCTTGCCCTGGATTAGGCTTTGGTTAAGGGAATGTTATGGTTGGTTTGATCTTCTATCCACACTAATGAAACCTTCTCCATTTCAGCAATAAGGCTGTTGTGCTTTCTTATCATTCGTGTGTTCCCTGGAGTAGCACTTTTAATTCCCTTCAAGAACTTCTTTTTTTGCATTTGCAAGTTGGCTAACTGTTTGGCATCAGAGGCCTCACTTTCGGCCTATATGGCTTTCAACATGCCTTCCTCACCGAGCTTAATCATTTCTATCTTTTGAATGAAAGTGAGAGACAAGACATTCGACTCTTCCTTTCACTTGAACATTTACAGGTCTTTGTATAGCTATTGATTGCCCTAATTCCAATATTATTGTGTTTCAGGGTATCGGGAGGCCTGAGGGGAAAGAGAGAGATGGGGGAATGGCTGGTTGGTGGAGCAGTCAGAACACACACAGCATTTATCAATTAAGTTTGCTGTTTTATATGGCATAGTTTGTGGTGCCCCAACACAATGACTGTAGTAACATCCCAAATCACTGATCACAGATCACCGTAACAAATATAATAATGATGAAATTATTGCATAAAATAATAATGAATAATATTATAGCATGAAATAATAATGAATAGTAATGCAATAGTGAAATAATGCAAGAATCACCAAAATGTGACACAGACATGGCATGAGCAAATGCTGTTGGAAAAATGACATCAATAGACTTGCTTGATGCAAGGTTGCCACAAACTTGCAATTTTTAAAAAAACAAAATGCAATAAAGTGAAATGCAATAACATGAGGTATGCTTATACAGTGCTTTGTAGTTTCTCTTCCTCAGGCAATCAAACGTTGCCCATGGAAGCAATAATTGCTAACTTATTCACCATCCCACATTCAGTATGAACTTTAACCTATTGTTTTAAGAAGTTTTTCTTCTTAAAATAGTAGACACTGTTTCCCAAGAGTTCATTAATTTTCAAAGCCTAGATGTCTTTGAGGGTTTGTTGACTTCCATTGTACTGTGTAGTGGTGAGTTTGTGAGTTGCAGGCAGATAAGTCTCTGAGGATGGTGTCATAGGTATGTTATAGATGTTATAGCTTTCCAAAGAAGCTGACGAGAGACAAAATCCCCAGTTCACCTGATTCTGCCCCCTTTGATGCTGCAGTACATGTGGCCTGTGTGATAACATATTTCCTGCAAGCAGCACTCACCGGGCAGAGCAAGGAGAAAAATTCAGGCAGTCCCTTCGGTTCTGACTCTTTGTTTCAGTGAAGTTAGATTAGGGTTGCTCTGCACTGCATTGAACTTGGGTGCTTTGATTTCTTTTGTTGTAGGAACAAAACTGTAAAAGAGAGAATAGAACAGAGGTGCTGCTATAATGAGCATTGAAGTGATCGAGGAAATCTATATTGGACAAAAGACCCATTTATCAGTGCCATGAAAATCCTTTGAATAACCACAGTGTTTTTTTTTTCCCCCTTAAAGTCTTTTATCCTTGTAGACTGAGGTAATAGGTGTATCTCTAAAGATTAGATAGAGATTTTTGCACACAATGAGGGAAGATGAAAATATGTTTTCCAAAATAAAAATAGAAATAGCAATTACCATTTGGGAGTGAGTCCACTAAGTGTCATGCACTATTCCAGGTGTTTTTTTCTCCATCATCTTATTTAATTGCAAGAACAGCCCCATAACCTCCATAGAATCACCATTTGACAGATAAAAAAAAAATAAGTCATAACAAGTGATAAAATGGAATTTGGAGCCCAAAACCTAATCCAAACTCTGCTTTCTACCTCACTGGACTGTGTCTACATATGAGAATGAAGATCTTCAGTTTAACCAGACAATAGAACAACTCCTTCGCGTTGATCACTGGATTATTAACCACAAATTAGACTGGCAATGTCTTTCAAAGAATGACAGGATACATAATGATTCAAAGAAGCACTCTTATTAGTTGCCTGAAAGTCATGTATTTTACACATACTGATTAGGATACCCACAATTTGAAGGTCTGGAGGGGGTATCTGACTAATTCCAACACATTGCTCTTGACTTGAGAGAGAATAGCCCTGAAAGGCTGAGACATTCCAGAGACAGATGGACTCTGAAATACATATTAAAATGTGTGGGGATTGGTGACATGGAAAGAAAGAAAGAAAATAAGGACACCATAATGGGATTCCAACTCTAAAACCTCCTACAAAAATCAGTCTCAACCATCAGCTCTTTTTGTATTTACAGAATCATAGGAGATATATGATCTTTTGGGTTATAAAACCCAACATTTCCAAGTTCAGGCATCCATTATCATGGATTTTCCAGAATAGCACCATATTTATATTTAAGCACAGCTTCTTGCCTGCCACAAACCCCTTTCCCACCCAACCTCAAACTACTGACTTCCTCAAGATTTTGTTCTTGGCCTTCTCACTTGGTAAAATATCTACCATACCCTGCATAATACCACCCACTATCAAGACTAATTACCACTTAAGAAACTGAGGCCTTCTAGATCTACACCTGTGACATTGATCATTTTTCTGATTTCTATCTCTTGATTCTACATTTTTATCAAGATGCCTCTGGGCTGTCACAAACTCAATTCACAAAACAATGAATTCCCTCTTTTCTCTTCTTGTCCCTGAACATCTCCTGCTCACCATATTGCTTCTCTCTGGTAATGGTACACCAGCTATCCAAGCACCCAAATACAAATCTGTAGAATTATCCTGGGTGCATTTCTTCTTCACCTCCCTTACCCACCCCCATCAGCACTAGGTCCTATTCATTCTGACATTTCTAAATCTTCCTCCACTCCTGACATGTCCCTCTGGCTTTTTGCTGTCACCTTTCTAACTGGCGTTCATTCCCTCAATCCCATAGTCCATCCTTCTACAAGCACACATTCACTTTTCAAGGTTTAGCTCAAACATATCCATTTAACTTTCCCTAGCTGGGACATAAACTTTCCCTAGCTTGGATATTTTTTCCTCTCTGCCACCCATCACATTGAATAGTTACTTTGCTTAACTCATTGCCTCCCCATGATATTATGAGTTATATGGAGTATGTGTTTGGTTATTCGGGTGACCCAAGTATGTTTCTCATACATATTTGGTCTTCATTTTTGGTTCTTGACTTGCAGCTTCCCAAAGCCTTGGAATTTCCTCAACAATAAGAGCAATCTTGTCTTCTATTCCTAAAAAACACTCCAGAGCCATACAGGTGTAATGGGTTGTCTTGTTGTTCATAGCAAGCCCCTTTGCACCACAATTGGATCTATGATAATGAGGTGACTTCTCTATAGCACCTAAGGAGTGGGGCTGGTTGCCTGTGATTAAAGGGTTGGCCATTTCAGTCCCATACCCCTGACCTCTGGGGAGGTGAAAGGAGATAGAGGTTGAAGCAGTCAACCTGATTGCTTAATGAATCATGCCTGTGTAATGAAACCTTCATAAAAACTCAAAAGGAAGACATTCAGAGAGCTTCCAGATTGGTGAACACATGGGGATTTGGAGAGAGTAGCACACTTGGAGAGGGCATGAAAGCTCTGCACCATTTCACCTCACCTTGTCCTTTGCATCTCTTTATTCTGGTCATTCCTGAGTTAGGTCCTTTTATAATAAACCAGTCATCTAGTAAGTAAAATGTTTCTCTGACTTCTGCGAGCCATGCTAGCAAATGAATCAAATCCAAGAAAGGTCACTGGAACCTCCAAAATGTAGATAGTTGGTCAGAAGCACAGGTCGTGACCTGAACTTGCAACTGGCATCCCAAATTGGGGAGGGGGGCAGTCTTGCTGGACTGAGACCTTAACCTGTGGGATGTGATGCTATGTCTGGATAGATAGTGTTAACATATAAAGGAGGCAAAACTGAAAAAGAACAAAGGCTTTATGTAGGGGTTGAGGATTGTAATTCAGGGAACACAGATTCCAGCAGTAATGGGAAAAGTGTCCAACGTAAAAGCAGGGAAAGAAGAAGGGGAGCAATTAATGACTTGGATAAAAGAGGGGAAAAATTGTCAATTGAGACTAACAGGCAGAGTCACTTTTGGTTACACATCGATCAACTATTCTATTGGTGTTAGCAAATGAAACTACTCTTGGTGTTCATTAGTTAGCTATTAGGTCTTTGAAATGTCCACAACCCACAGCCTTAAGATCAGAATGTCCATTGTCCTGTTGACCTTACCAACAATTGCTTCTAAAATACTTGCTGTTTCTGGCCCAGTCTGAAGGTCTTTTTGCCCATTTCACAACGAGTTCATTTACCATTTGTTTTAGAACGGAAAATGGGGCTTTTTTTCAAAATGGAGTCTCTCATGTACAGAGGTTTTACATAATTCCACAATAGTGTCAGACTTAAGTTAAATTCTAAGACACCCAGCTGGTGCCAGAGTATTGCTTATTGGGCGGAGGTGGGGAGGGGATAACAACCCCATAGGTTGAAATTGCATATTTAGAAGTTTGCTCCCATTCTAAAATATAAAGTTGAGGGGCACCTGTGTGGCTCAGTCAGTTAAGCTTCTGACTTTGGCTCAGGTCATGATCTCATGGTTTGTGACTTGGAAGCTTGCGTCAGGCTCTGTGCTGACAGCTCAAAGCCTGGACCTTCTTCGGATTCTGTGTCTGTCTCTCTCTCTCTCGCTCAATAATAAATAAACATTAAAAAAATTAAAATATAAAGTTGAGAACAGAGATTGAGTTCTATTCATCCTTGTATTCCCCATGCTCAGAACATAATAAGTAGTTAAGCTTTTCTTAAGTCAAATATCCCCAAGCTGAGTTCTGCTTCTCAATAATTTCCATGCATTAATCTAGACCTACCCTTTAAAACTATCCAAATGCCCTTTTTTTATTTGACACTTTTTTTCTAATATTTACAAATAGCACTCTGATTGTCTCTGATATCTTCTTGCTTCTTGATGTATAACTACAAATCCTTCCACTACCCCTGATTTCATATTCAGGAAACTTCCAGATCCTGGTCACCATCTTCTGGAAACAACTCATTACTCAATATCCCTTTTAGAACCAAGTATGAATATCAAGACATGATCTGAGTCCAAGGGCACAGTAACCTCCTTTGATGGTCCCGTATGATCTGCTTCTATAATGTAGCTAAAAGTTGGGAGAGTTTTCTGTTGCTTAAGTGTAGCTAGAGGACAACTAAACATACGGATATTTTTTCACATGAAATGGCAATTTCCACTGAAACTTTTTCCAAATATAAGTGCAAGACTTCACGTTTCCCTCCATTAATTTCATATTCTTTCCTTTTTGCCTTTCAGGATCTTTTTGATTCTTGGTTCTGTAATCTGACATGTTAATAATTTTTCCTATCTTGGAGTGACCTGCATATTTGATAGATGGTTTCCCTCTTGATTTATACAGATGTGAAATATCTAGATGTTTAGTCAGTCCCTGTTTTAAGTCAGATATTCTCTCTAAAATTTTTATAACTTTCCCTTCTTTCCTTCTAAGTTATCCCCCATTAATAAAATGGCCTTCTGTGTATCTTGATTTCTTTAGATACGCTTATCACAGGACCACTCATACAAAACAATCTCATAGAAATTTTTCAGTCAATATGAAAATCATCTTTAAGGGAATTTCTCCCTCAAATCACTTAATTACAGGTCATGTTGATATAGTGAATGAAAGAATTTTTAGAACATACAATACAGGTTACTTCAATAAATTCACTTTTCTCAACTTCTTAAAAAAAAGAAAAGAAAAGAGCTATGCAAGGTATTTGAAGGATTTGTGTGTGTTAAACACGACAAGAGATGATTTAAGAGCAAGAAGTCACAGAAGCTGCATTTTGAAAAGGTGGAAATGTAATCAATTGCTTGAAAGTTTATTTTGCACAATACCAAATATTTGTGATTTGCCTCAGGTTTTTTCCATTTAATCTGGAGGTTTGGGCTTTCTATAAAATATGCCGTGAGGTATATAGTCAATAGCAGTCAACAAATCTCTAAAAGTGGAATAAAAAGAATAAGCAATGGAGCTAGCAAGAGCCATATTATTCAGAATTATAAAAAGCCAGTTATTAAGACTTCAAATAAATGATTAAGGACACAAACTAAACCTGAATGCCAGCAGAAGGAACATTTGAAAGACCCTAGGTTCAGAAAGATAGGTCAATGAGATGACAGCACAAGCTCATAAAGCCAAGGTGACAAGGCAGGAGGAGGGCAGAGTCTTTAGAGTGAAGCTTTAAGGTGCAGGACTCAGAAGGCTGGGCCAGTGTACCTGAGGTTCTCTCTCCATTTATTTTATTTTATTTTTTTTAAATGTTTATTTATTTTTGAGACAGAGACAGAGCATGAACGGGGGAGGGTCAGAGGGAGAGGGAGACACAGAATCTGAAGCAGGCTCCAGGCTCTGAGCTGTCAGCACAGAGCCCAATGCGGGGCTCGAACTCACGGATTGTGAGATCATGACCTGAGCTGAAATCGGATGCTTAACCGACTGAGCCACCCAGGCGCCCCAAGGTTCTCTCTCCATTTAAAAGGAAGTCCACAGCCTCAGGCCTGACACTGACACAAGTTTGTTTGTTTGTTTGTTTGTTTGATTTTTTAGATGAGACCTTCTCCTAAAAGGAGTCCCCACCTTGACACTTTAAGAGTTAGGTTTTCAACTCTTTTTTTCTTACCTATGAAGGTGCCTTTTAAAAAGTTCAATTATGGGACACCTGGGTGGCTCAGTCAGTTGAGCATCTGACTCTTGATTTCTGCTTGGGTCATGATCTCATGGTTCCTGAATTTGAGTCCCGCGTCGGGGTCTGTGCTGACAGCGTGGAGCCTGCTTTGGATTCTCTCTCTCCCTCTCTTTCTGCCCCTCCCCTGCTCACTTTCTTACACTCTCTCAGTCTCTCTCACAATAAATAAATAAACATTTTTTTAAAAAAGTTCAACTGCACATCCTACTCTCCTCCCGGGCCATGTATATGACAGGTCACCTAAGTAGCTTCCCAATCTCCTCCTCTTCTCTAGGACTTTCCACGGACCAAATTTCTCTCCAGGATTCTAAAAACATGTTTGGTTGCCTGAGATGATTATATCCCTAATCACAAAGTTCCCCTTTCTGACACAGCATGTATGAGATCAGCAAACTTGGAAAGCAATACAGTCCATGGTTTCTTACTTTTAATTTGACATACTTTGGATGTAAACCAAGATGTCTGAGAACAATCAGCCAGTTCCTTAACCTTCTTTGCCATGTTAGTCACATTTTTATTTCTGTTTCCTTTTATCCACACATGCATCCTCACCTGCCTACTCAGAACAGCCTACGCAGACATCATTTTCAGATTTTGGCAGAGGTGCATACAGACAGATCATAGGTTGAGGCAATATATAAATCATGAGAACTGAGAACCATAACTGGAAACAAATGCAACACTTTGGGGGCAAGAACAACAAAGAAAAAGGTACTATTACAAGAGGAAGGGGGTTTAGGAATTGTGACGCTGGACCTGTCAAGGCCATGATACCACCTCCTCTGTGTGATGGCTTAATGGTGCTGCTCACTGTAGACCAGAATGCTGACCTTGGGCCCTAAGACTCCAGCACTCTCCCTGGGTTGACCTCCATGGTTTCTAGCAGACCTATCTATAGATTTGCTTAAATATTTCATCTTTAGTGTCCACAGACTCTTAATGGCTCCGCCTGGTGTTTATGGAAGAACATAGAAACAGCCTCATCCACCAAGGGCACACTCTCTTGGGCATTTTTAGCCAGTAGTTTCATCACTTTGACTCCCATGTTAAGTTGCCAAAACCCTGGGGAGACTATGCTAAAAAGCAGACTATTTGTGAATTGACACAGTGCTGTCCACTGGAGGACTTATTTAGCATTTGGGTTTCCTTGGTGGTCATTGCACTATCAGTTCCTAGGTTAGACTTAGCAGGAACAGGTACTCAAAGCACCCTGCTTAAGTTTAACCACGCCTCTTCCTAAATCCCATCATTTACTTTCAATGACTTTTTCCAACAAGAACAGAGCAACAATGAACCGATAGTCATCTATCTATATAATAAGTATTCCACCGCTTCTGATTATGAGCCCATAAAGCATATCTGATCTGGGCGAACAAATGAAAAGTGATTCCTACTCTTAAAAACCAAGGAGTATCGTGGAAGAGGCAGAAACTGAATAATAAAAATAAGTGATTAAATGCTGTTTAAGTGTTTATATGCTCTGAAGGAGGAGGATAAGGAACTCAAGACAAATGAAAGGGGACACTTTACGCTGGCCATCAGAAGAGACCTCTTTCAGGAGGTGATGCTTAAGGATGATGGTGGAGAGCAGAGGGAAGAGCATTCCAGGGAGAGAAAAGAGCATATGTGAAGCCCTGTGATGGTGTTACCCTTATCTGTTGCTGTATAACAAACCACCCCAAACTTAGTGGCATAAAACAACCAATTTACTGTGCTCAGGGGTCCTGTGGGTGAGGAGTTTGGATAAGCTGCAGCCTGCAGGATGGCTTGTGTCTGCTTCACAAAGTATTGGGTGCCTTGGATGGCTAAGGGCTGAAATCAGCTGGAGTTATTAGGATTTCGCTCCCATGACTGGCTCTTGTGCTAGCACAGCTCAAAGGTCAGGCTGAGCTGAGGCTGTGAACCCGAGAATCTACATGTGGTCTGTCCAGTGGCTTGGACTTCCCCACAGCATGGTGCCCCAGGGTAGTCATGTTTCTTACATAGTGGCTTAGGGCCTCAGAGTGAACAGCATCTAAAAAATGCCTTTTAGAACCTGACCTCAGAAGTGTTATGGGCTGACTTATGTCCCTCCAAATCCATATTCTGAAGTCCTGTGCTCCAGTACCTTGGATGAGACTATATTTGAAGGTAAAACTTTCAAAGAGGTAATTAAGGTAAAATGAGACCATAGGAGTGGGTCCTTTCACTCTGGTATCCTTACAAGAGGAAATTAGGACTCGACAATGCAGACCAAGGGACAACCAGGTGAGGACAGAGTGAAGTGATGTCTGCGTCCAAGCCAAGAAGAGATGCTTCGGAAGAAACCAACTCTGCTGGCACCTTGATCTTGGGCTTCCTGCCTCCAGAACTGCAAGGAAATAAATTTCTGTTGGTTAAGCCACACACTCTGTGGTATTTGTTACAACAGTCTTAGCATACTAATATATCACATAGTGTCACTTCTTATATACTCTCTTGATCAGAGCAGTACAAAGCCACCCAGATTCAAACAGGGGAGACATGGACTTCTCTTCTTCATGACAGGAGTGTTGAAAGATACGGGGCAGTGTTTTAAAACTGCAGCATGTTGGAAGGAGCTTGGCAGTTGGAGGACCTAAAAGCCAGTATGGCTCGGACACGGTGGGCAAGGCGTCACATGATAAGAAGTTAAATGTGAGGAGGTAGGCAGGGATCAACTATTTGAAGACTTTGTTGTCCCAACAAAGAGTTCAGATTGTGCTCTAAGTGCAGCAGGATTTTATTTTTTTTAATGTTTATTTATTTTATTTGAGAGGGAGAGAGACAGAGCACAAGCAGGAGAGGGGTGGAGAGAGAAGGAGACACAGAATCTGAAGCAGGCTCCAGGCTCTGGGCTCTCAGCTCAGAGCCCCACACAGAGCTCGAACTCACAGACTGAGAGATCATGACCTGAGCCGAAGTTGGATGCTTAATTGACTGAGCCACCTATGTGCCCCAAAGTGCAGCAGGATTTTAAAAAGTTAATCCAGAGAAAGAGGTTTTGATTTATAGCTTTGAATAGCGCTAATACAGCTGTGAAGAAGAGGACAACTGGAAACAGAGTGACTGATTATTTTTTTAACTTTACTTATTTTGAGAGAGAGAGAGAGAGAGAGAGAGCAAGAGCAAGTGGGGGATGGGCAGAGAGAGGGAGAGCAGGCTCCAAGCAGGCCCAACATGGGGCTGAATCCCACGAACCATGAGATCATGACCTGAGATAAAGTCGGATGCTTAACCAACTGAGCCACCCAGGCACCCCAAGGAGTGACTGATCATTACACTAACTGAAGGTTCAGGTGAACAAAGCTGTTGGCTTGGAGAAAGGTATTGGCCATGAAGATAAACAGGGACAGATGGGTACAAAATAGTGTTTGAAGGTAAAATTGGCAAGACTTGATGAAGAATTGAATGTGAGTATGCAGGGAACTGAAGGTATGAAGGATCACTACCAGATTTCCAGCTTGAGAACGTAATGATGCTATTTACTGGGATGAGAAAAGAGAGATAGACCTGGCAGGAAGGTACATGCAAATCGAAGCTTTACTTCATATATATAAAGCATCTTTTGAACTTCCTCAAATCGAATTTAGCAAATCTCCCCCTAAAACAATAACCCAGAAATGAAAAGCCCCCCCTAAGTTTATTCACACTCCTTTCTTTTAATGTGAGTAGAAAGAAATTACCTCAGGGCACCTGGGTGGCTCACTCGGTTAGGTGTCCCACCCTGGATTTCAGCTCAGGTCATGATCTTATGGTTCGTGAATTTGAAGCCAGCGTCAGGCTCCCAGCTGGCAGTACAGAGCCTACTTGGGATTCTCTCTCTCTCTCTCTCTCTGTCTGCCCCTCCCAGCTTTCTCTCTCTCTCTCTAAGTAAATAAAGTTTTAAAAAAATAATAGCTAATATTTATTGAGCTCTTTCTATATGTCAGGTACTGTGCTAAGTAATTGAAATGACTTTCTTTTTTATCCAAATACTTCTTGTCGGGTATGTGCTATTTTTGTATCTAGTGGATTAAAAACTGTTCTAGACATTGTGTTTGTCTGCTAGGGCTGCTAAAACAAAATACCACCGACGGGGTGGTTTAAACAACAGAAATTCATTTCTCACAGTTCTGGAGGCTTGATGTCCTAGATCAAGGTAGGGTGGTGTCTGGTGAGACCACCCTTCCTGCCTTGCAGATATGCATCTTCTCTCTCTGTCCTCATGTGGCCTTCCCTTGGAGGGTGCACCTAGAGAGATCTCTGAAGTATCTTGTTTCTCCTCCTCCTCCTCCTCCTCCTTCTCTTCCTCCTCCCCCTCCCCCTCCCCTTCCCCCTCCCCTTCTTCTTCTTCTTCTTCTTCTTCTTCTTCTTCTTCTTCTTCCTCTTCTTCTTCTTCTTCCTCTTCTTCTTCTTTTAAAGATTATTCATTTTTAGAGAGAGAGGAAGAGTGCAAGGGGAGGACAGAAAGAGAGGTGGAGAGAGAGAATCCCAAGCAGGCTCTGCACTGTCAACACAGAGCCCGCTGTAGGGCTTGATCTCACAACCTCGTGAGATCATGACCTGAGCTGAAATCAAGAGTCAGACTCTTAACTGACTAAGCTGCCTAGGCTCCCCTCTTCCTCTTCTTCTAAGGACACCAGTGTTATCAGAGTGGAGTTCTAGTCTTATGACCTCATTTAATCTTACCTTGCCTCTATGAAAACCCTGTCTCTAAATAGTGTCACATTGAGGTTTAGGGCATCAACATATAAGTTTTTTGAGGAAAACAGTACAGTCTGTCACAGAGATATTAAGAAACTTACATGAGGTCATGTACCTAGGAAATACAGGAACCAGGTTAGGAACCTTGTCAGTCTGACTCTAGAAGTCTATGTTACATTTTCACTTACTTTGCCTTATATAGGAACATCTGTCTCTGTCTTCCAGATCTTGGCAGGTACACAAAAATTAGAAGTAATAAAATCCACAGAAATTTATTTGGATCAAATAACATGAAAACACATTTCATGTACTCAACCAATAAATTTAGTCTTTGGTACTGTGTTGGAGATATTTTGTGTGTGTTTGTGTTTCTTTTTTATTGTTTCAAATTGATAACAAATAAAACAGCTTACTTTAGTATGGATTGAATATTTTTAATCTCCAGAAATCCTAAGGAAGGAATAGCAGTAATAATAATAGTCCATTTCAGTAACACCATTTCTGTATCTAGGTTAATAATCTAGGGGGAAATATATCAACATTATGTTAATTAAACTCTCAGTTGCCTATACCTTGGGACATGTTATGAATGGTGCTGAAGAGAAAAAGTCAATATGCAAATAGTTACAATATCAAGATGTAGTCAGGAAATTGTGGCACAGATGAGACAAACTCATACATGCATGAAAGAATATAAATGTAGATAATGTGAATGGCAGTAAATACTAGAAGCAGGCATACTGGAACAATGACAATACTTCTTACTTGTGCTTTTGAAAATTCTTTACACACAGCAAATGGGGTTTTTAATGCAGGAAAATAAAAAAAAAACACAGAGACTGTCAGAGAAAGCCACTGATCATTGAAGCTGGAAAATACAATTCATTGTCAGAAGACTATTTTTAAATACAAAGAACAACTATATACATAGCTTGGTGGAACAAATGCGGGATAAATTCAACAGAAAGCAGTGTATCTACAATGCCAGATACCATATAACAGAAGCCTAGAATATCCTTTCACCACAATCTTGAATTAAAACTATCTATGAAAAAAAAACTTGCTTTCATGAACTTCACCTAAAACAAACAGTCACAATTTAACATCTATTCTTAATTATTTGCCTTCAAGTCAACATACATTTACTGAATAATCAGACCCTCAGATAAGAAATCATAGCTTTTTGGATTCATCTCCTTTCTCCATCCTCTCCCATGGACCTCATATCTATCCCAAATTTAGACACTAGTAAACTATGGTAAAATCTGAGTTCAGATGGGTAGATACATGAGTTAGTCTTATCTATTTGGGGACTCAGAGTCCATTTAACACAGCATCAGATGAAAAACTCTAAAAGCAGCCACTTGGTAAATATGTGTCGTACATAACCTCAAATACCCGCAGTTTAAAAACTTGCAGAGGTTTAAAATAGTAGGATAAAATATTCAATAATTAACTGTCCTCTCCACTCTTTTGTTCTGGAGTAGACATAATCCATGTTTATCTTTCAGACTCCATTTTCAAAGCAAATACAAATTGTATTCTAACCACGCTATGTCTTAGCTCATGTTTCCTGGCTCCCACTTGTTAGCACAAAAAGTAGTGAACCATCACAATGTGGAATGCCAGAAGGGAGGGCTCAGTAATAGTAGCAGTAGCAGGCACAGCAACGGCTGTCCTTAGTAGAGCTTCTTCCATTCACAGATTGACTTTCAGCTATGTGTAATCCTATTGTGTTATGAGTGCCTAGCTCCAAAGAGAGCATGTAGCACAATGCCTGCTGCATAGTAAGCACCCCACTGCTGTTGGTTTAATTAATCAATTACAATATTCATCTTCTTGAGCCACTAACAGACTAATTTGGACAGGAAACACATACACACACAAACAATTATTGGTAGTGTAGTTTCGTCATTTCACCAAATCCCTTTAGTATTAACAATCCGATTATGAGCTACTCAGAGTGTCTCCCACCTTCTCCGGCAAGGTTATCTTTTCTTAAAGGTGGAAATAGCAATAAATAGTTTGGGAGGGAAACAATTAGGAAGGAAGAGACAGGTATCCAACAGCGAACAATGATCTGCTGAGCTCTGCCCCATCGGGCCTTACATGGTGCCATATACAACGTTATTAAGTCCACGTGCATGCACCTGCGCTCATCCCATGAGACAGCAGTGTTTGGGGGAAGTTAGGTCCAACATGAATTCGTGCCATGGTGTAGCCATGTCACATACTGCAAACTCTGAAGACATGACAGAAAACAGGCTAAGTGTGATGTGGCGCCCCTAAAGTTGATAAAACGTCTTATCTACCTGATGGTTTAAGAGTAATGGTGAAAGAATCCAGGCGCTCAGGGAGCGTAAATACTAGCCAGTGATGGAGAAGGACATCTGAGGCCAGAGAGGAGAGGCTTTGGGAGGCATCTCCACTCAGTTGTACCGCAGCTTCATGGTGTACCAGCTGCGAGGCTTAGGGCCAGTCTCAAGTACAACCTCTGAAAAATGGGATAATGAGAGTTAGCCTAGAGTGGCAGTGTGAGAACAGAACTGAATGCCAAGGACCTGATAGGAGACAGATGCCCAGTAAATGTAGGTTTCCTTTTTTTAGTGTAAAATCTAAGGGCCTTTCAGATGCCTTAGAAAAGGGCCAGGTCCAGCCTTTTCCAACGAGATACAGCTAAGAAAAGCTAGGATACTAAGAAATACCAAGGCTGGACCCCTAACACTTGGCTTAACATGAAAAAATCACTTGGAGAAGAGAGGCCTTTTGGTTTAATCACTGAAAACTAGATTTTAGGGACAGGTTTGAGCCAAACTGTTTTGTTTCACTTCGAATGCCAGGTATTCTGCTAAGTACTTAACCATGGCTTTTCCATCCATTTTCCAGTATTTATAATGTTCAATGAGTTTCCTTTTTTCATTGATTCCTTCTGGAATGAAATCCTCTAGCACTGTCAATTGTTGCTTTTCAAGGCTTCATTAAAGCTACTTGGATTAAGGCTTTGAGCCTTGAGAAACACTGTTTGTTTGCTTCACTTGGCTGTGCTTTAACATGAAGGCCTATAATGAATTTCCTCAGAGTTGTTCTGAGAAAGAAAATATCTTGTCTCAAGCATTTCTTGTCTCTGCTTGCCCTGGTGATAGATATTAAATAATGTGGTGCTTAACCTCTTCATTTTTTTTTTTTTACCCAGAAAACATGCAGTCAAAGACATAGGAGGCAGTAGGTAATAGCTGAAGAAGCACCCTGTAGCACTATATTTTTCCCTTTATTTTACTCTTCTTTCTCTGTGTCATTTATGATTGAGGCATCTACTGATGAGGAGGGAACTTCTGGTGAAAAATTGAAACTCAGATCTAATTGATACGGGGCTTCATGCTATTCTTTCGTCCTCCTGCCCACCCCCCGCCCCACCTTACCCCTTGTGCCACTCTTGACTATGTATGTTCTGCATACGAACACCTGGAGAGGCTAAAGAACTTCAAAGGAAGGTGGAAGTGAACTTGAGTTTTTGAGCAGCTATTAAATTTTAGGCATTTTTTTTAACTTTGTTTTATTCTTACAAGACCAGCCAAAATTTCTTGAGCCAATGGTCACACCTTGGCCATCCATCAGCAAATCCTGGTAGTACCACCTTCTAAATCATCCAGAATATAACCACCCGATCACCCCTTCAACTCCTAGTCTCATTTTCATTGTTTGACTGACCAATCTCAGTTCTCTTTGCAGTGGGATTCTCTCTCCTCCTAATGCACCTGCAGTTGGTACTCAGCAAGGCAGCCTCATGATGCCCACGCAAGTCAGATGGCGCCTCTGCTCTGCTCAGGACGACTTCCCCTCTCTCTGCCCACCCAGAGGGATGCTGGCTGGATGCCTGTCTACCCGCGCTGACTGGCTGAGCCTCCATGCAGCCCACATATCCCACGTGGTCTCCCCTGCACCACCTGCTTGCTCTCCACGGCTTTCTATTCCCATCTCACACACCTCCTCAAGATTCCTGTCCCCATGCCCAGCTTTCTTCCACACCAGGACCTTTGCACTTGCTGTTTCCTAGACCCAGAATTCTTTTTTTCCAAATATCTTCAAAACTCACTTCTTCACTTCCGACAAGTGTGTGCTCAGGTGGGACCTTATCAGAAGATGCCTTCGTTGACCATTTTACACAAAAAGCAGCTCTCAGTTACTCTCCATCTCCTCATGCTGCTTTGTTCTTCTTCACTACACTCATCATCTTTGGTATATACTTATTTATTGATGTCCATGTGTGTCCATTAGTGTGTAAATTTTATGAACGAGAGACCAGCAAATTAGATTAAGTTTCTGAGAGAAATGAACTTACCCATGATGTACATAGAGCAGCTAGGCTGGCAATCTCTGCAGCCTATGCTCTCTCTGCTATAATCAGGCAGCTGACTTTGAAGCAGCTTCATCCATTGCTATTACAGGTCTGCGCATTCAATAAAGATGGGATGCTCAGGGCGCACTACCCTTTTGTATCTACCTGATGCATCTAAATCCTGGAAACTCACAGTGTTATCCATTTGCTGACAAGACTACTCAGCCTGGGGAGGTTTAAGCCTTTGTCAGTCTTAGGTTTGCAGGAGAGAAAAGAGGGGTAAGAGAACAAGACTGAACATAATGCAGTATTCGTTAGTTCCAGAACTCATGTCCCCTCTCTAGCTACTCAGCATGCTCTTTTTTACTAGCTTTTTTCTGCACATGCCATATCTCTCCCATTGCAAATATAAATAAATACATACATACATACATACATAAAAAAAAATAACAGGTCTAAATGCTTCTTTTGAAATCAAATGATCCTCCTGCCTGCCGTGTTGCTGAAAAGCCCCACCTCCAAATTCCTCCAGCACATCTTCTGTACTGTTGCCAGGAGGGTTTTTTAAAGACATGAATCGTACTATTCCATTTTGAGAAAGGAAAAAAAAAATTGCACTAACATACAATCATGATTCCTTGACTTAGCATACATACTAGCAGGATTTCTTACTGAAATCCCATGTCCCTCGCAGCCCTCTGCTCATGCTTGCCCCTCTAGCAGCTTTTAATTTCACAACACAGAAATATCTAGAAGACCCCACATACATCATTCAGTGTCACGTTTTAATACTTTTATCTACTCCAGAAACACTACCTTCTCTGCCTGATTTCTGTCAGTTGTACATTTCTGATTGTTGTTAACACTGGCATCTATTGAGAGCCCTCTGTGTGTCAGGTGGTGTTCGTCGTGAGGTATATATTGTTCCATGCTCACAACAGCCCTCGTCACAAGGATTGTCAGCCCATATTTTACAGGTAAGGAAGTGAAGCTCAGAGAGTCCAAGATCCCATGACTAGACAATAGGAGAGCAGGGATCTGAGCCACATGTTCTTGTCACAGCCCCATGCCTGTCATCTTTCTGCACTGCTGGGTGCCATGCGTCTGCTCCTGTGATTCTATCTCCTCCTAAGGTTGCAAGCCTCTTCCTGGCAGAACTTTCTCTTTCCTTTTGTAGCTACAGTGCCTCAGCTACCGACCGGGGTCATCAGTTTTGTGGTTACATAAATAGAATTAATTATCTGTGAAAAGGACCATGACTGGGAATTACATCTGAACACTAACAGCCTTGGGGCAGTCAGCCCTCATCTTGACTGTGTGGCCTTTTCCCTCATCCCCCCGCCCCACCCCCATTCAAAGCTAACAAATGCCCACATTTTGCAGGAGTTTGTTCAGTTTATGGTGACCGCAGGTCTATGAACACAGCCATCCATAAACACTAATGCTTGTTCTGGTCTGCCTATGAGGAAGTTTACAGGCATACTTTTTTTCTGTTACGGAGGAGTTTGTTTTATGTATGAAGATAAGGTTCTCTAATACTTACTGCTGGTGTTCTTCATATAGTCAACAGCAGACCTGTTTTACGTTGTCCTTTCTAGGGTGGAGATGACCTTTGTTGATTTAAATGTACTGCTTTTTTTATTTAGAATTTTTTTATTACAGTGATAATATATTTTCATGTGATTCCCCCCAAGAATTCAATAGATTTATATTTTGTACTGGACTCAATGATTTGAAAGTTCATATGGAAAAAAATAAATGCAAGAATTCTCAAGAATGTGAGAGGGAGAAAGAATAATGATGCATTCAGGTAGTACCAGATACTGGAATTTACTTTAAAGCTAATGTAATAAAAAAAAATGATATTTACACAAGAAAAAGCAAATAGAGCAGTAGAATTGAATCAGATCGAGAAATGTATGTAAGTAAATGTGGGAAGTTACTGTATGATAATAAGAGTATTTCCATTCCAGAGGAAATAGAGAGTTTATTTAATAAATAATTGGCATTATTTGGTTATCAAAATAAAAAAAAAAGTTTGAATTTTAATGATGTACTTAAACGTTCAGTTTTAACCGAAGAAAGTAAGGAAAAATCACACTATACATTTATAAATTTAGATTTTTCGACTTGTTACAACACATATTGCCTTTGTAATGTACAATAATTAGAATTTGTTTTAAAAGTGGGGCGCCTGGGTGGCGCAGTCGGTTAAGCGTCCGACTTCAGCCAGGTCACGATCTCGCGGTCCGTGAGTTCCAGCCCCGCGTCAGGCTCTGGGCTGATGGCTCAGAGCCTGGAGCCTGTTTCCGATTCTGTGTCTCCCTCTCTCTCTGTCCCACCCCCGTTCATGCTCTGTCTCTCTCTGTCCCAAAAATAAATAAACGTTGAAAAAAAAAATTAGAATTTGTTTTAAAAGTAATATTTACATGTTGCAAATTATATATTACATGTTCCCAACATTAAAACAATTCAGAGATTATAAAAGTAAATATTGAGAGACTCCTTCATCTTTCCAATACCCTCAGTTTATAGTTTTTCTTCCCTGATATTTTTATGTGCATTTACATATACCCATGCAGAGATACATTTTTTTTTTTACCTTCATGGGATGACATTATTTTGCAAATTTTATTTTTTTTTGCATTAAATGTATCATTGTGGACAACCTTCCAAAAAGATATATCTTGACAAATGTCAGTCTTTCCAAAGGCTACACACAGTGTCCCATTATATGATTCTAACTTAAATTTATTTAAGTAATCCTTTATCCCTATCAATAATATATTGTTAGAAATCTAATCACACAAGGGACAGAAATGAAAAGTCAAGTTCTCTATGACTCTATTTCCAACATTCTTCCCCATAAACAAAAATGGTTCTGTGTTATAGTGCTGGGATTAGTTAAGACACTAAACTCTAGCCACTCATAGGATGATGGCCCAAACCTGAAGGTCTAATGGTTTCTCTTAATCTTTTGAGTTTTTTTTCCTCTTAAGTCATGTCAGCTGCTACTGCTGTAGCTCATGGCATACTCCTTTTTAATTATTTCTTTTTTTGTTTGATCTGCTGGGGAGCCTTATTGAGTAAAGCTTTTGGAAAGCTTGTGAGGGTGATAAACTTTGTGACAATTCGCATGACTGAGAATGTTACATAAAGAATAGTTTAAGTACGGAAATTCTAAATTCATAGTCATTATTCCATGAGTTTTTGGACAGTCTTTGTTCTTTCAAGTTCTAGCGTCCAGTGTTGCTGATAGAAAATTCTACTATCAATCTAATTCTCCTTTCTTTATGGACGGCATCGTTCTTTTCTCTCTCTGGAAGTTTTTAAAATTTTCTTTCCAGAAATTTTAATAAAGCATGTTTAAGCATGGATCTTTTTTCCATCTACCTCACCTCAGTGAAGTTTTCAATATGAAGGATCTTATGCTTCTTCAGTCAGTAATATTTTTATTTCATTATTTCTTTTATTACCCCCCCCCTTTTCTGTCTTCTCTTGGAACTCCTTTTAATCAACTATTGAGCCTCTCAGACCCATTCCTCGTATTTTCAAACTTTCTCTTTTCTTCCTTCCTTCTTTTCTGTTTGTTGTTTTAGGTTGCTGAAAATTTCTTTGCTTGAGCTTCCAAATCAAAAACATGGTTTCTAAATCTCTTAAAATGCAGTGGTCCGTTGATGTTTAAATTTCAGCCATCACATTTTAATTTCTAAAATTCTTTCTTGTTCCATAGGTGCAGTAGCCTCTCTAATTTTTCTAAGGATAATATTTAGAATTTTTAGGGACATTTGGGATCATTTTGTTTCCTCACATTTCTGCTCATCTTCCGTTCTCTGCTCATATTTGTGAATCACATAGGTTGACCTGAGGTGCCATGCTGTCAGTATTGTAAAAGTTTTTCAGGTGATTCTCATTTGGTGTCAAGATGTACAGGGATCTCTGCCAGGTAATAGGGCAGGTGTGTGACTAGGTACATGCTTTTTCACTTTGTCTTTTCTCATCTAATAACATGTCCTGCAGGGTTTTTTTCACCAGTGTATGGAAAGCTCCCTCCTTTTTTAGAGCTTTATAGCATTCCATTGTGTGGATGTCCCATAGCTATTTCATTATTTCCCTATTGGTTTCAAATACTTGAGTTGTTTCAAATATAAGAGCAAGGAATTCTTTCCTCTAATGCTGCAATAAATAATCTTATCCATCTGTCATTTTGTACCTGTGCAGTTACACCTGCAAAATAAATCCTCTAAAGACAGAATGAGAGGGGCGCCTGGGTGGCGCAGTCGGTTAAGTGTCCGACTTCAGCCAGGTCACGATCTCGCGGTCCGTGAGTTCGAGCCCTGCGTCAGGCTCTGGGCTGATGGCTCGGAGCCTGGAGCCTGTTTCCGATTCTGTGTCTCCCTCTCTCTCTGCCCCACCCCCGTTCATGCTCTGTCTCTCTCTGTCCCAAAAATAAATAAAAAAAAAATTAAAAAAAACGTGGAAAAAGAAAAAAAAAAGACAGAATGAGTAAAAAAGTTAAATGTATTTTTTTTAATTTTTTTTCCAACGTTTTTTTTTTTTTTTTTTTTTTTTTTTTTATTTTTGGGACAGAGAGAGACAGAGCATGAACGGGGGAGGGGCAGAGAGAGAGGGAGACACAGAATCGGAAACAGGCTCCAGGCTCCGAGCCATCAGCCCAGAGCCTGACGCGGGGCTCGAACTCACGGACCGCGAGATCGTGACCTGGCTGAAGTCGGACGCTTAACCGTTAATGTTAAGTTAAATGTATTTTTACTTTTGATGAATTTTGGCAAAGTGCCCTTCAGTTTGAAACATGAGGAAACATGGGCGCCTGCATGGCTCAGTTGGTTGCACATCCGACTCTTGATTTTGGCTCAGGTCATGATCTCATGGTTTGTGAGATCGAACCCTGCATCCGGCTCTGGCAGTGCAGAACCTGCTTGGGATTCTCTCTCTTTCTCCCTCTCTCTGCCCCTCTCCTGTTCTTGCCCCCCCCCAAAATAAATAAATGAACTTAAAAAAAAATGAGGAAACAGCCCCAGAAAGGTGAGGTGACTTAATAATAGGTGCATAGCAAATTTATGCCAGTATGGGGAACAGAACCATCACCTCGTGACATTCAGTTTAGTATTTCTTCTGCTGTATAACATTTCTCTCACTGTGTTCTATAAGCAGGGACCAAAGCTATGTCAGGTAATTTGGTGAACTGATTGATCATCAGGGGTCATCCAAGATGAATCAGTGCCTAGAAAAGGACTAAATACCCACATCACTTCCCCATAGCCTCACAGAAATAATAGAAAAGATATAGGCATATGAAGACAATGCAACAATGATATGTAGATAGCACAAAGCAAAATAAAAATGGAATTAGCAGTGGACCTAAAAGTTCAAAGAAATGTTGGAGAGAGAATGCACGATAGGAAAAACTATAGCCAGAAACACCAGAGACAAAATTAGTTCTCAAGATAGCTTGCAAGGAAACTCCAAGTATAAAGTCAATTAGGACAAAGGCAAAAGTTGATCATCAGGCAAACAGCAAGATTTTTAAGAACTAAATTTAAAACTGCCAGTTCAACTGTCTTCCTAGCTCTCACTTCACCCCAATATACAGAGGCTACTACAGAGCTGGTATGGGAAGTTTTGCTATTAGTACTGAAGACCTATTCGTCCATCCACTTATTAACCACACTCAACCCTGCTTAGCTTCCAAGATCAGATGAGACCAGGTACGTTCAGGATGGTATGGCCATAGACTGAAGACCTATTCTCTAAAGAACAGGTGGCTGAGGAGATTGGGGAAGAGCCTTAGTACATGTACTGGACTTGAGAGAGAACAGAAATGGAGATTTAGGTAACCCTGCATGTCTATCTACTTCAGAGAGCATGAGGAAACACGAACGAATCAGTTCTGGCCATCAGTAAAAACAGGAGAGCCTTCTAACCATAAGAATAGGGCCCTGGACTGTTGTGGGATTCCAAGCCTCTTGTCTGCTCCAAGCCAGCATGTCCTCCTGGGAAGCCTACCTCTCAGAATGCCTGGATACAGTCACAGGTGAATTCTACCCTCCAGTTCAGAAAGCATTTGGCAAGCCAGCCTGCCCCAGGAGTGTGTTTTAATTCATCCAGATATGCACAAAAAGATTGTGCAATATTACATACCTCATAAAAACTCCCTCCCCAAGTAATTATTTTTTTAAGTTTATTTATTTTGAGAGACAGAGAGAGAGAGAAAGAGAGAGAGGGAGAGAGAGTCAGCAAGGGAGGGGCAGAGAGAATCCTAAACAGGCTGCACACTGTCAGCACAGAGCCTGATGCAAGGCTCAAAGTCATGAACACTGAGATTATGATCTGAGCCAAAATCAAGAGTCAGATGCTTAACCAGCTGAGCCACCCAGGTGCCCCAAAACTCCCCAAGTAATTCTAAGTGGCATCCAGGATTGAGAAACCCTTGTCTAAACAACTGACTAGAATAGTTGTACCTATTCTAGTGTACATATAGTGTAGTATAAAATAGTCTCTGCTCATTTAAAATCGAGTTTAGAGTGAAAAATCAAATTCTAAATCTGTTTAATAAATGATTGTTTTTGTGCCAAGAGAGCTATTAGCTTATAGTCAATTATAATAAATATACAGAGACTGTAGTGAAAAACAAAGCCACTGTAGTGGACCCACAATGAAATATTCTTTTCAGCATGTTTGGATGAGTGTACCTAGAGTTGATGGAACATCCTTATCTCCATCACTGACAAGTAACATATATTTTGCTTCAAATTTCACCTCTTTGTCATTGATGTTTGGAAATTTCCACTCCGATGTATCTACTCATGGAATTGTTTTACTCATATGCTTTGGATTATTTTCTGTAAATTAGTCTTTCATCCAGTCTGGAAAATTCTCATTTTCCCTTCAAATGTTTCTTCTCTTCCATTCCTTCTGATTCCTCTTTCTGAGATTCTAATAAGACATATGCTAAGAACTTTTCATTCACTTCATATTTTTAAACTTTTCTTTTGTATTTCCATCTTTTTCCTCTCTGTGCTGATATTTTCCTCAGATATCTCTTTCTGTTCATTAATTCTCTCTTTAGCTCTACCTAAATGGCACTTAGCCTTTTCCTTCCCCAAAGTATTTCCCCTTTTTAGAGTTTCTGTTTGATCCCTTTACAAGTCTACCAGGCAATTCCTTCTTTCTTGCTTGTTTTTTTCTATTCCTATATTATTTCTTTAAATTGTTCACACATTCTACGTTCTATATCTGATAGTTCCAATCTCTGCAATCCTCAAGTGTCAGCTCTGTTCCTTGTCATGTGCTCTGACTCTCACTCCTGGAGCTTGGTGCACTTTGATTTTAAGCTTTTTGTTTGTTCTTCCTCTGTGGGGATCCTGTGGAGATGCTTTCCTGAGAAAAGTATCTATCTCTGCTTCTTCTGTGAACTAAGGGTCTGCGCCAACCTGGGACCATTTCATCCCTCTGAGAGTGACAGTTCAAGACAGGATTCTCAGGCTCAGCTTGTCTATGGTGTTGGTCCCAAGGCTCAAGGTCTAATTTATGACATAAGACCCCAGGGAGACCCTGCCCCTACCTGCCACTCCCACTTCCAAGTAGCTTATGGTTTGGGGTTTTTGTGCACCCTAACTAGACTCTTTTCTACAGAAGGAGAGTCCCTCCCAACCATATTGCCCACCATATTGCTAGAGGCAGTTATCATTATGAAATATTTTTAGCAGTGTTCTGGGGAGCCAAGCCTGATTTTATCAAAAGTAAATGAGCACAGCATGGAAGAATGTTTAGTGAATTAAGATAAACTGTAATTGGCTGGTTATCATATTAATATAGTGAAAATGACTTTCTGTCTGATGTCTTTTGTATCAGTGCAACATTTCTTTTCTAACATCTCTAATTAATTCCTAAATTAATTTGTTTGGCCACAATGTTTTATGAATTTTCATTAAAAAGTGTGAGAAAAATGTGTTAATAAGTCTATTAACTAATTTTGCAAGTAACTTTACTGCACATATGTAATGCTTCCTCTGATTTTCTGTGTTTCTCTGGTTAAAAGAATCATAGAGGTCATACTGATGGACATCAACAATCAAAAAAATGTATCAGTATCTATGTATCTATCGATATTGTATATGTGTATGCCTTTAGATGTTATAATACATGGCACAAGGTTAGGTTGTTTTAGTACGTGGTCTAATTTCTTTCAGCTGCTGGACTTTTGCACATGGTAGAAATAAAGTCATTCAAATGACTCAATACCATTATCTCAGAGGTGGACATAGTTCTTCAGTACCTCACCTCTTATTTTTTATCAGTTAATTAGCAGGAAATCTTTTCCAGTTTGTGAGGAAGTGAACGCAGCCTGTTTCCTGCCTCTGTGATTAGTAGAGTCCAGCATTCTCCTTGCATATCATCTTCAAAAAGACTTCAAGTTTTTTTCCTGAGGTGCTAGGAATAGGGAAGTCTTCTATTAATGTGAGAAGTGTCGCTCCATTTCTAGGAATTCAAAGAAATTCAGGACACGAACTTCAACTCAATGAGGGTATATCCAGCATGGAGTGAGATACATGACAGGCACTTAATATTTTTTATTTGTTGAACAATGAGTGAAAAAATAAATAAATGAATGAATCTTTTAAGATAGGGAGCCAGTACAGGCACCTGGGTGGCTCAGTTGGTTGAGCGCCCGACTCCTGATTTTGGCTCAGGTCATAATCCCAGGATTGTGAAATCAAGCCCCACTTCAAGCTCTGTGTTAAGTGTGGAGTGTGCTTGGGATTCTCTTTCTCTCTCCCTCTGCTCCTCTCCCACACTCACACACTCTCTCTATATAATAAAAATAAAATATAAAAAAATAAAATAAAATAAAATAAAATAAAATAAAATGGATCCAATAATAGAAAACTATCCCACTAGTGGTGATTTCATGGTGAGATTGTATTTGCTCTTTTATTTAGTATGCCTTCATCCCACCATATACATACACATACAGCAAAAGAGAGAAGCAGGGGTAGAAAATAATTTAATTTATTCCAGTGAATTTGGAGGCCAGAAATAACCAATAATTATAGTCCAAATGAGTGACCTATTGCATTAGGACATACATTTAAGCTTCTATACTTTTATAACAACAAGAAAAAAGAAAGAAGCTCTTCTCACTGATTTTTCTGGCCTATTTTGTTCTACCAACTGCAGGTTTTTTTGTTTTGTTTTGTTTTTACATAATTTGAGAGTGGTGCACTGACTAGGAATGTGCCAGTAGGAACTAAAATTTATCTTGTGAGGAGATAAAAATGAGTATCTGGAGGATTGTTTGGTAATTCACACTGAAAACAGAAAGGTTTGATAAGAAACACATTGGATTCCCCTGGCGGGTACATTGTGAGTCTGTGCGAAACAAAGGCTGGGAAGGATCCCCTGTGCCCAGTGTCCTGTCTCAGGCCTATTGTCTGGGCCCACAGCCTCATCACAGAACAAACGTTGTGATAGCATTTCTCTTGGGATCCTGGGCAAATGGAAATTCTGCCTGCACTAATTTTGCAATTTTTGAAAAAGGCTTCCACAATTGACTTTAAGTGCAGTTAAAGCCAGGTTTTAGAAAGCGTTTTATATTCCTTGTGTTCTCATTTCCTATTCATTCCGTTTCCCTCACTGAAATCAGGAAGTGGATACTGAGCATACCCGATAACCCAGCACTGTGCAGCAAAGCTATGACCAAAGTTTGCTCAGTTTGTATTTAGTCTCCTGTCATTTGGAGGCTTCTAAAGATGGCAGAGGAAAAAATAAATAAATCTGTTACTCCTAGTAGAAAATGGTTTCTCTTCAGACTGAGTCGGCATCCTCTTCAGCATGCTCTCCTGTGACTTCTGAGGCTTGCTACTTGAATGAGGTAGGTCAGACCCCAATCAGAAGGGCAGCAATCAAGGTCAGCTGCAGAAGGAGCAGGGTGGGGGCAAATCCTCAGTGGCCACCTAACCCAGGTTCCTCTCAGCAGGAAACCCCTTTGGAATTAGCAGGGATGGTTACTTTACAGTTGACTATATAAGGCTTGAAAGCATTGGATTATTTATTTATTTATTTATTTATTTATATTCAGAGCCTTTTTGTTAGCCACCAATATTTAAAACTGTCTCAAACTTAACAGAAACCCATGGGGGAGGGGAAGGAAAAAAAAAAAAGAGGTTAGAGTGGGAGAGAGCCAAAGCATAAGAGACTGTTAAAAACTGAGAACAAACTGAGGGTTGATGGGGGGTGGGAGGGAGGGGAGGGTGGGTGATGGGTATTGAGGAGGGCACCTTTTGGGATGAGCACTGGGTGTTGTATGGAAACCAATTTGACAATAAATTTCATATGTTGAAAAAATAAATAAATAAAAAAAAAACTGTCTCAAAACAATTAGTAATGGTAGGCATAGCTGAGAAAAAGAAGAATTAGACGGAATTTATCACAGAGTGTTTGCTATGATGGTCTCTGCTCGTTCCTTTATGCAATAGTACTGGCTGAATACCTGCTATGTGGTAGGCCATGTAGAGTGTAGACAGATACACAAGACATTGGCCTAGTTTTCAAAGAGTTTTCCATTCACACGTGGAAATAAGGACTGAGCCCAAGTACTTATAGTGCAATGGATTTTCTGCTCGGTGGCACAGAGTGATCAGTGCATGGCAGAATAGTAAAATAATACCTAAGAACATGGACAGGAGGGGAAATAAGCTTTGCTTTCTCAGAGTTAAGCTAGGAAGATACACTCAGACACATTCAAAAGGTTGAACTTGATTTGAGGATAAACCAAAGACAATATGCCGCTGCAGATTTGGGGAAAAGTAAAACTAGATTCACAGGTGTCTGAATATCTCAAGGACAGAGAGTGGAAGGTTGGAGGAGGACAGGTAGGGTAATATTGTGGCGAACTGCATTTAAGCTGTCGAGAATAAAACTGAATCACGAGAAAGTAGTCAGCCCAGAGAGGAGAGAATTCCAAAGTCCATTTTTCACTGGCCTAAGGAGATGAGCAATTCAGCCCCTGGGACAGAAGAATGAATCCCCATTTTGGTATTGATTCTATACTCATTTAATATTATGATTATAAATTGGCTTCTAGGGGCATCTGTAGCCCAGTCGGTTGAGCGTCTGACTCTGGGTTTCAGCTTAGGTCATGATCTCGTGGATCATGGGATCAAGCCCTGCGTGGGGCTCCATACTGTCAGGGCAGAGCCTGCTTGGGATTCTCTCTCTCCCTGTCTCTCTCTGCCATCCCTCACTCACACTGGCAATAAATAAAGAAACAAGCTTCTAGTTTAAGTCTATCCATCAGGGAGACACCCTTCTACTCATGTGACATACCTGCTTTTATCTATGTAGGTTATAGCTGTCATTGTTAATTAACTAATATAATAGCATTCTGCAATGCACATACACCCACACTAGTTCCATGAGCTCAGGTAATGTGTGTCCATTCCTAAGAAACAATTCTTCCCAGCATGCACTGTTCAAAGTCAGGTGCTCCATCTACCATACTGAGGATTAGACCCTGGCATTGGTGAATGTCCCAAGGTGAACTAATTGAGACCATCTGGCAGGCAGCCATCTTCCCTCTTGTAATGACACCTCAAGCTCACTGGATGCTTTTCAGATTGAGCTAAAACATAAAGCAAATGCTACAAACTACATGAGACCAGCAAAGGATATACATTTATCTTGTAGCTGGAATTATCATGGAACCTCTACCCCTGAACAAATGTAGAGGTTCATTAAGCAAAGGGCTTTGGTGAATGGGAAACTAAAGGCCAGGTCATGAGCCAGATGCAGAGGGAGGTGCACAGCCTGTGCAGATGGGAACTGCTAGGAAATAGTGGGAGCTGGTGTGGGAAAGATGGATTGGGCCAGCCACTGTGGGAGGCCTGAACTGCTAGAACCAGGTGTTTGAATCCTACTGAGTAGGAACTAAGGAACAATTGAAGAGTTTGAGTACAAGAATTTGTGCTGTAAGAGATACAGTATGATTGCAATAGACAAGATAGATCCGACTGCATTAACTGAAGCAATGATATCCTGCAGTGCACACACACACACACACACACCAGTTCCATGAGCTCAGATAATGTGTATCTGACTGAGATGCAGTTTAGAGGCAAAGGGACAAGTATGGACAAGTTTGGAAGCTGTTGTCATGAGGTAACTCTGGCCTCAAGTAGGATGGAGGCAGATGGATGACTGAAAGTGTAAGTGCTAGAAAAAACATAGAGGAAATTCCTGTTGAAGTGCTCACTAATTAGTTAGGCTAAGATTTTCAAATAGAATTATGCCAGTCATAAGACAGCACTGTGCATTTTCAGAGTGGAAAGGAGCATGTCAACCTCATTTTATTAAGTGAGTAGCCGGCCCTAGGAAGAGGGCAGCAAGATGCATGAACTGAGGGGCATGGAGAATGTCAACAGGAAGTGCTGAGTGGCCCAGTGGAGCTCAGGCAAAGCCTGAGGAGGGGTGGGGGTGTCAGGTTGGTTAAGTGTCTAGCCTGAGTTATTTAGCTACACTCAAGTCTGAGGTGGATGAGACACTTCAGACAGAGAGTGAGTGAATGTGGGATGGTGAAGGGCCTGAGACAGAGAAAAGGAGGTCCCAGTGAGGGGAACTCCAGGGGGAGCTGTAGCTCCAGGGCTGATAAACTGTAATAGCTTATAGTTGAATTTATCTTACAGAGCCTGAGGTGAAGGAAGGATGCCAGGTATCTTCAAAGTTACCCTCCAGTAAACGAACTCTTGTACATGGCTAGTGAAAATGTGAAGTGGCGCATTTGCTGTGGAAAACAGTTTGGTGGTTCCTCAGACAGCTAAACATAGAATTACCAGGTGATGCAGCATCCCATTTCTAGGTATTGAAAATAAGAAAATTGGGGGCGCCTGGTGGCTCAGTCGGTGGAACATCTGACTCTTAATTTTGGCCCAGGTCATGATCTCACAGCCGTGGGATAGAGCGCTGCATTGGGGTCTGTGCTGAGTGTGGAGCCTGCTTAAGATTCTTTCTCTCTCTCCCTTTATCCCTCTCCTCCACTTGCACTCTCTCTCTTTCTCAAATACATGAACAAACAAACTGAAAAGAATTGAGAACAGGAACTCAAACAAGTACTTGTACACCAGTGTTCACCGAAAAATTTATTCACCGTAGCTAAAGGTGGAAACAACCCAAATGTCCACCAACAGATGAACAGATCAACAACACATGGTACATAGGTACAACTGAATGTTATTTGGCGATTAAAGGAATAAAGTTCTGATATATGCTACCTAACGGATGAATTTTGAAAGCATTATGCTGAGTACAATAAGCCAGGCACAAGAGGACAAATACTGTATGAGTCACTTATAAAAAAAATATCTAGAAGAAGTAAATTCATTGAGCTGGAAAGTAGGTTACCAGGGCCTTGGGATGAATAGAGTTACTGCTTAATGATTACAGCATTTTTCTTTGGGTGATGAAGAAGTTTTGGAAATAATGGTGATGGTTGCATGCACAACAACATGGATGTACTTAATGCAACTAAATTACACACTTAAAAAACATTAAAATGGTGGATTTTATCTTATACATATTTTATCACAATTTAAAAACTTTTTTTTTTTTTAAAGAGAAGTTGCAAAGGCTGTTTGTAGGGCTAAGAGTGAGAGAGAAAATGCAGTTTGAGCCTCCCAGGTCCTGAGAGTCCTCCTCAGGAATGCCGAGCCCCACAGCTGCCCCTATGGCCCTGAGAGGATGGCGGGTGCTCTTTGTACCACCGTAACGCACAGTCACAACTGCCAGCTCCATCCCAGCTTCCCCCAGTGGCTCCCAGAGTCAGCTCTGTGGGGTCTAAACACCAGTTAACTCCACTGTCAGTGACTGCTGCTAGAATACACATGGGGACCAGGGGAATATTGAAAGTGCTGGTTTCTGCAGCTTTTGTTTGGTAGAATGCCAGAGAACACAGCTTTTGCTGTCATAATTGGTCTAAATTTAAATACTCGTTTTTGTTTCACATTGGTTTGTGCGTGCGTGGACACAGCCTAGCTTTGTGGGCAGAGAGTGTATTTTGTCAACACGGAGAGAGTGAATCAGGAGGGTTTGCTATCTAAACCAGCCCTTGTTTTCAGTCTTGGTTTCCCTGCGCCTTGATAAATGTCCTCCAGCCTTTGAGTCAAGGAGAGGTTGGAATCCAACCACTTAATTGGAGGTTTTCCAGTTCACAATAGTTAATTTTTCTACAACTTGTCTCCTTAATTTAGAACAACATTCAAAGAGTAATGAGTGTTATAGCTCACATTAGTTTGGGCCTATTTCTAGACTGCTGTGTAGAATATTCAGAAGTAAAAGACATTTATTGTCTTTCAAGAGTTTTCAATAAGATTGTGAAGGAAAAAAATTGTCTTGAGGTTTATTAGTTAATTTCAGTTAAATTGTTAAATGGGGTGATTTAGTATTTTTCAGTGAGTGCAGCATTAATTTGCATATTAAATCACATTACATCTGCCTCCATTAATGAAGTTATTTTTAGGAAATCAATACAGTCTTCTGCAATATTCAAATCATGATGTAAGAAGTAGCACTGGCTAAATTGTATGTTCAGATACTTGGTAAAACATCTTAATTAGTCTATGCTCATCTTTCTGCCAAGTTTAGATTCATGGCTTTGGTGATCATTGGAAAGTGGTTTGTGTGTATGACAGCTGGGCAAGGTAGCAGCTACTTTTGTTTTTCCAAATAGGCCTTGCTTGAAGGAAAAATACGATAGGGGCACCTGGGTGGCCCAGTCGGTTAAGCATCCAACTTGATTTCAGCTCAGTTCATGATCTCATCGTTTAGTGAGTTTGTGCCCGGGTCTGGCTCTGGCTCTGTGCTGACAGTGCAGAGCATGCTTGGGATTCTCCCTCTCTCTCTACCCCTCCCTCACTCATGCGATCTCTTTCTCTTTCAAAATAAATAAATAGACTTTAAAAAACAATAAGATAAAAACAGAGGAAGGCAAACCATAAAAGACTTTTAAATACAGAGAACAAACTGAGGGTTCCTGCAGGGTGTTGGGTGGGGAGATGGGCTAAACGGCGTTGGGCATTAAGGACAGCACGTGAAAGGATGAGCACTGCGTGTTATATGTAAGTGACGAATCACTAAACTCTACTCCTGAAACCATTATTACACTATATGTTAACTAACTTGGCTTTAAATAAAATTTAAAACAACAACAACAAACAGGGCTTCCTTGTCATCCTATGCCAGAAAAAGAGTTAAATTCTCTGATTTAAACACATTTATTAAATGCCCTGTGTTTAGACTAAATGCACTTGTGGATGAGACACGCACAGTGCCACGCATGAGGCTCTGCCGGAAGATAGCCCTGGCACCTTGGGACAGCTAGAGTTGTGACTGCAATCACAAATTATTCCAATGAGGAGGAAATGGAGACCATATCTGTAGTAATCAGCTCGACTGCCCAGGGAGCCTTCTGACAAGGTCAGATTTTAAAAGGGCAGGTGCAAGTCTTACTTATTAAATTACCTGATGACATGAGGCTCAGAGAGAGAGGGGGGACGTGTTGGCTGACAGGATTCAGAAGGATCTCAGCAGGCTAGAATGATGGGCCAAATCCACAAAGAAGAAAGTTAAAAAGGGATCATTGTGAAGTCTGGTACTTGGATGCAAAAAGGACCACCACCAAAAGGATGAAGGATATATGGTTAGCAAGTATGGAAAAGTTTTAACTAAAATAAACTGAAGTTGTGAGTCATCAATATGGTGAACGCTTTTCAAATGTGCATGAGCTTTCCAGAATGCTTATGCAATCCTAGACTGTATTAATAGACTATGGTATTTAGTAAGAGAACAGCGATAGCATAAAGCATTTGCAGGCAATATACACAGATGTCAAGCAAATGCTCTTTGGGATCAGACAACCATTTTTCAGATCCCATCTCCGGCTCATTGTGTAGTAGAAGCTCTTTAGGAGTGATTCATAAAAATATCAAGTGTACACTAAACTTTTTAACTTAAAATATGAATGTTCATTCTTTCATACATTTTTTGATGTAGGGTCAAGCCTTTTCCTTTGAGAGTAGGTCTTACCTCCAGCCAGTACACACTTGTATGGCCAGGCCTGTGATTGGTGACGGACCCCCATTCGCATGGCTAGGTGGGTGTTCTCATTGGTTATAACAATATTTGCAATATTATTCCTTTGAATAGGGGTCCCCTGGCTGGAGTTTTCATTTTCGCATTTAAATAAACCCCATCCTTTAACAAATTATCTAAGATTTCTAGCTGCTGCTTTTTGAAAATGGAGGATGTACCTAAAGACATCTTCTAATCCAAATTGTTCTACAATTTTTGCATTTTTTTCCTTTTACAGTTGTCTTGCTTTCACTTATTTCAACAGCAATATTTTAAGAGACTCATCTGCAAAAAGTTTCTCCAGGCATTGAACTTACTTTTTATATAAATAGCTTTCTTTTCTCACTCATATTTCATCCGCTTATGTAATATTTTATTAAATTACATAATTAAAATGCCCAATATAATGGGCGTAAACAGGGTGGAGACAAAAGCTGTGTCACATACATTAAGAAGGTGGGTACCAGAGAAGAGCCCACTAAATGGTGAGCGGTCAGTGTACTGTGTAACAGGGTCGTAATCAGAGGGAAGGCACCAGGAGGGTTATGGGAATTGAAAGGAGGCTCATGATTGATCAAGTGGAGGCATTTAGTCTAAAAAGGGGTTGATTCAAAAATGTCCTCAGCTGCTGGAGTGTTTATCACTCCATGGAAGACTCACCAAGCTTTTTCCCTAGGACTCCAGAGAGAGAGAGAAAGTGGGAGAGAGAGAGAAAGAAAGAGAGAGAGAGAGAACATAGATCAGTGAATAACGGTATAGGCAGATAAATTTCAACTCATACCAGTATGAATTTTAGTAGAAAATTTAAATATGACTTAGGGCCTCTTGAAAATACCCGTCACTGGACATGTTCAATGTCCAGGCAGGATGACCAACTGGGCAGTGATGGTATAAAACAAATTCAGGATAATGTGGGGAATTCGATTAGGTAATGGTGACTTCTCAAATCGTAATGGCAATGCCAGGAAATCAGTAACTCAGGACAGTCTGCTAAAAAAGATTAAGTAGAAGACATTCCTTAGGCTTTTACGTTGCCAAAAGAAGGGCAGTCCTAAATGTCATTGTTTCATATTAATTTTAAAAAATCAACACAAATTTGTTTCGAAAGAATGATTATTGTGTCAAGATACCTGAAATACAACTAAGAATATACATACATATATGTATACATATATAGATACACAGATATATATGTGTCTATGTGTATATATATTCTTGATCAGTACAAGACTCCATATCTGAAATCAAAGCAAAAAGAAACAAAGAAACACAGATCTTATTAATATTATTAACAATAACATTTCCTGGAATAGGATTATTTTACATCTCCACTACACAAAGATATGTTAACTGAATTTGTTATATGAATTTAAAATGACTTACAAGTCTGAAAAGAAATATATAAGGTTGATAATGCTTAATAATGCTTACTTTGAAAAATACGATGGATCCTACTCTGTCGAAGAAAATCCACTTGACAGAGTTACAGATGTCAGAGTATAGTAATGTAAAAGTATAGACATCCTTTATTCTGTTATTAGGAGACAAGATACAATAGCCACATTATGGTAGTCTTTAACTCTAGACAGTTGTCACATCTTGAGGGATGTAATTTGAGCCCCAGTATGTCTTTGCTCCATTCCATAAAGGGGTTTTACCCTACTTCACGGCCACTGTGAGCCTATCAGTTTCCAATTTAGAATCCCTTTAAATACATCTGTAGGGACTGGAAAAATATCTTCCCATTACACGGGGCTGCACCTGTCTGTATTAACTCAGCCTTCTTCACGAAGAGATGCATCCCACTTGGACCCTCTAATAGGAAAGGCTGATCTTCAGCTGGTACTGGCACTTGTAGTGCTTGTTTACAGCCTGCATCTGTTCTGATCAGAGGCCACTGACCAGCTTCCATTCTGGTCATTTAGGAACTGTGCTGAACCAGTTGTTAGATCTATTTAGTATTGCCGCATGAGAATCCCCTGTGGAGAATAATACCCAGGAGATGCTCAAGCTCCACGTCTCCTTCATTCTGATTTGATTGGTCTGAAGTGGCACAAGCTTTCTAGGTCAGTGTTTCTCAAACCATCTTTGTAAATAACCAGTGGTTGTTTTGTTGTTGCTTGTTTTAAGTTCTGATACCTTTATAAAATGAAAAACCATATGACTGAATGTTGTTACAATGTCAAATTGCTATAGAAATTTCTAAACAGAAAAGTATTTATCTTGGGGGCGCCTGCGTTGCTCAGTCAGGTAAGTGTCTGACTTGTGATTTCGGCTCAGGTCATGGTCTCATTGTTCATGGAATCGAGCCTCACATCAGGCTCTGTGCTGACAGGGCAGAGCCTGCTTGGGATTCTCTTTCTCCCCCACCCCTTCCACCCCTCCTCTACTCATGCGCTCTCTCTCTCTCTCTCTCAATATATAAACTTTAAAATAAATAAACAAACTTAAAAAAATGAATTATTTATTTTGGACTGGTAGCAGCTTGTGAATCATACTTTAAGAAGCACTGATTCTAACCCAAAGTGAGAGTAAGGAACCACAGGTTTAGAAAGCCTGAGTTGTCTGTCAGTCATTGCTTTCCATGTAACTTCTTACATTATCTACTTGTATTTCACACTCCAGTATCCTGAAGACATTTTTAATCAGGGCCATTTATTATAAGGAATTGGCTTACATGGTTATGGATGCTGGCAAGTGCCACGGTCTGCAGGGTGAGTTGGCAAGCTGGAGACCCAGGAGAGCCAATGGTGTAGTTCCAGTCCAAAGGCCAGCACCCTAGAGACCCAGGAAGAGCCAACATTCCAGCCAAGTTAGAAGGCAGGAAAAAGGCCAATGCTCCAGTTTGAAGGGTATCAAGAGGAAAGAACTCTCTATACTCAGGGGAGGGTCAGCCTTTTTGTTTTATTTAAGCCTTCAACTGATTGAATGAGGCCCACTCATATTGGAGAGAGAAATCTGCTTTACTCAAGTCTACTGCCTTACATGCTAGTCTTATCCAAAAACTCTATCACAGAAATGCCCAGAATGTTTCACCATAAATCTAAGCTCCTTGTGGCTTAGTCAAGTTGACCATAAAGTTAATCATCAGATCATGACACATAAGAAAATGCTAGACCTTTATTAAATATTTTGTATCACAGGCATTGGCTAAGGCTCTCAGGGACACCAGGTGACTCAGATCTGGTCTCACTCTCGGTAAGCTCATTGGATATGAGCAAGGGGAATGTAGCTAGTTAGCATCCATTCACACCATTACCACACAATTTAGTAAGCGTTGCAATGAAGTCATATCCAGTGTGTTGTTGTAGGAGAAGCCTGTAGCTCCCAAGGGTTCTATAAGTTTGGAATGAAGCCTATTTGTATTTTTTCAAAAGTCCCCCTAACCCACCTTGGTAAATGACAAATAGGAATCGGCACACAGTAGATCCCCAGTAAGTACATGTTTCTCAATTTGGAGACTGTTTGCCACCCTTCTTACAATAGCTTAGTCACCATGCTAAGCACCCATTACAATGTGTATGAAGAATCAGTGTTGGGGTGCCTGGGTGGCTCAGTTGGTTAAGCGCTCAACTCTTAATTTCAGCTCAGATCGTGACCTCTTGGTTTGTGGGATCAAGCCTCACATCAGGCTCTGCTGTCAGTACGGAACCTACTTAGGATTCTCTCTCCCTCTCACTCTGCCCCTCCCGTGCTCGCACTCTCTGTTTCTCAAAAATAGATCAGTAAGCATTAAAAAAAAAAAAAAAAAAAAAGAATCACTGTCTTTCGTGTTTCGTTATATTGGTCACTTAGTCACATTTACTCATATCATGTCCCAAACATGGTACCTGAAGTAGAATCTTTGAGACTCCCTTAAAACAGAAGTAACAGTAAAAGCTGTTCTTACTTAAAACTTAGTGTGGTTAGAACCTGTGCTAGTTTTTTTTTTTTTTTTTTTTAATGTTTATTTTTGAGAGAGACAGAGACGGAGCTTGAGCAGGGGAGGGGCAGAGAGAGAGAGGGAGACACAGAATCTGAAGCCGCCTCCAGGCTCCGAGCGTCAGCACGGAGCCCGACACGGGGCTCCAGCTCCTGGACCGTGAGATCATGACCTGAGCCAAAGTCGGATGCCCAACCGACTGAGCCACCCAGGCGCCCCCCTGGGCTAGGTTTTAGTAATATACCTCTCACACACCTACTGGGCTGCTAGGTAATGACCCCCAGGATCTGTCTTTCAGTTGTACTCAAGTGGCTGGGAATAGTTTGCTGTGGCACCTCTGCCTTTAAAAGGCACTGGGGACTTATTATTTTAATCCTTGTACAGCCTGATTTATCCCTTCAAACATCTGTCAGCTGTTCTTTGTCTTGAAATTGGTACCGATGCTGCTGCTGATTTTTCAACAGCAGCTGGGAGACGTTCATTAGTTAGACTCTCAGAGGGTGTGTATGGCTGTAATATTTTCTTTTACTAATGATCTCTGAAGCCTTAAACATTATGCATCCCATATCTACAGGAAATCTCAAATTTTTATTTCGCTGCTTCAAGATTTGAAGCATTAGGTTTTACTCGATTAGCTAAATTATTAACAACCTTGTCCCGGGGTCCTGGAGATATAAAAGAAAAATGGACTTTTAGTTCCTAGGTTAAACACTTGTTATTTAACACAGGGGAGAGAACATGGCACATTCTTTCCAGCAGATATAAATAAGAGCTAAGGCTCAATTTTTCTTGAAAGATTTTCAAATTAATTTATCAATAGACCATCCCTTCACTTAGCCCTCATTTCCTTTTACATTCTATACTCACAACAGAGGACAGGTTTTTGCCCTCCTAGGCTTCTCTATCCTACTTTTGGTTGGCCATTGTTAAGGTTCTTATTTGTCTGTGCAAAGATCTTTCATGTTTCTTGTTCTTGGCACCTGGCAACTTCTCATAGGTGAACTAAGGCAGCAGCATTTTATACTGTACTCGAAGCTTTGAATATTCTGTCAAAGAAGTACACTTTCCCTCTGGCCCCATTGTTCCTGCACTTCCATCATGAATTTTTGTTCCCCAAGTTAATTTATTCAGGCTATTTGGGGTGGGTGCAGGTGGAGTAGGAAGGAAGCTCACGAAAACTTTTGAATCATCTCTAATTCTCCTGGGAGTGGATGCTGTGAGTAGGAGCCCCAAGATGATATGATGCCAAGGCCAAATTTATAATATTACTCAAGGCAGGACCTGAGTCTGGAATATGTTAAAAGATAAAGAGATCGCCTCTAAAAAAATCATAAAGTAACTTCTGTGTTGCGAGAATTCTCTCAGTATTCCTGGAAGACACTGCTTTAAGATGTGTACTATAAGCCATGAGGTCTTTAAGGAAGGATTCATGTCTTACTCATCTTTTTCTCTCTGAAATATGGAGAAGCATCATGTAATGGAAAACACATAGAGTATGACATTGGACAACCAGGGTCTCAAATCCAGATTCTCATCTCTCTAAGCCTTAGTTTCCTCATCTGTACAGTGCAGGTAATCCTCATCTAACCCAGAGACCCTAATCGAGCACACAATAACATTCAGTAAATGCTCATTCTTATCGGCCTGACTCCTCTAGTGAGTTGTGAGTAGTTGATGCTTAGGAGATACTGTGGCATTTCCCCAGGATGTGTTTTTTTCCTTCCCCTTACTGACATCCTGTATCCTATCCATCTTTTTATTCCTATCCCCTTTTTTTAAAAACCTATTCCCTTTTGCTGGTTTTTTGTTTGTTTGTTTGTTTGTTTGTTTTTTAGTTTGCCTTTTTTCCCCCCTTCCTCACTTCTTTATACCTTAAGTCTGAGAATTGCACTCAGTTCTGCCAACCAGTGGGCATTCCCCAGGCTGGTGGATGCCATTCCAGGGCAAAGATAGCACTGACCTTTATCCTAAAACAAGGAATAACCCACACCACCTCACTTCCCACCCACTTGGGCCAGCAGATTGCAAATGCTCCAGGAGTTAGATCAGCTCATGTAGTTAAAATCCTCCCAACTTGACCACAGGACTATTACCTGCTGTGCTTCCTATTTGATTGCTTCCTCCCCCCCACCCACCCACACACACACAGAAGGTAGGATCATGAATAGTTTTACAATTGAGTCTATTTACCATATTTACAATTCTTCCTGCCTGCCTTTGTTGCTTTTCTTAAAACACAGTTCTCTACATCTCTTTCAAACTGCCTACTTTTTTGAGTGCCAAGGTAACTCTTGTTCAAGGCTCCAGGGGATGAGAACAGATGTGAAATTCTCCTGCAGTTAGAAGATAGCACCACTGCGGTTCAATCGCCGATATGAACCAACAGATAATTACAGTTTAAAATTAGTATTTTAATGAACCAGTCTTAGCAAATGTAAAGTGAAATCTCTTAGGCTTTCAAGAAATGAGCAGGAGGGAGGACATTAACTAAGAAGTCCAACAGACGGATGGCCAGCAGGTGCTGGTCTGATAGAGTGTTGAATGTTCCAGTTTTTATGTGCTACACAAGGCAGGGAAAAGCCCATATTTAAAGGTGAACAGAAATACCTAAAGAGCAATGTCAGATTGTAACCAATCATAGATCTGAGGCTTCAATCCAAGAACTACAAATTAAATATCAGTGCAAAATATAGGGAAATAAATTCCTTCTTCATTTAGGCCTAATGTCAAGGTTCTCTTTCAGAAATTAATGGCGTCATTAAATATTTATGTAGCCTGATACCCAGCAGTAATTGTTAGCAATATTATAAACTGTTTCAGCAAAATAGAAATATTAGAAACCAGATGTAGGGAGGTGAAAAGATCGTTCCGTTGTTAAGGTTTAAATATTTATAGTGCTAAATGTTTATAGTGTTAAACATGTATTTTACCAAGGGCTTGGATGTTATACCACCTATTCAATTAAAAGAAAAGCCATGGATCGTGTTAAAAATGTTTTGAATGTTGGATGAAAATGGACTATTAGATGCGTCTCTGTAGGGGCAATAAAAGGAGCAGGATTCTGTTTATTTTCCAGGTTCACTTGCTAGAGAACTTGGATTAGTTGCTTAAACTCTCTGTGCCCTGATCTCTCATCTGCAAAATGAGGCTATTACCATTTGCCTACATGGCTTACTGGGAAATAGGGAAAATGGAATTCAGCAATGTCCTCAAACTGCACCAGCCAGCACAAGGACATGTCCAGCACATGTGTGGAACAATGTGGCATTATTGCATTGACAAGACCTACCACACAAGCCTCAATTTCTATTTTTTTTTTAATTTTTTTTTTCAACGTTTATTTATTTTTGGGACAGAGAGAGACAGAGCATGAACGGGGGAGGGGCAGAGAGAGAGGGAGACACAGAATCGGAAACAGGCTCCAGGCTCCGAGCCATCAGCCCAGAGCCCGACGCGGGGCTGGAACTCACGGACCGCGAGATCGTGACCTGGCTGAAGTCGGCCGCTTAACCGACTGCGCCACCCAGGCGCCCCTCTCAATTTCTATTTTAATACATTTGGCCTCCTGTAGAATCTTGGATTAAAGGTTGCTATTAACAAGAAAATAAGCACAAACGTATTTCCACAGCCAGTGCTTTGCACCCAGCAGGAGATTGGCTGGGATCAGGTAGGATACTTGCTCACCCAAAGCCCTGACTCTAATCCCTGCAGAAGAAAACCCCCTCATGCTGGCATCCATCATCTGTCATCTGTCCTCCCAGAAGCTGGGCACAGCAAGATCTGCCCTCACTCTCACCCCACCTTAGGCTAGCTCCTTTAACCTGCTTAGATCTTGAACCCTGATCATCTGTTCTCACTGCCGTGTTTTCAGGCCAGCTCTCATCCCAGTGACTGAATGCTGCTGTAACAGGAAGTAGTTTCTGGATTAGATAAAGCACAAAGCAAAGAGGAGAATATTTTGCCCTCTCTTCCCCTGCTCCATTAAGAATGATTTTTCTTTTTTTTTTTTAATTTTTTCGAACAAGTTACCTATGCTTGCTGTTCTTTTTTTTTTTTTTTAATGTTTATTTATTTTTGAGAGAGAGAGATAGAGTGCCAGCAAGGGAGGGGCAGAGAGAGAGGGACATGGAATCTGAAGCAAGCTCCAGGCTCCCAGCTGTCAGCATAGAGCCTGACGTGGGGCTCGAACTCAAACTGTGAGATCATGACCTAAGCCAAAGTCAGACACTTAACTGACTGAGTCCTCAGGTACCCCTTTTTAATTGTTTTAATGTTTATTTAGTTTTGAGAGAGAGAAAGACAGAGCATGAGTAGGAGAGGGGCAGAGAGAGAGGGAGACCCAGAATCTGAAGCAGGCACCAGTCTCTGAGCTGTCAGTGCAGAGCCTGACGTGGGGCTTGAACAGTGAGATCATGATCTGAGCCAAAGTCCGATGCTTAACCGACGAGCCACGCAGGCGTCCCCAAGAATAATTCTTGTTAATGAACTGTTCACAAGGTATCAACTGGTAACCCAGTTTGTATTGTTTCTTGACTTCTATTTTCAACAGCTCCCCAGTGGGCAAGCGAGCTGATTGGATAAGGAAATGCACCTTCCTCCCAGGGTTCTTTTCTCCCAGGGCCATGGGGCAACATTTACATTTCAGTAGACACTTACTCCTGCTCACATAGGATTAAATTTGCACTTCATTGACAACTCCAGAATGAGGTTGCATTCATTCCAATTTTCTCTGCATATGTTGTTGAAACTTTTTACACACTGTTGATTAATTTGGGAGATTGCTTTATATCGTGTATTTATGTGCATACACATTCATGTACATCTTCAATATGTTTTTCATTTCTGTTCATTGTAACTCGCACTTATTTAGCCATCATGTCCTAGGTATTATGCTAAGTGTCATATGTACAAATCTAAATTTGTTGAGTGCCATATTGTTTACTGTCCAGGCACTAAAGTAGTTTGATTCCCAAAACTTATTACCCTTTTCAATTTCACCAGACACTAGAAGTCTAAAGGATTCTACCTGAGATAGCAAATTGCCTGAATGTATTAACCTTGATCTGGGCATATTTTAACTCCAAAATCTTATTTGGGAATAATTATTATATTTATACTATACTATATATTTATACTGTTGACTGTTTTCAAAATATACAAATGCATTAAAAATAGGGAGAAAATTATCAATGACCTTTCTGCCTAGTTGTAACCTATAAGTATTTTAGGATATTTATTCTAACTTGTACCCATTTATTTATTTTTATTTTTTAAAAATGTTTGTTTATTTTTTGAGAGAGAGAGCAAGAGACAGAGTGCGAGCGGGGGAGGTACACAGAGAGAGGGAGACACAGAACCTGAATCATAGGCTCTGAGCTGTCCGCACAGAGCCCAATGTGGGGCTGGAACCCACGAGCCATGAGATCATGACCTGAGCCGAAGTCTGAAGCTGAACCGACTGAGCCACCCAGGTGCCCCTTTCCATTTATTTTTAATATACAATGTAGTTGAAATAATACCTTATATACAATTTTGTAGCTATTTTAACCTAACATTATAGAAGTAAGTATTCCCCCAAGTTATTAAAACCTGCATCATTTTTAAATGTCAGTTAATAAGCTTTTTAAGTAAGTGTATCTGGGCACCTGGGTGGCACAGTCGGTTGAACATCCAACTTCGGCTCAGGTACTGATCTCGCAGTTCATGAGTTCAAGCCCTACATCGGGCTCACTGCTGACAGCACAGAGCCCACTTCAGAGTCTCTGTTCCCCTTTTGGCTCCTCTTCCACTTGCGCTCTTTCAAAAATGAATAAACATCTTAAAAATAAATAAATGAATAAATAAATAAGTGTATCAAAATCACTTAACAATTTTCTTAAATTTTTAGAGATTTTGGTTGTGTGCAGTTTATCATTATATAAATAGCACTGTAGTGAACATCACTGTGCATACATCACAGGTATTTTGAAAAAATTTCCTATTGCTAGTACTTTAGAAGTGCAATTATTACATTAAAAGGAATGAGGAATTTAAGGCTTTTTATTCATATAATAAAGAAATGCTCTACTAATTTATATTGCCCTAACAAAGTATGGAAAATATTCTTTCCAGCAGTAGATAATCTCATTCTGAAAACATATTTCTTTTCATGCATTTTATATTTGCTAATGCGTTAATCACAGAAGCATCTGTTTTTTTAATTTGTGCTAGTTTGGTTAGAAATCAGGTTGAACGTGTTATTGAATGGATAATATATATTTACTCTAAAGAGAATTACTTTATCAATTTATAAATTTTATTTTGTTTTTCTTCAATACCTGCATTTTTAATTTTTTCAAATTAGAAAAGTAATACAGATTTAATGTATAAAATGAATCATAGTGATAAGTATGAAGAAGAAACTAAGAAACACCAAGAATTCACTATCCTGAGACAACTCAGTAGTGTTTTGGTATGTGTCCTGCAAATATTTTTTTTTCCACTTGTGCCACTTTATTTTTTTATTGAAGTATAGCTAACATACAATGTTATATTGGTTTGAGGCATACAATATAGTGAATTAACCATTCCATACATTATTCAGCGCTCACCATAAGTGACCATCTATCACTATACAAAGTTACTACAGTCTTATTGATTTTATTCCCTATGCTGTACCTTTTATCTTCGTGACTTATTTTATAACCAGAAGTTTGTGCCCCTTAATCCCCTTCACCTATTTCACCCATTCCCCCACCCCCTTCAGCTTGTTTTCTGTGTTTATGAATCTATTCTCTCTTTTATTTGTTCCTTTGTTTTATTTTTTAGATTCTACACATAAGTGAAATCATATGGTATTTGTCTTTCTCTGGCTTACATCACTTAGCGTGATACCCTCTAGGTCCATCCATGTTCTCATGAATGGCAAGATTTCATTCTTTCTTATGACTGCAGAATATTCCATTGTGCAAATACACCACATCTTCCTTATCCATTCGTGTTATCAGTGGGCACTGAGGTTGTTTTCCTATCTTGGCTATTGTAAATAATGCTACAATAAACATGTCTTTTCAAATTACTGTTTTTGTTTTCTTTGAGTAAATACCCAGCAGTGGAATTACTGGATCATATGGTATTTCTATTTTTAATTTTTTGAGGAACATCCATACTGTTCTCCACCATGGTTACACCAATTTATATTTCCACCAACAGTGCACAGAGGTTCCCTTTTCTCTATATCCATGCTAGCATTTGTTATTTCTTGACTTTTTGATACTAGCATTTCTGACATGTGTGAGGTGATACGTCATTGTGGTTTTGATTTGCATTTCCTTGATGATTAGTGATGTTGAGTGTCTTTTCTTATGTCTTTTGGCCACTGTATGTCTTCTTTGGTCCTACCAATAATTTTTCACATGTATGTAAACTATTTTTCCGAAAAATGTATCACTTTTTCCCAGTTAGCAGTATTTCATTTCTCATGTTATTAAATGTTCTTTATTTACATTATTTTGATGGATCCTCATACAAATTATGTTTTATTGCTTCCATTAAATGTATATACTATATATATTGCTATTATGAATAATGCTATAATTAATATGCTTGTATAGAAATTGTGTGCATCATTTCTTGTACATTTTTAATCTTTTAAGAGATAGACTTACACATAATAGATTTAACTATTTTAAGAAGACAGTTCCAAAAGTTTCGACAAATACATACACATGTGTAATTACCACCACAATCAAGTTATAGGACTTTTCCATCAGTTTGGAAACTTCTCTGAAATCCCTTTGAAGTCAGCACTACCACTAGCCCATGGTCAAAGACAGTCTCTGATCTGCCTATAGATTAGTTTTGCCTGTTCTAGAATTTCTTATCAATGGATCATGAATTATATGTAGACTCTTCTATTTTCTGAGTAACTAGTTTGTTTTTTATGCTAAGTGGTATTTCACTGTATGAAATTATCCACTTATATTTCTCTTTGGAGAATTACTTTTTTATCTAATGGTTTTATTGTTTTTCTTTTCAATTTGATTATCCATTATTTTCCATTTGATTATCCATTATTCACTTATTCATATTTGATGGTACATGATCTGGACATTTGGATTGTTTTCACTTAAGGGCTATTATGAATAAAGATGCTACAAATATTTTTGTAAAAGGCTTTCTCTGGATATGTACAGGGAGGACCACATTTCGTTCTATGTCACCATATTGCACTTTACTGATAATTGCTTTTGTTTTACCAAATGAAGGTTTGTGGAAACCCTGTGTTGAGCAAGAGTGTCGGCACCATTTTTTCCAACAGCATTTGCTGACTTCATGTCTCTGTGTCACATTTTGGTAGTATGTGCAGTATTTCAAACTTTTTCATTATTGTATTTGAATTGCTGCAATCTCATGATAAAACTTTTATAGGTAAGGAGTTGCTTCCTGTGGGTGAGCAAAGAAAGTGGTTTCTTGAGATGGAAACTACTCCTGAAGATGCTGTGAAGATTGCTGAAATGACAAAAAAAGTATATGGAATATGACATAAACTTAGTTGCTAGAGCAGCTGGCAGGATTTGAAAGGATTGATTCCAATTTTGAAAGAAGTTCTACTATAGGTAAAATGCTATCAAACAGCTTGCATGCTACAGACAAATCGTTCATGAAAAGAAAAATCAATCTATAAGGCAAACTTCACTGTTGTGTTACTTTAAGAGATGACCGCAGCCACGCCAGCCTTCAGCAACCACCACCCTGAGCAGTCAGCAGCCACCAACATCGAGGCTGGATCCTTACCAGCCAAAGGTTACAAACTCGCTGAAAGCTCAGATGATGGTTAGCATTTTTTTTTACCAAAAAAGTATTTTTAGATTAAGGTATATACATTTTTTAGACATAATGCTTTTGTACACTTAATAGATTAGAGTATAAACATGACTTTAGAAAAAACATAACTTTCATATGCACTAGAAAATTTTTAAAATTTTTTGCTTGCTTTATTGCAATATTTGCTTTATTGTTGTGGTCTGAAACCGAATGCACAATATATGTAATGTATTGCTATATATTCATTTCTCTTGGATAAATACCTGGGAGTAAAATCACTGGGTCTTAGTGTAGATATGTCTTTAACTTTATATGAGAGTGTCAGATTGCTTTCCAAAGTTGCATTTTACATTTTACTTTCCCAACAGCAATGTACAAGAGTTTTAGTTAATCCGCATCTGATACCAATGTTAGGATCTGGTAGTGTACGTTTTTTTTCATTTTCACCATTTGGGTATGTAGTGCTATCTCTTGCAGATTTCATTTTAATTTCCCTAATGGCTAATGAGGTGGAGCATTTTGTAATAAGCGTATTGGCCATTTGTATCTCTCTAGTGAAATATACCTTCTTTTGCTCAACCATTTCCCATTTTTAAAAACTGGGTTGTTTGTCTTATTGAGTTGAGTGGGTTCTTTACCATATTCTGGATACAAACCCTTTGTAAGATAATTATATATTGTGGTTATGTTTTCCCAGTCTGTGGCTTGTCTTTCACTTTCTTAACAGCATCTTTCAAAGAGCAGACCATGTGAATTTTAGTGACATACAATTAAAAAACTTTTTTTTCCTTATATACTTTTTGTTTTTTATATCTTATCTAAGAAAACTTTGCTTTATGCTAAGTTGTTGAACATTTTTTTTTCTTTTCCTTTTTCTTTCTTTCTTTCTTTCTTTTTTTTTTTTTTAGAAGTCTTATAATTTTAACTTTTATGTTTAGGTCTAAGATCCATTAGTTCCAATAATCATTGGATTTATCTCATTTATTGAGTTTGGTGTAAGAGAATCTTTTTATCCATGTGGATATCTAGGTAGTTCAGCACCATTTATTGAAAAGATGGCTCTTTCTCCATCTAATTACTTTGGCACTTTTATTGAAAATCAATTGCTCATATATATGTGGGTTTACCTCAGGGCTATTTATTCTGTTCCATTGCTTTGGGCATCATTTTGCCTTAAGGTAAATTCTTAAACATGAAGAATTGGGCTTAGGGTATCACAGTTTTTAGGGCTATCAGTTAATGTGCTTAAATGTCTCTCTAGAAAGAGTGTATCCTATTTATTTTTCCAGACATGTTCCCAACCTTCAGCATTGATTGTGTCACTTTATTTATTTTTTTTATATGAAATTTATTGACAAATTGGTTTCCATACAACACCCAGTGCTCATCCCAAAAGGTGCCCTCCTCAATACCCATCACCCACCCTCCCCTCCCTCCCACCCCCCATCAACCCTCAGTTTGTTCTCAGTTTTTAACAGTCTCTTATGCTTTGGCTCTCTCCCACTCTAACCTCTTTTTTTTTTTTTTTTCCTTCCCCTCCCCCATGGGTTCCTGTTAAGTTTCTCAGGATCCATCAACTGATTGTGTCACTTTAAAAACTTCTTGCCAATTTAACTTTTGGAAATATTATGTTATTATTTTAAGTGGATACTTGTCTTTTTTTCCCAATATTCATTAGCTATTTGTTTATCTTGTGAAATTTATGTTTTTATCCTTTGTGTTTCCATTGTGGTTTTTACCTGTTTTACTGATATCTAAAATCTCTTTATATGATAAGATGTGAATCTCTTTTCTACCATGTTTGTTCAAAATAGCTTACCAGTTCATGTTTGTGTTTAACTTCATTAATCAAGTTTTTTATATCAAGAGGGGTTTAAAATTTATTTCTAAATGGACTTTAAAATCATTTTTTCAAGGGGTGCCGAGGTGGCTCAGTTGGTTAAGTGTCCACCTTTGGCTCAGGTCATGATCTCGTGGTCTGTGAGTTCAAGCCCCACATCAGGCTCTGCTGATAGCTCAGAGCCTGGAGCCTGCTTCAGATTCTGTGTTTCCCTTTCTCTCTGCCCCTTCCCCATGTGCATTCTGTCTCTGTCTGTCAAAAATAAATAAACATTTAAAAATAAATAAATGACTTAAAAAATCATTTTTTCACGTTCTCCAAAAAACCCTGTTTGAATTTTTAGATCAAATTACATAAAATGTATATACACTTATTTGGACAGAAGTGATATCTTCACACAATCCATTCTTCCCAGTCAAGCACATGTTATGTCTCCATTTAGTGCAGACTTCCTTCATTTCTCTTGGTAGAGTTCTATAAATTTACTCACAGAAGTTCTAGATATTTCTTGTTAAAGCCGTTTCTACATATGTTAAACTTTATGTTTCCACCATGAACAGCATGTTTTCAACTTACATCTAACACTTTTAATATTAAAATATAGAAAACTATTTATTTTTGCTTATTGATCTTTTATCTGGTCATTTTGCTGGACTAGTATCAATTTTGAATCCTTTTTATTTTATTTCCTTGGATTCCTTGTTTATGCAACTTACTTCTTTCACTTTTCAGGTAGTGATAATATAGTCATTTCATGGCCAGGAGCTTTTCCAATTATCTTCCTTATGCCTTACTGAATTGGTCAGAACTCCTGCAACAATTTTATTCTTTTGTTATTTTTTTCTAAGTTTTATTTATTTAGAGAGAGAGAGAGAGAAAGAGAGGAGTGGGGAGGGGCAGAGAGAGGATGGGGAGGAAGAGAGAGAATCCTAAGCAGGCTGTGCCCTGTCAGCACAGATCCCGATGTGGTGTTCGATCTCAGGAACCGTGAGATCATGACCTGAACCAAAACCTGGTTTTGTTGGATGCTTAACTGACTGAGCCACTCAGGCACCCCAGAACTTCTACAGCAATTTTAAATAATAATGGCAATAGTAGGTCCATGATCTCAAAGCCTCCAGTATCATTTACGGACCATAGAAAAGTATATTAAAAATGAAGGTAATTTGAGACTGGAAAAAAATATAAAAGCTGTCTAAGTCAATGCTTACTTACTTTATGAATTTCCCTCACCACCTCAGATATTCTGCTTTAACATCTGGAGTGATGAGGACAGAGAAGTTCACTGTGTTAGTTTTCTAGGACTGCCGTGACAAAGTACTACAAACTGGATCAGTTAAAACAACAGAAATTTCTTCTTTAGCAGTGGGCAGGCTGCAAGTCCGAAATCAAGGTGTTGGCAAGGGCAAGCTCCCTCGGAAGCCTCGATGGGAGGATGCTTCCTTGCCTGCTTCAGGTTTTGGTAGCTTCAGGTGTTCCTCAGCTGGTGGCAGTGTAAGTCCACTTCTGCCTCCATCTTAAGAGATTGTGTCTTTTTGTCTATGTCTTCACAGGGTGTTTTACCTGTGTGTTTTTTCTTCTCTTCTTATAAAGACCCCAGTCATGTTAGATTAGGGCCCACCCTAATGACTTCATCTTAACTTGATTAAATATGCTAAGACCCTATTTCCAATACAATCCCATTCACAGGTACCAGAGGTTAGGACTAAAGTCTTACCTTTGTGGAGGGGACACAATCCAACCCATAACACTGTCATAGGAGCAGATTCTTCTATAGATGAGCAGTCCTCGTGGTTAGAAATCCCTTCCTTTTACCAAACCATGGTCTACCTACCTCTTGTCTCCATACTCGGACCTAAGGCAAACTGCTATAAATCTCACCTGGCTTCTGGTAGACAGCTCTTCAGATGTACCAAAACGTCATAGTTCACTGTTTAGAGATAGTCACACCTTTGAAGAAAGAAAGACAGAAAGACAGAAAGACAGAAAGACAGAAAGAAAGAAAGAAAGAAAGAAAGAAAGAAAGAAAGAATTTGCCACAATTAAGAATTTTCAAAATACATAGAAACTACTTATCACCAGTTCACAGAAAACACTTCAGAGGTACACAAAATAAATGTAGGTGATAGGACTTGTGAGTTTTAAACATCCTGCTCCTGACCCTCATCAGTGACCCCCTCAGAGAGTAATCTCAAATTCTGCCTATCTGCATGGTATTGGAGCATCTGAACTGATCTGTAGCATACCTGATCAGCATACTCACAGACACATACCTTACTTTACATTTTTAACCTGACCAAGAGCCAGTAATAGAGAAACTCCCGTGCTTTTGTAGCCATGAGTTCGGTCCTACAGATGCATAGTTGGGGAGGAAGTGGATGATTCCTATTTTCTTAGCTACTTTTTCCCTGACCACAGTGGCCTGAAGCATGGGGGAAACCATGAAAGTAAATCAAGCAAAGACAATGAAGAGGGGATAGGATGAGAGAGACAAGCAGGTTCTTCAGTGTTATTAATCATTAAGTCTTTGCTTGAAACTTCTTTTAAAAAGAGAATATGTGTAAAATGGAAATACAACTTAAATGCACTGTGTAAGAAGGGGGAGAAAATTTAATTTACTTAAAAAAGGCTTTCTTAAGGTTCTGACAGCTGACTTAAGAAACCAGGTCTCTTCTAATTGTTTTCTCCTCTGCTCTCCTCTGTTATTGATGTGACTCCTTCATTAATATTGCAAATCTCCAAGTATTCTGAAGCACCTACTTTTTAGAATTAGGTCATATCAAGATGAGAAGTGAGATATATTAAAGATCAAATAAGCTCTGCATAAAAATGATGTCTGTTGGGGCGCCTGGGTGGCGCAGTCGGTTAAGCGTCCGACTTCAGCCAGGTCACGATCTCGCGGTCCGTGAGTTCGAGCCCCGCGTCGGGCTCTGGGCTGACGGCTCAGAGCCTGGAGCCTGTTTCCGATTCTGTGTCTCTCTCTCTCTCTGCCCCTCCCCCGTTCATGCTCTGTCTCTCTCTGTCCTAAAAATAAATAAACGTTGAAAAAAAAAATGATGTCTGTTGTGAGTATATTAAAAGAGTAAAAACCAGCGCTCCTGAATTTCACCTGCTTTCTGGTGGCCTGGTTTAATAGTACCTACTCAATCATTTTCTTCTATTAAGGTATCCACTCAGAATTAACATTTAAGCATCTTCTTCAGGGCAAAAACGTGCCTGAATAAGACCCAAGACAGATAGAAATTCTTAAGCAAAACTAACAGAGGTGGTTACTCTTACACCTATCTTGAATATCATTGAAATATATAAATTGACCAAAGCTCTGCATTGTCTGGTGAGGAGCTGGCATTGATTCCTTGGTGGTACAAACATGTCTTATGGAAGTCATACCAACAGTCTGGACTCAGGTGGTCATGTTCAGTGTTGCCCAGGGATTGGTTATGGACTTTTCAGGAGCTGCCTTAGTGAGGACTGTGAAATCGTGGAAGCAGAGTTTAGGAAGGCCCTGGGGCTTTGTGTAGGATCCATACATCAGAATGACTCAGAGCTGAATCATCCAGGCTAATTCTGCAGGTCACTCCAGATGCAGATAATCTTATCTACAGGACAAAGTTCCAAGTATCTCTTTAGCACTTGCACATTGTGGTTCCACCTCTATCATCTCACAGACTTACACGTGCCCTCCATGTTTCAGCTATTGACTGCATCAAAAACTACCTTCACAATTTGAAATCTTGAGGAAGCAGCCATTTTATTATATCTCATGATGTTGTGGATCCAAAATTTGGACAGGTTTTAGTTGATGGATTCTCTTACTCTGAGTAGCATTTACTGGGATTGCTCAGAGATACTCCATGGCACTTGAAGAGGTCTGAAAGGTTCAGGATGACATCTCTCTCATGCATGGGGTCTGGGAAGGGATGCCTGGACATTTGGACTCAACTGGGCTCCTTTCCCTATCCATGTAATTTAAGAACTTCTACACACAATGTCTCCAGCAGAGTAATTTGACTTGTTACCTGCCTGCTCAAGTTTTAAGAGTGCGTATATTAGAGAGTTATAACTCAGTCCCAATAGTGAGGAAAAGCTTCCTTGATGAACAAAATACATGGGGCGTAATCAGCCAAAAGAAGTTCAGGGAAGGGGGAGCATCCAGGCAGGGACCAATATTTGTTCCTAGAATTAAGATAAACTCAGGAAAACTATCAGTAGCCATCACCCATTCTGATAAAAGACTGTCGATTAATGCATGTCAATCATGTTCAATCTGTGCATGATAGAAGCTGGAATTGTTATCTTTAGATGCTGACATCTCCACACTACTTCTGTGTCTTCATTTATATCTAACTGTCTAAAGTGATACTAGAAAGGGCTCTCAACAGGGAATGTGGAGACCTTAGTTCTAGATTTTTTTCTCTAAAGAGCTCAATGTATTAACCTGTGTAACTTTGCGTTGGCATATACTCCTCTCTTGAAAACTCAACAAATATTTATTAAACATTTCTTATAAGTAAGATGCAGTGCCCAAGTGATCTGACCCTTGCCTGCTCCTCCAGAATGGCCTTGTGTCCTTTCTCCTGCCACTGAACGCCTTCATAGAACTCTTGGAGTCCACCCAGCTTTATCTGGTCATGAGGCCTTTCGTGAACTGCCCCTCTGCCCAGAACACTACTTCTGAACTGTCCCTGTAATTCTGTCCTTGTGAGCTTAAGTACCACCCACTCTAAAGTGACCTGCCCTATTCTCTGGTGCATCTTTTGTTGGTTTTCCTCTCTGCACTCCAACGATTTGCTTTTATGTTGTAAATACATGTGTTTACAAAGTTTCTGTCCGTCTTCCACACTAGGCACTATGCTCCATAAAGTGGGAGGTTTGTCTTACTCACTGCTGCACCTCATTGCCAAGCCCAGGGCCTGCAATGCAGAAGTGCTTCCCAAAACATGTGTGGAATGGACGTTATGGAGACCCAAAGTCAATTTGCAATCTAGTGAGAGAAAGCAAATGAGGCAGAACATTAATGTGCCTTAAGATAAAAACTATAAGCAAAGTTCCCTGTTGGTTTCAAAAGGAATAGACAGAAGGTCACAGAAAGCTTCTGCCCAAGAGAAAGTGGAGCACACTTTGGAAAGGCAGAAGGAACCATAGCCAGAGGTCCTTGCTCACCATTTGAGAGGTCTGAATTTTATTCTTAATGCAGTGGAATACGCTGACGAGTTTGAGCAACAGAGGGATGTGGCCGGGTTGTATAAAGGTCACTGTGTGGAGGATGAGTGAAAGATTACACACAGGAGATTCTGAATGTGTCCAAGAGAGAGACCACCAAAGGAAGTGGAGGAGACAGTGAAGGTGAAGAGAGGGAGACAGATTTAAAATAGATTTGGGAACAGAATACAGGAATTCCTGATGGATTAGATGTGGGAGGGTGAAAACAGGGAACGGCTCAAGCATAATTCAAGGTTCTGGGTTCAATTACCGGTGGAGGGAGATGCACTAGGTGGGAAAGATAAGGTGGCAAAGGGAGGAGAATATGTTTGCAAGAGGGAATCAGAAAGGAACTAAGCGCAGATGACCGTGTCCTCACATAGGGGATGAGCACTGTTGAAGATAAGTTTACAGTTCAAGTTTCTCAGTCTGTGGATATTTGCTTTCTGACCACTTCCTTCCTCTGCCACGACTTCAGGCTACCCATTCATTTCACTGCAAGTTCATGATGAGGAAATGTTCCCCGAGTGATCTTTACATCAGAGTTGCTCAATAAGCACCAACGTGAAGCAAGTTTAATTAACAGGTTAATTAGTTCTTTATACTTATTTGTACATTAGGACCTAGTGAATCACTGGTTTTTCCTCCCTTGCCCAATAACACATTGGGAAGCCATCCACTGGTTATTGAGTATTCTGACTTACTTAATACAGTATTCTGGTTTACTTAAATAGATTGTTAAATATGTCTACAAAAACCAAGTGCAGTGTAGAGAGAAATGGAGCATTTACCTACGTGCTTTAGGTCCAGAGCACTTTTAGTCTAAAATAATCAGATCTCTCCACAACACTGTAACTTATCTAAGTAGCCTCTTCCCTAGTCCTTTACTTTGACATGGACACTACTAGACGAGTGTGCTCTCTCTCTCCTTAGCAATTCAGTGGATGCTGCACTAATTCTTCCCTGGACACTGAAGGACACTCTTCACAGTAGTCTTTTCCCTTCCCCTCATTAAATAGGGTAAGCCACAACATCCCTTTTTCAGACTCCTTCCTGAATATGACCGTACTCCTGAACCAAGCCCAACAACCCTTGTCTTCTGGATCCCAGGAGTTGGGATTATGCTGGAGTCTCCAAGGCAGGTGGCGAGGATCTCATCAGAAATTGTTTGCAGCATCCCATTTTGTTCCTTTCTCAATTATGGCTTTTCTCCCCAGGTTCCCTACAAAAACCACAGACAGTTAAACTTTTTGAATTTGATCCCCAATAATTTAAAAATATTATATGGTCGTTTGGGTACAGGCCAGAAATGATTTTATAATGCATAAAACCTACTGGGAAAATTTAACCAAGTCATTCAGTTAATATTGAAATTATATCAGCACTTTAGGGGAAGGGTTACACTTTTTTAGCAATGTATGTTTACTCAACTTGTGTACTTTATTTTAAACATTGTGCTGGGCTTTGGGAATATAACAAAGAATACTAAAATGTCCAGATCTCTAAATAATTTGGCCTTATGAAGGGATACCGACCAATTCTGGTGCTATTGTAAGAGTATAATGGCGGGCCCACCAATAGGTGGAGAGTGACCAAATCCTCTAGATTATCAAAGACATTCTATGGTAGAGATGTTGCCACAAACTATTTTGAGGCTGATATGACTGCAACAATCATCTACTACCTCTGATTTCAAGTTTTGTGTTTGTTTTAAGATCCTTATTGCTCTCATTCATGAAGCTTATAATAATAATTGTTAAACATTTGAACTCACATATAATTGTGCATTAATAAATGGCATTGGTGTCTCTTGTATATACTAAAATTCTACAAAAACCTACTTTAAGGCAAAAAAAAAAAAAAAAGATTACATCGCTTTGTAATTGTGAAAACACCATCCTAGGTAACAGGGAGTTATTTAAAGGCTCACAATTAGAACACAGATTTTAGAAAACATACTGGGCCAGATGCCTGATAGGTGTGGTTTGACAGGAAATGTTTGCAAGAAAGAGCCAGGGCTACCGCCTGTAAGCTTGAACCAGCATCTAATCCCAAGACAGTTCTGTTCGACTTTTCCCAGGACTTCTGAACCATTTGATGGGAGAAGGGTGGGGGGAGAATGGTGGAAGGCTACTCAAGAGTTTGCCAGAGAGACAGAAGAGACTTTGATTTGACCTTACTCGCAAATGATTGCAGACGGGGAGAAAGAAGCCATGACCAGTCTTAGCCGGTATCAGATGACTTAAAGACAACTCCCTTGGTGTCTACCTCACTGTGCCAGTTGTCAGCAAGGCACAAAAGCCCATGGGGTTGTGCGAACACAACATCAGCCCAGTAGAGATTATATGAGGCAGCACTGTAATCATTTGACTTGTAACAAAGAGTTCCTCTGCCCCCGCCTCCCATTAAAAAACTTCTACCCTCATTTTCAACTGCTACGTACATCATCATGGAAGAATCATATCATGTTTTGCAAAATGGGAGGCTATTGTTGTGTACTTTCCATGGCTCAATTAAAGTGAACCTATCTGTTACAGATCTAGATCCATAGATCTTAAACTGCAGATAAATTCCGGGCTAACAGTGGACATCTGCGAATGAATCTCAGCTTCTACGTAGAGGACAAAGTCCCAGAACAACTACCCCCTTGAGAGTAATAACATTCAGTCCCTTTTATAATACTCTGTAAGTTAAGTCTTCCAGTAATTACTGCCAACCTTTTTAAATGTTATTTTGAAATTTTTTCCGTTTAGTTTTTATTATTCCTCTATCAGATGATCGTTACTTCTTATTCAGTTCCATTCTCCCAACGTGTAACTCCTTTTTCCCCATCGCCACTGTTTTTTCTAGTTGACTATTTTATCGACTACATTTTATTTAGGATTTAGAACATTTTCAAAGTGGCCTAAGAGTAAAGCCTAGGGAAATAAAAACTTGTGAAAGGTCCAGGATGTTACACGCTGCCATTCAGATTTATGTAGTCCATTTTTATTAGGCACTTATTGTGAATCAAGCCCAGTGATAAGTGCTAGAGATATAAAGGCGAGCAAGATCTAGTAGCTGTCTTCAAGGAGTTTGCAAGAGGAAGAGTCAAGTAAAAAATAAATAATAATGATAATAATAAACAATATGACAGGTGAAAGTCTATCTGAACTTTCACAGTTTACTCTTGGAAGAACATGGAGACAATTGACCCTAAATCTGACCCAGTGATGAGGTTGCAATCAAGTATACCCTATATTCTGAGGAGAATATAAGACAGTAAGAGACATAAATGAATCATGAAAATGAAATGTTCACACATGAACATAATTATTAAAATTAAAAGGCAGTGTATTGGAGTTCTCCAGGGATACAGAATCAGTAGGATAAATAGATGATAAATAAATGGATGGATAGATGGATAGATAAATGGAAACCCAAAAGCTATATTTCCAGGGATAGGTTCTTGTAATTGTTTTAAGATGTTTCAACTGATTGTATAAGGTTCACCCACAACATCAAGAATAATCTCCTTTACTTAGAGTCAAACTGATCTGCTCTGGAGAAAACACCAAAAGTGTGGCTAGACAACTTTTGCTAAAGACACTAGGTCTATGACTCATGGATCCAATCAACTATCTCAACAGAAACCAGGAATAGACAAACAGTTATCCAGAAAAGATGTGTGGAGGGCACTCTTGTTAATGGCTTAGAACTCCAGTGAATGACACAGGAGACTGTCACAAGGTTTTAAGAAATTTATACCACCAGAAAGGTTGTCAGCCTGCACTGAAAGTTACAGGGAAAGGGCAGGATGAAAAAAGAAGGACTCTGAGGGCAGAGCCATGGATGCAAAGACCAGAGCTGACAAAACCTCCTTGGGCTTCAAAAGGGTGGAGATACCACACCAGCCAGTCCAAAGGACAGTGACTTTGCTCCTGCCCAAAAAGATCCAAATGACTCTGATTTGCACTTTGATGACAAATGATGGAAAAGCAAAGTATCCAAGATTTAGGGAAGAGGTCTACAAAAAATTGACCCTGCTTTGGATTTAGATTTTACTGTTTGTAATAGTGAGATTTTTCTCTTCTACAGCATTTGAACTAGTATTCAACTGAATACAATATTATTTTCCTTAAAAGTAATTAAAGGTAATATATAAAAGATGATTATTTATATTACATAAGGTAAAAATATAAATGCATATTAAAATATTCACAGTCATCTGTGGGACGCCTGGGTGGCTCAATCCATTAAGCATCTGACTCTTGATTTCAGGCCAAATCATTATCTCACAGCTGGGGAGATTGAGCCCCACATCATGCTCTGTGCTGACAGGCAGAGCCTGCTTGAAATTCTCTCTCTCCCTCTCTTTCTGCCCCTTCCCTGCCCTCACCTCTAGCATTCTCTCTCTCAAGATAAATAAGTAAACTTTACGATAAAATAAAATATTCACAGTTATCTGACTTTAATTTTCTTCAGTTTTCTTAGTTTCATTTTCTAGAATAAAATTCATTTTGTAATGAAAAGAATTTTTTTCTTTGTAAGGTAAATATGTTATATTTTTATCATATTATTTATATTATATTGTCCAAGTTATTTTTTGGTGTCAGGCCCCTTAGAGTATTTTTAAACATTTTTATTTTAATGTTTATTTTTTGAGAGAGAGAGAGAGAGACAGAGCATGAGTGGGGGAAGGGAAACAGAGCGGGAGACAGAATCTGAAGCAGGCTCCAGGCTCCCAGCTGTCAGCACAGAGCCCAACGTGGGGCTCAAACTCATGGACCATGATATCATGACCTGAAGTCAATGAGCTGAAGTCAGACACTAAATCTGAGCCACCCAGGCACCCCAGGCCCATTAGAGTGTTAATGTGGAAAAAACAGTGACTTGATAAAAAAAGACCTGATTCCTAGATTTATTGCTGCCTTTCAATATGTGGACCATGGACAATCCCTCTTAAGCTTTTTAAGGCTATATCCTGCCCAACACATCTCACAAAGTAGGCGTAAGAACAAATGAGGTTATTTATGTAGACAGTAGTTCTCAGTGTAAAGGTTAGGAATGGTTATTGCAAAAAAAATTTAACACAGTAATCAGTTTCATATACACAAGTAATATGCATTTGTGTTTTTTATTAAATAGATATTTTATCATATGGAAACTATCACTGATTTTATAAAACATTTATATCATGTCATAATAAAGCAACACATTTTTGTAGGATCATGTAAAAATCCCCAATCGACTATGAATGTTTACATTTAAAGTGAAATATCATACTATGTATCTAAAACCATTTGAAGGTTTATTTTAAATTAATAAATGTCATGTTTGGTGAAAGAAGGTTAACCAATAAACACTATCATTTTGAAATGAAAAAGAGAAAGTCAGCTGATTGTGGATGTTAATCACATCTACAATATACCTTCACAGCTACACCTAGATTAGTATTTGCATAACTGAGAACTGTAGGCTGGCCAAGGAGACACTTAAAACTAACCATAATGGTGCCTGGCTGGCTCAGTTCATAGAGTATGTGACTCTCAATCCTGAGGTATGAGTTCAAGCCCCATGTTGGATATAGTAGAGTGTACTGAAAAAGAATTAAAAATTTAAAATACTAACCATCACAGGCAGTAATTGTTAATTGCAGACTAATGGTACCAGAAGATTGAAATAGCAAATGGATTTGATGGTAAAATACAAAGCCATGCACCTGTGCACTTTTCCTAACCCCCATCTGTTGCCTCTCTGCACCCCTCCCCTGCACCCATGTTTCCTCATTGAAACTCTGCCTAAACTGACATAGAACTACAATATCTGGCATTTCTACTCCTCATTTGACTGTTCTTCCCTCTTTTGTAACTTTCCTTTTTAAATGCTAGCTTTTAGAGGTCAGGACATATTCATGTTGTTTCTCCCAGGCATTATATTTGAGAAGTCTTGATGGGTTCCTATCACGTGAAGCTCTTCTCTCACATTGAAAACTTGGTTGAGGCTTATAAGGACACGTGGGTGAAAACAGACAGTACCACTCACCATTCTGAGGCATTTCTGTCTTTTTTGTTTTTTAATGTTTGTTTGTTTATTTTTGAGAGAGAGGGAGGGAGGGAGAGGCAAAGAGAGAGGGAGACAGAAAATCCCAAGCAGGCTCCGCACTGTCAGTGCAGAGCCTGATGCAGGGCTCAGACTCACGAACCATGAGATTGTGACCTGAGCCGAAACCAAGAGTCAGATGCTCAACCGATTGAGCCACCCAGGTGCCCCTGAGTCGTTTATCTCTTAACTGCTAAAAGACTATTTTTTTTCTATTGGATTATCGAAAGAATACCTTGTTTGACTTTGCAAACCTTGCATTAAATGAGACTGCCATCTGCCCCTGTTTCATTCTGGAAGTGTGGTCACATCATAACACTTAGCAGCCCCCTAGCACAAGGCATGTTCAGTATTTGGTTCTAGCATGTTCATTATTTGTTTAAGAATCCCTTTTATTCAGCTTGCTAATACAAAACGAAGTCTAAGTTACCGTTCACACCATTTCCCCTAAACATTTGCAGAAGTTATGGTATGTGCATGCACACATGTGTTCATACACATGATATTTCTGTGTATCAGTGTGTGTGTGTGTGTGTGTGTGTGTGCGTGTGCAATTTTTTGCAGAGGTTGTGTCATTGATTTTCCAGATTACTGTCATCAAGATAAAATAGGAATTGCCATATTTAACCTTAGCAATAAAAGTACTGCCAAGCATTGCAATCTAGCTTTTTGGCTCTTACTGCTAAGATTTCTGTCTTCACATTTATGTTTCCTGTTAGTTCCTGTATCAATTTAGAAAAATGTAAAGGGTAGCTATTAAAAGATATCTGGGAGGTAAAATGAATTTGCTACTCTCAGCAGAAAGGAAGGATGTCCACTGTTAAGCTTTCTTCTCCTAAGCAATCATTTGTTTTTCAACTTGCAAAATGAATTTTGAAACAATGCCACATTATGCCACAAGATATTAATAGGCACAATTAATATATTGATGTATGTTTGATTCTACCATCCTTCATCCCCTTTATGTCATTCTTCTTTTAATCTGCTGTGACAGTTCAGTAATGGAGCCCCAGAAATATGACTTTAGGGCAAGCTGTACTACTAATCATCAATACAACATTGTATGTTCCCTACCAGATACGTAATACCTGTTTTGTCAGCGATGATGATACTCTGTAAAATTTCTACTCAGAGAAAATGCTTTCCAAGATTCGTTTACAAGCAAAAAATTTAATGGGATGCTGAGTTTGATCATGACAGGGATTTTTTTTTTCTTTCTTTTTTCTTTGGTTTTGTTTTTTTTTTTTTTTCTGCTGAGCAGGTTGTCGTTTTAGTTTTAACTACAGGATACAGGATAGAATTGTTAAAGCAATCCAATTATATAAGCTATATGTAGGCAGTAAAAATGAGGCTTTCGACCACCTTCTTCATTGGCTCTATAATTCTTCAGCTATAATGGGACCTGCAAGCCACCTCTAAATTGTATAACAGTGGTCACTTTTGGGGTTCTTGGCTTAAACTAATAGCCCCAGTTAAATAATTAATGGCTAGCTACATGGATTCCATCATGAGCAACATTATAAACAGATCTATTAAACAAACCAGTTATTCTTCCAAACTGGCACTTAGCAGTGATTGTCACTCTGAAAGAACATTAATGAATGCTTACAGGATATCCAAAGGGGGCAAGCCAGCTGCCTTTAAAAAATATTTGTACAGATCTGTATCAATTTATCTCTTAGAGTGTATGCCACTCCTGTTATTAAGAAAAAGACAACACTCCCAGCTTGGTACCAATCCACTAATTTGGAGCATTGAGTTCATTCTGCCTGGTTCTGGAAAGTCAGAATTTTTTTTCTTTAATGGACAGAGGACTACATATTTTTAGTGCAGTGTAAAACAGGGATATGGCCTTCCTTGTGATCTATTCAATGTAATCGTGGTGTTTTATGTATATTTTGGCAAATGATTCATGGAAAAATAGTATGGGCTGTAAGTATTTTATATTCAATCATAAAGACAGAAAACTGAAAACATCCTCTTGAGGCATAGACGTCTCTTCAATGCTATGATTATGGAAAAACAATTAGGTTGTTTTGTTTCACCTTTTATTTAGAGCACTCATTATTTTTCATGAAAATCATAGATGCCAGCCAAATTTGTTGTGTATTAGTGTATTTTCACACACTTAGAAACATAAAGACAAACCTACATTATTTCAGATATTGTTATTTATCCAGAGCATACTTAGCTCATTATAAATCAACATTAATATATGTTGTATTAATTACATACAATTATAGAAAAGGGTTATAACACAATTATGGCAAAGGTCTGACTGTCCCAGAACCCAATAATATACATAGTCTACCCTTGAACAACACAAGGAGCTAGTGGTGCTGACCCTCATGCAGTCAAAAATCCACGTATAGCTTTTGACTCCCCTAAAACTCAACTACTTGTTTGTTTTTAAGTTTTTATTTTTATTTATTTTGAGAGAGATACAGAGAACAAGCAGGGGAGAGGCAGAGAGAGAGGGAAAGAGACAATCCCAAGCAGGCTCTGCACCATCACCACAGAGCAAGATGTGGGGCTGGAACTCAGAAACCATGAGATCATGACTTGAGCTGAAATCTAGAGTCAGACGCCTAACCGACTGAGCCACCCAGGTGCCCCAAAACTCAACTACTAATAACCTATTGACTGGAAGACTTACCCATAACATAAACAGTTGATTAACACATATTTTGTACATTATATGTATTATATACTGTATTCTCACAATAAAGTAAGCTAGAGAAAAGAAAATATTATTAAGAAAATCATAAGGAAGAAAAATTCATTTACAGTAATGTCCAGTATTTATTGAAAACTACGTGCATATAAATGGACAGAGTTCAAACCCATGTTGTTCCAGGGTCAGCTGTATTATAAACCTTCAGCAGCTCTTAGGAGGTTTAAGGGTGAAAGACAAGGCCTGCGAGGGTGCCACCTGCCAGCACTAGCCCTCCTAATCAGGAATTCAGCACTGACTGAACACTGGAGCCTACTTACGGTTAATAGAAGTGGCCATGTATTTTCACTTATAAGATGAATAAGTTCTTTGGCTCTAACGTACAGCATGGTGACTGTAATTGATAATACTGTGTTGTATAATTGAAATTTGCTAAGAACCCTTTCTTAAGGGTTCTCATCCCCCTCTCCCTCCCATAAGGTGACTGTGAGGTGATGGATGTGTTAATTAACTGGATGCTGGGGATCCTTTCACACTGTAAACGTGTATCAAATCATCACGTGGTACACCTTAAATATATTACAATTTTGTTTGTCAATTACACCTCAATAAAGCTGGGGAAAAAAAGGAAAAGAAAAAAATTAACCTTTCACTGGAAGAAATAGAACTATTGTCTTATAATGTTATCACACTCTCATTAGTAATTATAAACAAATCGATATACAATTTGGAACAGGAAAAAAGGAATATAAATACCAAGATCGATTCGTTTTCTTGACACTGATTCATTCATTGTCAACCATCAACTAGTAAATCTTGGATTTCATTTCTCTCATCAGAATAAAGGTATTAATTACTCAATTCTATTCACTCCCTGTACTGTTGCTTCCCCTGTTAAGGACTAGCTCTCTCTACTCCCTGTTATACTGATATGTATACATATAGATAGAGATATAAATTTCCAGGACCTCGTGACAATTATAAGTAAGTGAGATATTTATGTATGATTAATGCTTCTTTTCCCTGCTCTTCTGCAATTCCCATGAAGGCAGGAACTCTGTCCCTTGAGCAATGTACTCCCAATACTTAGTGCCTAAATGATGTACCTGGAAGGCATTCAATAAAATGTGTTGAATCAGTGATTAAAGATGAACGTGTACATCTGGCCACGGTTCCGGGTCACCTCAATCCTCTGGACTACAGAATTCTCCTCATTACGAGTGTCCTGCCCACAGAGCCACCTCACTCTGATTCTCTTTCTACCTCACAACCTCCTTTTTCTCCCTCAAGTGTAACTCCACCCTTTTTTTTTTCTCCCCACCATTTTACCCTGGAGAAAATGGTCATGGCTTCCCCAGGATGATGGGACCATAAGTGACAGTGCCAGATTACTATCCCAGTGTTTCTGACGCCAACTCCTTCCAGCAAATCAAAGCACTGCTATTTCCATCTCTCGCTGTTTCCCGCTGCAGTTTTTAACGTATTGTGATTGAGTTCCTTGTGCCTGCCTCTTTCATTCATTCCTTCACTCAGAATCATTTTTCTGTTTGGGCAAATTCAGCCACTGAAGGATGTGCCAACAGATTATTTCTACAATGCACAGACTTGCTTGGGACTCTCCATTTCTTTTCCCAGTCCAATCATTGACAAGTGCAATGTGGGAGCAGAGTTGCATTCATCTAATTGCAGGTATAGGCTAAAGTCAGTGAAGCAATAAATTTACTCTTACAAAAGTAAAATAATTTTTTGTGGGGGGCGCCTGGGTGGCTCAGTCGGTTAAGCGTCTGACTTCAGCTCAGGTCATAATCTCACGGTTCATAAGCTGGAGCCCGGTGTTGGTCTCTGTGCTGAGAGCTCGGAGCCTGGAGCCTACTTCAGATTCTGTGTCTCCCTCTCTCTCTGCCCCTTCGCATTCCCACTCGGTCTCTCTCACTATCTCCAAAATAAATAAACATTAAAAAAATAATAATAAAATAATTTTTGTGGAAATATTTCCAAGCTGTCTTAGGCTCCCTACTTTCTTAAACAAGGTGTGTTAATGTCATCCAGTCTGGTCTTGCTAAGTCAGGAGAACTGTATATAGAAACTGTGAGCTTCAAGGGCTAATCTTCAATTCCTTAAGAAATCCAAGCCTCTCCTACTCCCCTGGTGCCATGTAAGTGAAGAGTGAATGGGTATTGAATAAAAGTGTCAGCTATAATTGTTAAACACTGGACTAGGACAGCAAGGCTGGTGGGGATATCTCCTCCCCTGGCATTTCTTCAAATAAAAACAGCATCTGTTAGAAGCGCTATAGGATAGAACTATCTGGACCGATAATGGCATGGCATACATTGAATGGAATTTGAACCCCAGAAGCTCAAAGCTTTAAAGGTCTTTCACTTCCTTTCTGTTATTTACTGTGTGTAAAGAAATCTTCTCCCTCTTCTCTACTCCCAGCCCTAGAGCATACAGCTACAGGGAAGAAGCAAAGCTCTCACAGTATGGACATATAGAAAAGAATTATCCCATAATTATGGCAAAGGTCTCACTGTCCCAAATCCCACAGGACACCAAGTAGCATTCATGGTAGTGTAGCACCAGAATACTATGAATTTAGAACACCCTTTTGTGAGGTTTTCTTTCATTAGCTCCATTCCCGTTGCCAAACACGTACAAAGAAAAGTTGATACTGACTCACTGGATATGGAGAATCAAGTACAGTGCACAGGCTCCAAAACTGAGAAAACAGACATTTGAATCTGATGTAGTCGGTGTCTAATTCTACATAAGATATTGATAGAACAAGCTCTTCCTATTGAGCTACCAGGTATCGAAATGGACCCAGTTTTTAAGAAATTAATATTAAATAAAAATAAAATAATAAATAATGAGGACAGACATATTTATAGCACATAATGTTGCTGAAATGCTTTATAAGTAGTGTATTATTTCCTAAGCAACTCTGAGGTTATTTTAGATAATTCAGGGATGCACTAGTTATAAATTAAAATGCTTGAGAATGCTTCACTTAAAAAAAATTTAATCCTAACCAAGTGCCACTGAATTAAGTGTAAATTAAACTAAGCTTATGGTAGGGACACTTGAGTGGCTCAGTTGATTAAGCATCTGACTTTGGCTAGGTCATGATCTCACGATTCATGAGTTCGAGCCCTGTGTCGGGCTCTGAGCCAACAGCTCAGAGCCTGTTGCCTGCTTTGGATTCTGTGTCTCTCTCTGCTCCTCCCTTGCTTACACTCTGTCTCTCTCTCTCCTCTCAAAAATAAATAAACATTAAAACAATTTTAAACTAAGCTTATGATAACAAAAATGAATAAGCCTTGTGAAAATTCTGAAAGGAAAAATTTATTTTTTTTTAATGTTTATTTATTTATCTTGAGAGAGGAAGAGCTCAAGCATGCGTGGGACAGGGGCAGAGAGAGAGGGAAAGAGAGAATACCACGCAGACTCTGTGCTATCAGCACAAAGCCCAACACGGGGCTCAATCTCACAAACGGTGAGATCATGACCTGAGTTGAAATCAAGAGTCAGAAGCTTAACCGACTGAGCCACCCAAGTGCCCCCTGAAAGGAAAACTTTAAAAAGAGGATCTTCTCTCCCTAAGCCAAATATTAAGAGTAACATCAATAGTCATAAAATATGTTGCTAACATGGACCCTTGAGATGAAGTGATGAAAATGGTACCTTACCTCTGTGTTCTTCCTCCCCAAATCTGTAACTCCAGTGTAAATATGAGAAAAAAATCAGACAAACTCAAATTGAAGGACATTCTACAAAATGCCTAACCAATACTCTTCAAAACATACAAAATGTCATCATAAACAAGGAAAGACATAGACAAGACAAGCCTAAGGATTCATGATGACCAAATGTACTGTGGCATTCTAGATGGGATCCTCAAGTAGATAAAGGACATTAAGGAAAAATGAAGGAAATCTGAGCAAACTATGGACTTTAGTTCATAATAATGTGTCATTATCGGTTCATTAGTTGTGACAAGTGTGTTGCAGTGTAAGAAGTTAACAATATAGGAAATGGGGTGCAGGGCATATGGTAACTCTGTATAACACAGCTTTTCTCTGTAAACTAAAATTATTCTAAAATAAAGTGCTTATTGAAAAATACATGACAAATTTAGTTTTTAAAGGATCTTCTGATATAGTATTTGCAGATGAAGATGCTTTTTGGTTTATAAATTATTTCCATAATTCGTGACAGTTCTCACATCTGCTACTATAAAATTCATTGCAACTTCTTTGCCTCTTGGGGAAAAAAATGCATTTAATTATCAGCGAAATTCAACTCCAGCTTGTTATGATGAATGATTTGAACCTGTCAGCTTCTTTCCCCCTAAAAACAAAGAATTGAAATGAAATACAGTCTTCTTCCTCTATTCCCTTCCTTCCACCTGCTTCATTTAATTGATGAAGGTTTGAGCTTTTATTAATCTTTTTGAGCTCCTCTGTAAGATGCAGAAAAAGCTAATATGATATCATTGTATCTCGCTAATGTGTGTGCTTTGTGAAATTGATATACTCTGCCAAGACATAAATTACTTAAACTTTGATAAATGTGTGGAAATCAGGGAATGTTCAAACAGATAAAGCACAGCAATTCCTCTTTTTTCTCCCTTTTTTAAACTCCATTTGGTGCTTGCAGTTAAATGTTTTTGCATTATTATTGCAATATGATGGGACAAAAGACAGCAGTGATACCGACAGAGTCCCAGAAAGTACAAAAGTAACCAGGGGGAATATAGCCATGTGTTTTGTAGATAACATCTAACAACATTGTCTTGGACAGAGTGGTTTGCCAACAGGTTCAGAACCACCTGCAGTCTCTCCCAGCATGTTGTATCATGGAAATTGTCTGTTCAGGAACGAGGGCGCCTGCCAGACACTTTGTACTTTTAGGTCCCTTTGCTGACTCATTCGGTAGGTTGGAATCAAAGATCCACAAACACATTTTGTTGGCAAAGAGAGCTTACCTGTGCCTGTGATCTGGCTATAACTCAGATGCCAGCAAGACTGGAAATAGGAGGAAACGATTGATTGATGTTCTGGGGCTGAGAAGGGTATTTTCTACTCAGTCATTAATTTGTCATATGGCACTGAACAAGTTGCTTGATTAACCATTAATCAGTTTCCTGGAGGCCCGAGAGTTCATACAACCCTTTGAAGACAGTTCTTGAATAGGAAACATGGTACTATCCATTGGACCATGCAAGAGCCATCAGTCATTGAATGACTCTTGCCAGAGATTGGGCTCAGTAATTTCCATCCATTCTTTCATTTTGTCCTTACAATCGATCAACAAGGGAGATATAGGTGAGAAAACGGGTTCACATCAAACACTTAAGTGAGGGGTGTGAGGTCATCAGGCACCAAATCCCTGTGCTTTTTCCACCATGCTGATTCTATACTGGGAGTGTATGGATGAGTGTGGGGCAAGATTATATTTCCTCCAACCCTTAGTCATCCCTGATTAGGTCTCTGAGGTTAAGCATGAGCTTTGGGGACTTAGATCATACAATACTCCTTGTAGACCGGGTCTAGAGGAGGGTGCCCTCTCAACAGTGATGTATTCATTTGAAGAAAACATTCCAGGGGTGAAGCCAAACGAGCTATACCAAAGGGAGAGTGAATTAGAAGAGGAGGTACAGTCGTCTTCTCTTTAGGACAATTAGCAATATATTTATCCTTTTAATGACACTCTTCTGCCAATATATCATTATCTAATAACGTTTTGAGATTGGGGTTTATGTTTGGAAATCAGTATTTATGATAATAAGTAATAAACAGATAAGCTTACACACAGCTTTTCTCAACTTCTTTAATATTGCTGTCAAAGCAAGCTAGACGTGATGGTCTAAGGCAAAGCAAAAAAATTAAAACATATGTACATCTACTTTTTATCTAAGGAACTGTCTGAGTATTTTTATGAGAACAGAGACCAATTATAGATCTGTGCTATTCGTTAAATTTTATTATTTTTTATATAAGCCAACCTTCAAATCAAGAGCTTCTTGAATAAGTTTGAACCTAAAGAGTATTGTGTTAAAATATATTTTTTAGAAATTAAATTACATTTTAAATTCATATGGGAAATCTTTTCTGAAGAGTTGAAGAGCTTTTCTAAAAGCAAGTAATCACATCTAAGTTATCTGCTTGATAAACTAGGATTTTTTTTTTTTACATACTTATTGCTCAGGGTTTGTCAACATATGTTTGGGTCAAGTTGTTACAACATAAATTACTACAAAGAAAATCTTCATTTTTTTTTTAACTCAGTAAATGATCATTTATTATTATTCTTGTTTTTGTTATCATTGAGTAATCTCAGAACCATCACAGCAGAAGTCCTAGAGAAAGAGGAGTTCTTAACATCTGTCTCATAACGGCTTCTGCAGTGAATAAGCCAATACCAGTTAACTTGCAAATTTACTTGTCATTGAATGATGGGTTCAATGTTTATAGGTTTTCAATAATGGAAAAGTAAGGAGAAAGCCAGGCCAAGCACTAAATGAGAACAAATGACCCAGGTAGAAAAAATTCAGGAAAATGTATAATGTAAAACAAACATTTTTAGGGGAAAATAAAAAAGATCATGTTGCTGTTGGTAACAAAAAGTGTTCTCCTACTTCTGAGCAAGACAAATGTTTTTGAATAGAGAATGGGTCTTAGTTCCACTAACATAGTATTGATCGGCAGCATGGTACATAAAGGTAAGAACCAAGATTGTTTAACAATTTAGAAGGGGAAAATGTCAGAAGGGATTTATCCTATGAAAAGAGAGGAAGGAAGGCAGGAGTGAGAAAAGAAGTTTGGAAGTTGTACCACATAGGGGAGTAGAGATCAGGAAGTAAAGTTCTTGTTTACAAGATTCTAGTAAGTGGTAGGTATGTCTGTCAGCATTGACCAAACAAGGCACATCTCATGAAATACTGGAAATGGATGAAAAATAAATAGTAGAATCTGGACAACAAGAATCATAATCACAGAGAAGGGAAATTGGGCCTTGATCAGCAAGGGGTTTCTTATCTGCCTACGTGTCCTTGTCCTTGCTGGGGAGAGGCTGGACACGTCAGTTGGACCAGCCTGCAGCAGTCAGTTCTCAGGAAACTCAAGTTATAACTGAAGCCAGTACTGAACTTCGTGGGTTATTACCAATGGTTTTGAATGAGATTTGTGCACATCATAATTATGAGTATTCAAAATCAGAAAGCTAGTTACAGTATCAGAAATACGCAGAATATTTTGAACCAGAAATCCAGACTAAGGATTCTTTTTTTCCTGGTGAATATACTAATCTTTCAATGCCAGCAAAGGAAAGAAGTATCAACTCAGGATTCACAAGCTCCTAAGAAGGCGGTATGCATTTAGGTTCTGAATATAGTAAGAATGTGCATTGTATCAATTTGCCCTCCTACCAAACCTCAGTAATTTAAGGGAAAAGAATTTTTAAAGATAGTAGACATGAGGAAGGAAAACATTCAGGAAACTAATCAGAAGCAAATATATAGATTATGAACTCTGCCTCACCGCCCAAAGTACAAAAAAAGGGAAAAAAGCACACATGCATTGAAGTCCTTGGTTTCTGACTCTAAAGTGATCCTGGGGACAAGGTGTAGGTGAAAACACTTTGCACAAAGCTCTATTAGAACTTCTAAACTTTTGTGAATATATCAAAGATAACCTCAGGTTATTAAACTCTACCATACAGTCAAGTGAAATATTTATAATCCAAGCTATGTCTCTTTTTTTTTCCTCAAAATTGGATTGAAAGTAATAATTTTTTGTAATGATCTGAGACTATTTTTACCAGGTGCTTTGCCAAGTTTGAAAGGGCTGGGGAAACAGTTCATAAATACAGCTTCACTTCTTTCTCATCCTTTTCATCATGCTGACAGTTTTCTGGAGAATCATTACCAGAGTGGTTTGTGCCATTAGAGATAAGAGGCTATCTGTGTTTCCACCAGAAGCCTCTATTTTCCGGACTTCATAAGTCATCCATAAATATTCACTCCAGGCAACAGTTTCATATATTATGATTCTGTCCCTCCAAATCAATATTGACTTAACTAAATGATTTTTAGAAATTATGGGGACTCTTACACTACAAAAAGAAAAAAAAGAAAAATCAGACGCAGATTAAGTGCTATGTTTCAGTGGGTGGGATCTGAACCACGTTCTATGGAATCCATAAAACATTTGCATCCTTTTAAGCAATTCTTTCGGGGTATATAATTCAGTTGTAATAACATTTGTTGAATAATACATAGCCTGTTACTAATTAAAAATATACATTTGCAATTTGTGTAAAGACCACAAAATTTGAAATTATATTCTTTCAACTAAAACTTTTGTGGACCGTTCTATTACTATTCATGCTCCTTTTTTGTTAGAGAGTTTGAGATGGAATTATCAAAAGTTATGAAATGATATGACATAAGCCTTTGAATATAATACCCTTAATATTTCTAAATATATTTAAGAGACTTATTAATATTTTATATTTGGATGGTTGCTAGCTTCTTAGTAGAAACCTTCAGCATTCTGGAGTTGTCTTCTACCTGAAGTAGAAGACCTCACAAATTGAATGATTTTTTTGTGTTTGTCATACAAATTGAATATTTTTATTGAATGAGATACCAAAATACATTCCTTCCTCCAATCTGGAAAGATAGTATTGCAAAGATTAGGAAGCTGAGACTAAAACCACATCAATCCATTAAAATAAAATACTCTCTTCCTAATTACATTTTAATTTTGGTACTCACAATTTTACAGTGTTTGAATGAAATGCCCGTCTCGTTGCACTGTTGAGCCCAGCTGTGTGTGTGAAATGCTATTTATCAAGAATCAAAATAATACTGCAAGCATTTCCCCTGTGCTTTAGCTTTAGTGTGTACGCTCGAAGCATAACCAAAGTTTATTTCTCTTTCTTCTTTTCAAACAGTTATTTTGTGAAAGTAAGAAGGTGGTGCATGCCACAGAGGGGCTGGATTGGGAAGACAAAGATGCTCCGGGGACATTGGTCGGAAACGTGGTGCACTCAAGGATCATCAATCCTCTGCGCCTGTTTGTTAAACAGTCTCCAGTCCCAAAGCCTGGACACTTGGCGTATGCGGACAGCATGGAAAACTTTTGGGATTGGCTGGCCAACGTCACCGAGGTTCAGGAGCCATTGGCAAGAACTAAACGGAGGCCGATAGTAAAAACGGGAAAATTTAAGAAGATGTTCGGATGGGGTGATTTCCATTCCAACATTAAAACTGTCAAACTCAACCTCCTCATCACAGGGAAAATTGTTGACCACGGAAATGGAACCTTCAGTGTTTATTTCCGACATAATTCCACAGGCCTGGGCAATGTTTCAGTGAGTTTGGTACCCCCCTCCAAGGTGGTGGAATTTGAAGTTTCCCCACAGTCTACCTTGGAGACCAAGGAGTCCAAATCTTTCAATTGTCGCATTGAATATGAAAAAACAGATCGGGCGAAGAAGACTGCCCTGTGCAACTTTGACCCCTCGAAGATCTGCTACCAGGAGCAGACTCAGAGCCATGTGTCTTGGTTGTGCTCCAAACCCTTCAAGGTCATTTGCATTTACATTGCCTTTTACAGTGTTGATTATAAACTTGTGCAGAAAGTCTGCCCTGACTACAATTACCATAGCGAGACTCCATACTTATCTTCTGGCTGAATTTTTCCACAGTGATGTAAATGAGGGATGACTATATATTTAATTAGAATGACCAAGAACCAAGCCCAGCTCTTCATGATAAAGGATCCCTTTTGTTTCTGGCAGTGAACCTTAGTTCCCTATTAGATTTCAAATTTAAAAAACAAACAAACAAACAAAAAGAAAGAAAGATCTTTAAATGTAAAAATGTGTTTGTTTCGGTCTTAAGTACCTTAATCTAAAAAGTCAAACTGTGTATGAAGCCATTGCTTTCATGAAGGATGGCTAAATCCTAGAAATATTGTTGTTTCTCTAAAAGAAACATGGATGGTAGCAACATGTAATGAGAAAGAACCGAATTATGCATGTGATAAACATTGCTCTTGAAATGAGCCTGCCTTTGAAATATGTTTTGGAAGGTTACCTTAAAATAGCAGATTCCGTAAAGTAACTGAAAAGATTGTATTTGATAGAGGAATCACGTTTCTGACATCAAACTCTTGTTTTTATTGCTGTCTTTCCTCCCACATCTATGCTGTTATTGATATGAGAAATGAAGGGGTAAAATTTGTTTCAGACCTCATGTGTGAAGTTACAGTGCCACAATGGAACAGAATACTTTATTATCTGAGCTTGAGTGGGATGTGACTTAAACATTTAGCCCTTTGCTGGTCACCATCCTGAGGCTACTCACCTGAGTAGTAATATTAGTGGGTTGGGAAAGCTAATCTGGTTATATTTTAAGTGAGTCCCACAATAATGAAGGTCATGATGTTTTTAGATTCATTTGCCAAATTCAATGCTGTGAGATTGCCAAAAATACCATTAAATCTATATCCACCCTATAACCTATAGCTTCATTCTATTCATTTGATAGTGTGATTTTTATACACATAGAGAACAACTCTGAAAGTGAAAGTGGTTGTTCCCTAGAGGTTAGAATAAGGAAAACAATTGGAAGTGGACTAACAAAATTCCAGGATTATGGATTCATTATTTCTAGCCTCCCAGATTCAGTTCTCTTTGCATTTAGTTAATTATTTGAATGAGGGATTAAATTCTATGTAGAAATGAAGAGTATATTTAAACATTACTGATTATTATTAAGTGCTAACAACGAAGATACCTGATGCACCAGGCTTTTGAAATCACTTCAACATTATTGTGGCTTCACCGTTGGTGTCCTTGCCATCTTCTCTGAGGCGGATGGACAGTCATCCTGCATCGTAGAACTGGATGATCTTTGCATTAGTCCAGGAAGAGGGTCTGGCTGGCCAGTAATGTTTCTAGAACTTGTAAGACTCATGGAACAGCTACTCTTTTTACAGTAGGTATTAACTTTACCCAGCCCCAACTCCTTATTTGTAAAATATCAGTTGAAGTAAAACATTAAACTGAAGGAAGACCAGTCTAACCAACAAAAATGCTCTTACTGCATTGTTTAAAAAGCCAACAGCTCTTGTCCTCTATTTTGCTTTTCATTCCTTTCCTTTTACTGGTGATATCTGTACAGTGTTTGATTTTGTCTTTTGAAAAATTGTACTAGGCTTAGTGTGTGGTAGTACAGGCTTGAAATTTTTGCTCTGAGTTCATCAGGTGCTTTTGCAATTTTGTGGTTGGTGTGAAATATTTTAAGGCATCTTTTTATTTTCATCTAGAAACAAGATTAAAATACTATTTATTGTAAAATATGTGGGAACCATATATGTATATATACTTAGAATTTTCTGTGTACAGAGAAAGTATGTGTACACATTTCTATGTAAATAAAAAGAATTTGCTAAATCTGTCACATGACTTCAGGTTTTTTTTAAGACTCTTCTTTCTTTTCTCAGGGTGTGTGTGTGTGTGTGTGTGTGTAACACCAAGTGAATATTAAGATTTTCCTTATGCATATATTAAATAAAGCACCTTGGCTATGAGGACTTTAATGTAAAGTAAAAGGATAATTCACATAATCACTTGGCATATAGTCTGGTACCTGGTAAGAGCTCTGTAAGCGTAAGCTTCCATTATGATTGGAATAATAATTATTATTATTGCAGCATGAAATATGATTAAAAACTCTGGTGTTCAAATGTTGAGTGATATGAACATATCCATGCAAAGGGAAAAATATAAATTGGTTTACAAAATTCTTGGATTTTAGCAGGGTTTGTGGAATTAAAAAAAAAAGAAAGAAAGATAATTTCCTTAGGCATATTTTTTAATTGGAGTAGAACATATGTCACATACATTTTTAAGTCATAATTTTATTTCAAAGACTACATAATTGTCAGTAATGGTACTTGGCACCATATAAATCAGATCCCATTTAAACATGCAAATGCATACATTTCTACAAAACCATTTTTACCTTTGAATATTGCAGTTGAGGTAAAGGACATTCATGTAAGCTAACTTTACACTCAATTATAAATTCATCAAAAGTTAAAGAATAGACCCTTTAAAAATAAAAATTAAACCAACAATTGTACACCTGAAATTACAATAATGTTATATGGCAATTGTGTTTCAATAAATTTTTTGTAAGTTAAAAAAAACACACTTAGCAGAAATTTAATCTTCAGGGAGATGTCAGGCATCTTTCCAGGGTCTCTCTAGGCTTACTGCTTACTAGAAAGCAAACTAGTTTGAAGACCTTTTCACCCTTCAGCAGAAACAATCATTTTACTCATCACACTGAATCAGGAAAGAGACTGTATTTCCATGACTAAGAACAATGTGATCATACCAGCCATAGACTGTAAAATCTATGGAAGGGAAATGAGAGAAAGAGCCAATGGACAGCATGCAGGAAAGCAGCAATCAGTAAAAAGGAAACAATTTTCTTCTTACTGCTTGGTTCTTGGAATTTCAATACATTCTTATGATTAGAATAACAGCAACAATGAGTGTGGTTCTCTGATATGGCCACCCAAAAGAGCACCTGATACATATTACATTATATTCTTTAATCTTTATTCTTGCAACACCTTTCTTATTTACATGACTCGGATGCTACATGCTACGTTTAGGCATGATCCTTATTCTGCCTTCATTCAAAACATGGTTCTGCGAGGTTGGAACTGCCATTACATTTTCAAGAGCCTTGCTCTTCAGTGTGGTGGGCAGATCAGCAGTTGTTAGAAACACAGAATCTCTGGGGGCGCCTGGGTGGCTCAATCGGTCAAGCATCTGACTTCAGCTCAGGTCATGATCTCACGATTCATGAGTTTGAGCCCAGCAATAGGCTCTGTGCTAACAGCTCAGAGCCTGGAGCCTGCTTCAGATTCTGTGTCTCCCTCTCTCTCCCTACCTCTCCCCGACTCACACTCTCTGTCTCTCAAAAAATAAATAAGTGTTAAAAAAAAAATAAAAGAAAAGAAAAAGAAATGCAGAATCTCAGGTACTACCCCCAGACACACTGAACTGGAAGTTTTCCTTTTTAATAAGATCCCCGTATGACTTGTATACACATCAACCACCGAGAAGTATTTCCCTAGAGAGTCTGATCTGATTTAGTGAATGTGCTATAGGGATTATACATTTTTTATAGGGAACCTACATCTTTTTTTAACCTTTAAATTTTAAAAAAATTTAATAATTGACACACAATGTTACTTGGGTTTCAGATGTACAACATGTGATTCAAATTCTCTATACATTATGCCATGCTCACTACCTGTGTAGCTACCAGCTGTCACCATACAGTGCTATTACAATGTCATTGACTATAGGATTGTACATCTTAATAAGCATCCTAGGTTATGCTCATTCAGATAAGCTTCTGACAATACTTTCCTAAAAAAAAAAAGTTAAAGGAGCAGACTCTTTTAGCAACGAAAATTAAAGTAGTAGATTGATAACCAAATAAAGAAAAGTAAGCAACCCGATATGAAGATACAGAAGAGTAGTATTCCAAAGAGAGTGCACCCTACCTATCTTCTAGTTCAACTCCCTCATTTGACAAACAGGTAGACCAAGACCCCATCAGAGTAAAGAACATGCCCAGTATTAAGTGACAAACCTGACTGAATCCTAATCTCAGGTCTTGTGTCACATAAGAAAGGTAAATTGAAACAGATATTCAGGACAAAACAAAAATAATTGTAGTGAGTGTATAACAAGACATGATTCAGAAGCCAAACTAAACAGGAACATGGCTAGAAATGCACTCCCTCCAAAACCTTCATAGTTATAATTTCCCCATGAACATAAAATTTTTAAAACTAAAACTATAGAAAAATAAAGTCAGGATAGAGCAATCATATCCAAAGATAAGAGTCGTGGAATATATTAGAGGTATGACTGGATAAGAATTAACATCAGTAAAACACCACATTTGGCAGAATTTTCCAGTGATTTTAACACCTGAAAATATATTTTCACAGAACTAGGTAAATTGTGTGAAATACTTTAATTGCCTAACGGTCCGATTTTACCTTATAAAGAATCTTAAATTAATTGTTTTATAAAATAGAGGATGGAGTCATGCATTTTTACTTGCAGTAAAACTAGTTAACCTCAGCTTAATTAATCATAACTTTCAATGAATGAAAATGTAATATGTTCAATTATAAGGGACAAATTATAAGGAAACATTTATAGGAAAATATTAGAGATATTTTTCTTCACAAAAATCTTATAGAAGATATTCCAGATATCTATGCCTTCATCTCCTGCCCCAAACTGTGAGGTCTAGAATCCTGGGCACATAACTTAGTCTGCTTCATTTTTAATCTTCCTTTTTCTTCATCCAGCTCAGCTCCTCCATAAATATATGTAATCTATTCTCAAAAAGAATGAATTAACTTCTTTGTGTCTTCCAGAGCACCTGGCTCAAAGTGTCTGGTATGGAGTAGCTGCTTGATCAATATCTGTCACTTGATTTTTTAAAAAAATTTCCGGTGCAATCAAGACCCGCTCTACCCACATAAGAGTTACTGTGCACCATTTCGAACGTGAACACATTATTCCACCTGAACACAATACCCATTGAATGCTAGCTCCCAGAACCACAGAAGTGTAAAAGTGGAAACAAGTTTAGAAATCATCTGGAATAAGTTTTGTTTATTAGATAAAAAAATGGAGGCTTGTTCTTCCTGCCCGGGTAAAGCCATTCATTCTGTTTTTTATCCTTCCCAATTGTTGATGTTCCCCAAATTTGTGACAGAGATTGTCAACTGCCCACCAGAATGGACCTTCCTCCTTCTCCCATTGCAAGAGGTCAAATATGTGGCTAGCCAACTGCATGCTCCTGCCTCTCAGTTAATGAAATGTGGAAGGAAGGGATGTCTTCATTCCAGGAGTAGACTCAAATAAAAGTGCTCTCAGGCTTCTCTGCGCTCTCTTCCCTCTGGGTGTCTCAGAGAGATGCCCTGTGGGTCCTGAGATACTATACAGTGAAGGAGGCAAAGCAACTGCCAGTCTGAGTGCCTTTCCCACCATGGAGTAGAGCCACGCAGCTAACCAAAAGCCCACCCTGGACTGCTACATAAGAAATAAACCAACATATCCTTCTCACAGTCGCTGAATTATTAGGATGGATTTGTTACTGCACCTCAGCCCTACCTAACGAATACAAACATTGCATAAAACTTCTCTGTGAACTCGAACCCCACTCTGATCTCCATCTGTTTAAATTGTGTCAAGTCTATGCTAAGCATTGCAGTAATAATTCTGTACACACACTTTTAGCTTGCCTTATTATTTATACTTCTTCATAGGTCCTAGAAAGAAAAGTAAGCTCACCAAAGCCAGAGATTACATTTTGTACTTAATTTAAATGTCTCACAATGCCCAGATAAAGCCATTGCCTTTTAAGTGGATGATAAGTTGCACTCAAAGATAACATAGGAAGTTATTTACTTAAAAAATTGGTTTTCTGAATGACCCATGTAAAATACTGATGGGAAATTCTTAAAAAATAATGAAACAGCAATTTCAGAATCATGCTAATTCTACTTCACCTACTGAGACAGGGAGAAATGTATATGTTTTCATTTTTATTTTTTTGTTAGTAATCCACTTACATGGATTCATAATTCCAAATTTACCAGTACAGTAGATGATACAAGGCCTGTTTCCCAGGCATTTTCTATAGCCAGCCTTTTCCATCTCTAGAGGAAAATCATAGTATCAACTTCTAGTGTATCGTGACAGAGATACATTAGTATGTTTTGGAATGTTTTAAATGATTAAAAAATGTTCTCTTCAGTTTTACAAGATGCTCCCTTTGATGTGTATTCTGGCTTTCTGAAGCATTATGGTACATTTATTTGTTATTGTTTCCTTTTTTAATTCAATAAATCACTTTCAAATACTCAAATTTTTAAAAATTAAAAATACTACCCATCATCTCATCACTAATAAATTAAATCTATTTATTCTTATATTTTCCTCCTCATCTTTGTCCATATATATGTATGTGTGTGTGTGTGCACAACTTTTATAGAGTTGTAATTATGTACAGCATGGTAATTAATAAATAGATCATTATATCTTATGTATAAAAGTCTTGACTGAAAGACAAAGAGACTAAGAGCATTTCCTGAACAAACCATGTGGAAAATAGTGTATGGCTCAATATGAACTAAAAAATGGGATATCCTAGGACTAAGTGAGTAATGGGATGTCCTCTGCCTTCTCTCTTTCTTGTCGTCTACTCCGTGACAAATAGAGTGAAGAGTGATTCTAGTCCCTGAAAAACAGTTTTGCAGAACTTGCTGTGTCAAAGCATATATTACAAATTTTAGTTAAAAGGATCCCACTCATAGTAGACTCTATGAAGCCAACTCACTCTCAGAGCCCCTGTGACATCTAATGTGGTAAATGGAGCCTGTCATTATTGCAATCCCACCGCCCTCACTTTCTGAAAGGACCTTGTAAATTATAGCATTATATAAATGAAAGAGTCTTTACAGAGAAAGAATTAATGTTTAGCAATGCTACTATGGGTCCAATACCATCCTAGATACTTTATAAATAAGCAGAGTTTACAGTTAGTGTAACCTGGATTTAGGACTTGACTTTGTCACTAGCAGATTCACACATAGCTGTGTGAACTTGAGCCAGTCACTCAACCTCTTTGAGCTTGAATTTTTTCATCTGCAAAATGGAGTTATATGCCTGGCTCATAGTAGTGCTGAGGTGAAAGTAAATGTCACATAGATTGTGAGCAGTAATGGATGACAAGAACCTTAAAGCACAATATCTTTTTGTTATTTTTTTGCTACCAATACTTCTTATACATTATAGATATACCAAAACCAGTGTAAATAGTTAGACTTCATTATTTTTATTCAAAATCCATGTCTACACTTACCTGGTATGTCAGTGAGAATATCCTTATTACCAGGATCACAGCTGTATATGCAGGTAGACTTGGACTTGGACTTCTCCGGCATCTTCAGAGAGATGTCTACTTAAGGTGTATTCTTTCTTTCTGTATTTGAGAAAAATTGAAAATGTAGACATAGTGTCTTGCGTAAAGAAAATCAAAGATTTTAAAAATAAGACATAATCGTCTTCATAATATTCATAATATGAAGCCCAGATTTCTTTTAAGTAGAGAATAGATATTGAAGTAAACAAAAGTAAACTAATTGTAGTTAATTAATAAATGCTATTTAACAAAATAATCATCGCAAAAGGAAAACTTATAACTAAAATGATGCCCAGATGTACTGGGCACCTAGTGGGTGGTCTTGCCAGCCCCTTCTTTTCCAAACAATTTTATTTAACGTGTCATAAATCATGCTGGATCCCAGCAGCTGTTTTGTACAGTACAACCTTGCTCATTGGATTGTTTCAACGGCACTAGGCATGAGCATGTCTTGCACACTGGGCCAGTCAGAAGCTTTCCTAGGAATTTAGAGTTAGGACTAAGAGATAGTTCATTATGGAATGTTACACCTAAAGACTGTTGGCCATGTTTTCCAACATACAGGTAAAGAAGCAAATGAAACTATCCTACGGAAGAAAAGGGAGGCAAACAGAAAGGAACAGAAAAAAGAAAGCAAGTCCTGAGTGTACTTAAGTCTCTCATTCTGGCTTATTTCCAGGGCAGGCTGCAATCCCTGCCTTTGGGCTCAGTAAGACTACTCAATATATCATTGTAATAAATGTCCTTTTTTTTCCCCTAGAGATAAGTGTATTAGTCAGAGTGCCCGCAGAAAACAGGTCACCCAGTCTAAAAACCCTGTGGGAGAAGCTTATGTCCCCACTTGTTTGACTTGAGGCTTGGTCATGTTACATGCTTTGGCCACTTGGATGTGAGTAGACTTGACCTTTGCCCTATCCACACAGAAGCTTAACATGTAATTGTGGGGTTTGGATTGGGCTCTCCCTTGAGTTTCTCCCCTCTATCATGAAAACAGCTAGAAGCCATTACCATCATTAGGCTAAAGAAATAAGGGAAGAAAGAGTATGTTGACAGCCAGTGGAGCTGGAGTACTGAAGAAAGGGCTGCCTAGCCTGGCGGGAGCTGTGGTCAAAAGAATGCAGCCACTGTTGGGGTGCCTGGGTGGCGCAGTCGGTTAAGCATCTGACTTCAGCCAGGTCACGATCTCGCAGTCCGTGAGTTCGAGCCCCGCGTCGGGCTCTGGGCTGATGGCTCAGAGCCTGGAGCCTGTTTCCGGTTCTGTGTCTCCCTCTCTCTCTGCCCCTCCCCTGTTCATGCTCTGTCTCTCTCTGTCCCAAAAATAAATAAACGTTGAAAAAAAAAATTAAAAAAAAAAAAAAAAAGAATGCAGCCACTGCTCAAGGAGAGCAGAGGGAAGAAATGAACATCCAGATCTCTCTCGTCTTGCCCTCATTCATACCTAACAGCACCTCCCAATGTCACACCCAACCAGATATCAAGCAACAAGATGGTTCAATAGAATAAGTCTCCAGGGCTCTACAATCCAGAGCACAGAGCAGCACCATGGTGCACACTAGCCACTACACAAAAGGACAGTGAATGGATGGAGAGAAAGAACAGCAAGTGTAAAATAAACCACGAAATAGCTCAAATAGATTTATATTACATGCAACCAAGGGGCCTCTTAATGTGAAAGATAAATTTGGCTTACACAAAGAATTAGTGAAAGAAACGTCACAATTTGAGATAAATCTCTCAATAAAAAAAGAACATTTGCATGTTATCAGTAGGCTATGCGCTACATTTTGTGCGGGGAAACAACTTCATGGGAACAGGAATCACATTGTATTAAGCAGATTCCATAATAGCATGTTCCACGTACTTTATATGTTACATAAGTACTTGTTCAGAACAATGACAGTGATGATAGATTTGCTTTCCTTCCAGCATCAATTTAGGTGATGTATTTCTATTTTCATGATTATACAATGTAGAAAAAAACTTTGTACTGTAGTACCCAAAGATTTTAGGTAAAGAAAAACAGAGAGTGTTATTTTGCAAAAGACAATCCTGAGATGTGGGATTCTACAAGTGATTTATTCTGCTACGTCATGGGAAAATAAATGTCCTTTCCAACTGACCGAGACTCTTTTCATTTGTCAACTATTGATCCCCTCCCACAACCTCTCTTCTTAGCTCCATGATTCTTCTAGAGGTTAAACCAATGAAGCCCAGTCCCATTTATTTCTTCCTACTTTATGCTGTGGTATCACCATCGATAACATCAGAGCAGTCAGCCACTCATCTTCAGTGAGCAGCACAGTGGCAGATCCTAGCTAGAGAGAAGCTTTTAGAGGTTATCTGGGCATTTCCTTTCAGGAACCAATAATATAAATTAAGCCTTAAAAATAACTATGGAATGCATATTTTAAAAAATTATTGTCTTTGAATTTTATGTGTATCTACAACTGCATTGCCCCTTTGTTTGCCATTCTAAGGAAAGCAACAAGGAAAATCATAATGGGCATCAGCGTATTGCCTGTTAAATAGGAGAGAGAATGAAGGGAATGGGCCAAATCAAAAGTCAAAGAAAAATCTCCATGACTCACAAATGTCATGCTCCTGATAATTTATTCCAGGGTCCCCTGACTATGTTTCCTTTACTTTTGGTTTCTCAAATCCTGCCGAAGAACTTTTTGCTCTCTAAAGGTTTGTACTTATTGTTTCTAATTCATGAATCACTACTCCTTATTGCTGAACCATTGTTTCAGAGATGCTCACCTCCCCTTCCATCCTCCCATGAAGTTGTCATGGGTCTGAATACCCCAGGTGTTCTGACTCCTTCACAAACACTTGGAATATTCAAACACTAGCCTATATAGTAGAGGCAAGAAAGAAGATGTGTCTAAATAATGAGTGATTTTGATATATGAGTGATTTAGATATATAAGTGATTTTGTCATTTGACAGATATCATCATTTAAATTGTACTTTCTTGTTAGACTGGAAGCTACACAATTAAAAGAAATGTTTCTTCTCAATTTCTTTTCTGGTCTATGAAATGTTAATAGCAATTATCTGCTTTTAGTGGTGCTTGACCAATATTGTTAATAAACCAGTAGACCAGTCTATCTCTTTATCTACTGATGCTCCATCTTGTCTGAGAAATGACTTAAGGTGGCACATAGGAATGGATTTTTTAAAAATACAAACTACTATAAATCAAGGATAGCAAATGAGTTTTATGCTACATGAAACTTTATTGTTGGTAGAAGAGGCCCAGATAGGGCTAGTAGCTAATAAAATGGCTAATAAAGAATGAGTGGCACCATCAGTTAGCAATGTCTGCCATGAGTGTGGGAGGGGAAGATAATGGATATGCCATCCTAGTTTTTTAAAGCAAAATATAAATACATGATCATGTACTAAAAGTCTTCCCAAATATGACAACAAGGCAGAAACCATAAAATTAAAATTGATAAATTTGATAACTGAATTTTTTAATAAACAGACCACACAAAAAAGACAAAAATAAATTAGAAACTGGAAAATATTTGAAAATGCTTTTTTTTTCTAATCTGAGTATAGTTGACACATAATGGTACTTTAAATTCAGGTGTACAACTTAGTGATTTGATAAGTTCATACACTATGCTATGATCATCACAAGTATAGTTATCATCTATTCCATTACATCTCTATTAAAACATCATTGACTGACAACACTTATTGAATAGGTGTTCATACCCTTTATGTCTAAAGACCTCTTCCAGATCAATAACCAAATTATGGTCTTCACAATTAAATACAGGCAGAGAACATTATCACCTGCACCGAATAGAAATCCTAACTTAGAATGGCTTAAGGAAATAGAGGTTTTGTTTTTCTCATGTCATATAAATCTGGGGGTGAGATAACTTGGGCTGTTATGGAAGCATTATGATTTAATCTTGCCAACAAGGATGAGGACATTATAGAAAGGAAGGAAGGATGGAAGGGAGGCATGGGTGGGAGAGGGAGAAACAAAGTTAGTTCAAGAGGGAGGGCAGGAGGAAGATTAGGGAGAAAAATGGCTAATAAATATCTGAAAACAGTTTTCTTTCTCATAATTAATCAAATGAATACAAATTAACAAAATAGAAATTAATTTTTTTTATATTCAAGCTAAAATGTATACAGGAAAGAAAACTGTGCATGGTCCACCTTTCTTGAAAGCAATTTGGAAATATCTTCCAAAGCCTTTATGGTGTTGACCCTTTATTCTTTGACCCTGCTATTGGACTGTTTAAGAGCAACTCATAGATAAGAGCAAAGAGTGAGCAACAAGGATATTCACTGGAGCACCATTATTAATATGAAATACTAAAACAACTGAAATTTTCAAAAAAAGAAGACTAAGAAAAACGAGGCACATCTATGCAATAGAATTTTGCGTAATAGTATAAAATGATGATGTGAAAGAAGATCCTGTTGAAACAAGTTCAACAAGGGCAGGTGAACAGCAGTTAACAGAGGTTGTTTTTAATTCTTTCCAGCACAGAAAATCATGAGCTTTGGGATCCTCAACATTTTATTCCACAAGCAAGGTTACAATAGTTTGAATCTGAAAATCATTCAAAGGCAGAAAAAAACCAGAAAGCTAACCTTCCCCAAACAGTCTCAAAAAAGCACCAATTCCCCACCATTCAGCAACACTATTGTCTGATGTTGTCTACAAAACAAACTATTTCCAAAATGTATGCCAAAAGAAATAAAGTTATTTTGCAATAGAGAATTACTTTTTTCCCCTCTCTGCCTACCTTGAGCCTTCATTCAGTGGTCATAGTGCCTGCTTTCCATGCTACACATCCAGACTCTTTGACATGACATTTATGGTTCTCAAAGTCCTCTCTCTTCTTTGCCCTCTATTTTTTTGTCTTTTCTGCTTGTCCTTCACATGTTCCCCATGTTACATACTTTTAGGCCCTTTAACGCATTCCCATGCCTCTCCCCAAATGCAGTACAATATATCTGTGCTTCTCCTTTAAAAGTTATCCTATAGCAGTCAATGTGGGATGGACCAGTAATGAATCCAGCAAGAGAACTACCTCCCTAATCTTAAATTTTCTTCTTCATTAATGTCACTTAAGATTACACCAATATTCTTAGTAATCATGCATATTAATTCATGTCAAGTTTACTGTCAACATAAGCCCCCAAGTCTTTTCTATATCCCCCATGCTAAACATGCATAGTTCCATTTGCTTTGGCCCCAAAAGTTCATGTATTTTGGCCCCAAGGTTCCAGTTTAACCCTATTATATTTCAGTATATCACACTAAAACATTTTTATTCATAAAGGACACTTACCAAAAATAACAACTTTAGTTAAGAAATAAACTATAGCCTTTCTTTCTGGCAAAAATCAAGAAGGAATTGTTTCTTCAAGTCCTTTACAACTCAGTGTAATAAAATCCTATCAGCTGAATATAAAAGAACAGTCATCTTTCTTGTTCACTGTAGTGAGAGGTGGGGAGAAAACAGGCAAAATGCAATTAACTCACAAATTTTAAGAGTGTATAAGAAACAAGTAAAGGAGAAAACATTTCAAAACACATCCTGGTGTTACCCAAATGAAAATTTTTAACTCTTTCATCCCCAAATTTTCCCAATTAACACATGCATAGGTCCTATTTGAGTATCAACATAGAAGGTCCCATGCTGAATATTTGCACCTTAGGCCAAGGACAGGTGCATTAAACTATAATTATCAAATATTATTTTTACTTGATTTTCTTATGAGGTGGTAATGAGTATAACACAGTCTATGGCAAAAGAGCTGTGCCTAGAGACTATGTGCTTGTTAATACATATTGTCTTGAGATGCAAACTTAGTTATATGATATCTGACCAGGGTACAATGTGGATGCAATAATAAATAATGTATAAATAATGTATAAAGCATTGTCCTTCTGACTAGACTATCAGCTTGTTTGGGCCATGGATCTCTTCTTCATTATTCTTGTTCATTGTTCTTCCCTGTCACTTAGCAAAGCTCCTGACCCCTGGTATGCTCACTTATGTGTGTTATAGTCAATTGAGAATAAGAGAGACTACGTTTTGGGTCCATCCATTCGGATCTGTAATTGTAGAATTATCAAAAGCCCTCCTTTCAAAATGGTTCTTTAAAAGCTTAGGTGATGTATCTATCAGTCAGTATTCCAGGAGGAAACAGAAGACACCTGAAGAGGTATTTTGAAGAAAATTTAATAAAAGGACTATTTTCAGACATGTTGCAAGGGTAGAGGAACAACAAAGGGATACTGAGGCATGCAGGGAAGGCATCAGTGGGACATCCCTACTCTTTCTAGGCCTGAAGAGGAAGGAAAGGAAAGTGTTACAAAAACCCAGTGAGTTGAAACTATTATAGAAGAAGATATGTTAAATAAGAGCTAGAGCCGGAAAGGGATGCTGGAGTCTTAGCCTGGGGTGGAAAGAAACAGAGAAATACTCCAACATATATGTACTTTATCTATTATAAATACCTATTAAAATAATAATGAGATAAATATTTTTGTGCTCTGATTATTTCCCTACTATAAATTCATAATGGTAGAATTGATCAGTCACAGGCCAAAACTGTTGAAATATGAATTGTCCTCCAGGAATATTGTGCCAATTTGTGCTGTACAACAGACCATTATTGTATGACAGTGCTGTTTCTTGATATTCTTACTAATTAACACACACTCCCCAGGTGTCAAGTTCTCTGTCACCTCAATGAGTTCACTTCTATTGTATACTCAGTCTGGCTAACTCTACTTTTCTCCTAATGTTCATGACCTGGTCTTGAAAGCATTTCCTCACTCATCTCTGCCAGCTATTTGTTCTACATTTCTATCATACTCCTGGCACCTCACCAAATATAATGCATTGCAATCATTTGTTCATTTGTTTGTCTCTTAAACTATGCAGTGAGTTATTTGAGGAAAAGAACCATTTCTTAAGAGTAGTACTATTAATATTCAACTCTGTAAGTGCTGTTTAGCACTATCTGAAATGCAGAGCATACACAGAGCTATGTTTTAAATGAAAAAGATATGGAGGCTGACCACCATCATACTATGATCTGAGGATGATCCATCAATCCTCACAGTTTTGTTGTTCCATTCAGCCTGGTTCTAGTGTGAGTCACATATGGCTGGCACAGCTCTGGAGAAGAGTATTTCTCTTGAGAGTTCCATGGGGGCTTAGCCAGTTATAAGAAGCTGCCCAGCCCATTCTTTAGGAGCTGTTATTAGCCTATCCTTTAAGTATTAAGAGTATAAGAGATCATAAACTCAAGGAGATGGGGATCTGGCTGGGGATTGGCCGAGCTCTAGACCAGATGTCACTCCAACCTCTTTCTTCCAGGATCTGTTCACATCCATCAATATACTTGGTGCATATTTTGTTATTAAGAGAAGACAGGAGAATCTGAATGTTATAAGAGTAGGAAGTGGATGGGTAAGCCTGAGGGGGAAGTTAGAAAAGCAGGAGCAGAGGGACATCACTTCCCATTCTGCCAATAAGCTACACTTGATTGAGTCTCTATGACAAAATGTAAAGGCAAGAACAGACAAGGCTGTTTTTGTTAGTGTATCTGTTATCTAATGAAAGTATTGAAAAGTCATCAGGGCATTGGTAAGAGCCAGAAGCTGAGGGAACCCTGCACTGCTGCGTTCAAGCTGAGTGGCCTTGGGGCTGAGTGGTAGAGGCAGAGAAGTGAGGATAGGCACTGTGCTGCACGGCTGCAGGGTGCTCACTGAGTAACACTGGTTCCTGACAACTAAGTTCTTATTCACCCTATGGCAGTTGTAACAGTGAGGTCTTGGCAAGTGGCTCTTCAGGTGATGAAAGTGGACAATAGAGGAGGAAACAGAGGATGAGTAGGGCAAATGCTTTCTGCCAACTATAGCAGATTACATATCTGAGAACCCCCTTCAATGTCTCCTACCCTGGAATACACAGGGGACTTCCTTTTTCCCTTTCTTTGGGTCCAAACTTTTAGCTAGTTCTCAGTGAGGCTTGAGGTATGATAGGAGGGACCAATGTGCCCAGGGTCAAATTTTCAGCTGGCGTAATCAGGAGATGAAGTATATAAATAAATACATTGAGAATAATGCAACCTGGGTATTTTATTACCAGATAAGGGACTACAATTAAGGAAAGGGGAATGCTAATACATGTTATTGTGCTGGACTGAACTGGCTTGTGATAGATGACAGATACACAGATAGACACACAAAGAGATAAAGAGATGAAGGTGTATATGTATAGGTTTCCTAATGCTGCCCTATGAGAGGATCTAGCAGCAGGAACACTCTGAAGGTTAGATCTTGGCTTCTTAATATCATTCTCCATTGAAAGGAACCAGGGGTTCTTGAACTAATGGCTCTTGGAGTGCCTGGGTGACTCAGTTGGTTGAATGTCTGAATTTTTTTTCAGCTTAGGTTATGATTACAAGGGGAAGAAAGAAGAAAGAAAGAAAGAAAGAAAGAAAGAAAGAAAGAAAGAAAGAAAGAAAGAAAGAAGAAAAGAAAAAAGAAAAGAAAAGAAAAAAGAAAGACAAGAAAAGAAAAGAAAAAGAAATAGGCCTCTCTACGACTAGGGTAAGAAAATTACATAATAAGACTAAAATGTTTTGTGCCAGAAAGCAATAAAATACTCCAGAATGATGGAGACCTCAAAAGGCCACACAAATCAATTTAAAGGGGCTCCCCTTGGTATAGCCCAGAACAATTTGAATATGAAAATAAAGAATAATTGTAAAATATTGCAACCCTTTGAGTAAAATAGTAAGTCATGAGTACATGCTGATAGAAATGAATAAATAAATGTAAGAGAAGGGAAAGTTCCATCTTACAATATGTTGCCAATTAGTAAATCTAGAAGGGATGATGGAGTCAGGAAACTACCATTTGACATTACATGATTCAACCTTTATGTATTTATTTATGTATTTATGTATTTATTTATTTATTCATTTATTTTAATTTTATTTAAATTCAAGTTAGTTAAAATACAGTTTAGTATTCGTTTCAGGAGTTGAACCCCATGATTCATCACTTACATATAACACCCAGTGCTCCTCCCAACAAGTGTCCTCCTTAATGCCCATCACCTCTTTAGCCCATTCCCCCATCCAACACCCCTCTAACAACCCTCAGTTTGTTCTCTGTATTTAAGAGTCTCTTATGGTTTGCATCTCTCTTTTTATCTTATTTTTCCTTACCTTCACCTATGTTTATCTGTTTCTTTCTGTTCACTATGTGTACTTTATCATTCTGGATATTTTCTTCTCAGTATCATCTATGTTCACACCATCTATAATTATTTTTCAGTCCCCATATTTGACTTCTTGCCAGTTTGGGTTAATGGGATCTTCCCCCTTGAGACTATGCTTCCCCTCTGGCCCTCCATTACTTCCATCATGTGTCTGGCCTCCTTACCTTTCCTCTGCCCAAATCCCCAACCACAGCCCAAATCCAGAGGTCTCAGGAAAAAAAAAGGCAAAACTTATTAACTTCTGCTTTTGTATATAAAGACAATGGATGCAGTTTTTCCTTTTTTTCTTCCAACAGCTCTTTCTGCCCTTTCATCTGAAATATGTTTCAGGATTGGCTACTGTTCAATATTCTCCCAGTCTCTTCAGAGTTGAAATAATATGAAAGTGACCTAATACCTTATCCTTTATATAGAATGTGTTCTGCAGTGATTAGAAAGATTAAGAGAGAGATGGGAAGGGGGTAAACATATTCTCCAACACAGTTTATTTCCCTCCTTTTCTCTTTCATCTCACCAATTGCCCCTCTTTTATTTTTATTTATTTACTATGTTTTTTAGAGAGAGAGCACATGCAAGCCAGGGCAGAGGGAGAAAGAGAGAAAGAGAGAGAGGAAGAAAGAAAGCAAGAAAGCAAGAAAATGAAGGAAGGAAGGAAGGAAGGAAGGAAGGAAGGAAGGAAGGAAGGAAGGAAGGAAAAGAGAGAGAGAATCTTAAGCAGGGTCCATCCTCAGCATGGAGTCCCATGCATGGCTCAATCCCACGATCCTGGGATCATGACCTGAGCCAAAATCAAGAGTCAGTTGCTCAACCAACAGAGCCATTCAGGTGCCTCTAATTCCTCTCTCTTATCCTTCACCACAGGAATTATTGTTTTGATTATGAGATAGACAAAGACGCAGTGGGTAAGTAGCCCTAACATCTGGATTGTAGCCAAATTCTGCCAACACAAATGATGTGATCTTAGTTATGCAATGGCATCATTTGAGCTTAGTCTCTTCACTGAAAAAAATAAGAGGTTTGACCTGATAACTTCGTAGAGCCTTGTTATTTCTGAGTCCACGAGTCTATGATTTGAGCTTTAGATCTTGAAATGCTCCTGAGCAAGGCCTCAAAATTTGTCTCTTCTTTATTGAAATTAGTGACCTCCTGAAATCTCTTGGTTTCATATACTAATATCCTGATAACCCCAGCCTGATAAACCTGATATCTCCAGCTCCAATCACTCCATTCCTGCCACCATGAGCTTTCCATCTGCAATTGCTACTTAATACCTTCACTTGGCTGTTCAATAGGCATTACAAATATAATATCTGGAAGAGAAGTCTCCATTTCTGCCCCCTCCTCCTTTTCCAGTCTCTTCCATCTCAGTAAAGGGCAAAACTATCTACCCAGTTTCTCAGACAAAAAATTTAGTAAGCTTCACTGATTCTTTTCTTTCTTTCAGACTCCACATTCAATTTAACAGTAACTCCTATTTGCTTTTCTTTCCAAACTATGTTCAATGAGACCACTGTTCAGCTCTTCACCACAGCCATGACTTAGCCCCAGCTATCATCACCTCTCCCATGAATTATTATCCTCGCCTTTTTTGTCCCCTACTTTATAGTCTCTGAAGAGCTTTCAAGACCTTTTTTAAAATCGAAATCCAAGCATATCACTTCCTTGTTTAAAATCTTCCAGTAGTATGCCAATATACTCAGGAAAATAGTACAAAGTCCCTTCTGTGACCTAAAGGCCTTATTACCTTCCCCTAGCACATGCCCACCTCTCAAATATCATCTTCCCTCAGCAACAGTCACTCTGCCTCCTCTGTGTTCTTTATGTATGCTAGAAAGAAATGGGCTAGGTGCTTCCCAAACCTGGACCCTCTTCTTCTCAAACACAACTGGGTTGCATTTCCCAGCCTCTTGTACCGATAGGAGTGACATGTGATGGGTTCTTGCTGGTGAAATAAAAAAAAAAAAAAAAATGACAGGCACATGCCATTTTCAGACCTGGCCAGTAAAAACCTCCCACACGATCTGTTTGCTTCATCTTCCAATGGGATAGAGAGGACTCAGGATGTTAGAGAGTGGTAGAGCCACCAGGGGAAGGGTCCTGAGAGCCTGAAACTACACAGGGATGCACATCCACTAAACCCACACTAGCCTCTGCTATGAGCAAGAAATAAGCATCCTTTGTGTTAAACCACTTGAGTTTCCATGGTGGGCATGGGTGATATTGGCATTGGTTTCTAATCTCTTTAGGAACTTCCCTGGTGTAATCTAAAATCAGCCCATGAATAGGGCAGAGAGAGGCCAGAGAGAGGCAACCACTCCTGATTGATAAGTGGAAGGTTTAATGTGCAAGGGAACTTACTTATGAGGTTTGTTTTGGGTGGCCACATGACAAGTAGATCTCTGCACCCACTTGTCAAGTCTTAGAAATTTACATAGCAGCCTTAACTGGGATCAGTCACGTGTACTATCTAGATGGTCTCAGCAGCACATCACTGTCTCAAGAGTGTGTCCTTGGTGCAGCTTCCAGGACCAGCTTCCAGGAAGCAGAATGCACATTGCAAGGACAGAGAAGGAAGTGAGAAGCGCCTCTGACTATTGGGGTTCAGTTCACAGGTCATCCAGTGGTCATATCTTTCCAATGACCTCCTCCAACATTTGTTAAACATTTAGTCTCCCAGGGCACATGGGTAGCTCAGTGGGTTAAGCGTCAAACTCTTGATTTCAGCTCAGGTGATGGTCTTATGGTTCATGAGTTCGAGTCCCACATTGGACTCTGCACTGACAGTGCAGAGCCTGCTTGGGATTCTCTCTCTCCTTCTCTCTCTGTCCCTCCCTCACTCTCTCAAAACAAATAAATAAACTTTAAAAAAAAATTAGCCTCTCATAACTAAAGCATGAACCAAATTTCTTTGTATGTCACTTATTTCCGTTTGAAATCTTTCTATATTCATGTGGCCTATTTCATTAGATCTTTCCTCAAATGTCACCTCAAAGAGGCCTTCTCTGACTACTCATCTAAACTAACCTAGCCACCAAAAACAGACACATAGACCAATGTAATAGAATAGAAACCCCAGAACTAGACCTACAAAAGTATGGCCAACTAATCTTTGACAAAGCAGGAAAGAATATCCAATGGAAAAAAGACAGTCTCTTTAACAAATGGTGCTGGGAGAACTAGACAGCAACTTGCAGAAGAATGAAACGAGACCATTTTCTCACACCATTCACAAAAATAAACTCAAAATGGATAAAGGACCTGAATGTGAGACAGGAAACCATCAAAACCCTAGAGGAGAAAGCAGGAAAAGACCTCTCTGACCTCAGCCGCAGCAATTTCTTACTTGACACATCCCCAAAGGCAAGGGAATTAAAAGCAAAAATGAACTATTGGGACCTCATGAAGATAAAAAGCTTCTGCACAGCAAAGGAAACAACCAACAAAACTAAAAGGCAACCAACGGAATGGGAAAAGATATTTGCAAATGACATATAGGACAAAGCGCTAGTATCCAAAATCTATGAAGAGCTCACCAAACTCCACACCCGAAAAACAAATAATCCAATGAAGAAATGGGCAGAAAACATGAATAGGCACTTCTCTAAAGAAGACATCCAGATGGCCAACAGGCACATGAAAAGATGCTCAACGTCACTCCTCATCAGGGTAATACAAATCAAAACCACACTCAGATATCACCTCATGCCAGTCAGAGTGGCCAAAACGAACAAATCAGGAAACTATAGATGTGGAGAAGATGTGGAGAAACGGGAACCCTCTTGCACTGTTGGTGGGAATGCAAACTGGTGCAGCCACTCTGGAAAACAGTGTGGAGGTTCCTCAAAAAATTAAAAATAGACCTACCCTATGATCCAGCAGTAGCACTGCTAGGAATTTACCCAAGGGATACAGGAGTACTGATGCATAGGGGCACTTGTACCCCAATATTTATAGCAGCACTCTCAACAATAGCCAAATTATGGAAAGAGCCTAAATGTCCATCAACTGATGAATGGATAAAGAAATTGTGGTTTATGTCACAATGGAGTACTACGTAGCAATGAGAAAGAATGAAATATGGCCCTTTGTAGCAACGTGGATGGAACTGGAGAGTGTGATGCTAAGTGAAATAAGCCATACAGAGAAAGACAGATACCATATGTTTTCACTCTTATGTGGATCCTGAGAAACTTAACAGAAACCCATGGGGGAGGGGAATGAAAAAAAAAAAGAGGTTAGAGTGGGAGAGAGCCAAAGCATAAGAGACTCTTAAAAACTGAGAACAAACTGAGGGTTGATGGGGGGTGGGAGGGAGGGGAGGGTAGGTGATGGGTATTGAAGAGAGCATCTTTTGGGATGAGCGCTGGGTGTTGTATGGAAACCAATATGACAATACATTTCATATATTAAAAACAAAAAGTAAAAAACAAAAAAAAAAAACTAACCTAGCCACATTTGCCTATTGTCTCTTTACATATACTGATTTTCTTCAAAGTGCTTCTCATCACTTAATATTGTTACATGTTTAATTTTTATTTGTTTATTGTCTCTCTCCCACTAAAATATAAGATTCAAGAGGTTAGTGCCAGCCATTTTTTTTCACTGTTGTATATTTCATGCTAAATCAGGGTTTCTCACATAAAAGGAGCTCTATCACCACCTGAATGAATGAATGAGTGAATGAGTGAGTGAATGAATGAGTGAGTGAATTTTAGTTGCTCTTTAGCAGTGTGGCCCTCTTTCAGCTGTTACTATCACCACAAATCCAATTTCCACTCACACACCTCATTTTCAGATACACAGTAGCACCCACCTCGTCACTCTCCATCAATTAAGCTTTTGCTTCCCTTATCTTAACAGCTCCAAATGAGGCAGTGTGCCTCCTGAAAGGTGATATTCTGTCATGGCTTTTTTTTTTTTTTTTTTTTTTTTTTTTAAGTTGAGAGAAGTGGAAAAACAAAGGTAAACTCGAAACCAGTCTTGGAGCCTGATGGGGAGGAAGAAGAACACAGTGGCCTTTGAGCATCTGGGCTGAGACCAGCCCCCATGGTAGATGCTTCCCAGCTCTTGCTTCCAGGAAGAACTCCCAGGATCTCAGAACTTCCAGTCCTCCACTTCTCTCTGGTACCTGGGTTCGCTTTGGGCCTGAGCAGCACCTTCAGAAAGAGCATTAGTGTAGTTAAGATTTGGACAGCCTTGGGTCCAAAGCCAAGCTCTAACCCCATCAGGTCCAACATTCAAAGTGAGGTCACATTCATTAATTCAACATTTATGGAGTGCTTTCTATGCACAACCCCAGACTAAGTGATGGAAAAACATCCACAAAATAAATGTTATAGAATGCTATCTCTGGGAGTTTATAATCTAGTGGGAAAGATAGGCATAAATTCATAATCTCTTGGTTACAACTGTAGTAAACTCCCTGTTGAAGAAGTCACTTGTTCTGTGATGGTTGATATCAGTCCCTAGACTGTAGGATAGGAAGGAAATATTTCTGACATATAATTGAGCTGAAACAAAAAGGTTGAGAGTTAACCAAAACTTGGCCAAAAGGCAGGAAGGCAATGAGAGTGTGCAGGTTGAGCACGGGAGATGCTTGGATTATTTAGAAACATGGCCCACGATCAGAGTAGCCAGTACACAGTGAGCAAGGTGGAAACCAATAGAAGGGAGGCAAGGACAAAATGGTACACAGTGGGCCAAATTTAGGACTTCAGTATGGTGCTAAGGACAATGGGAAATTAATGAAATACTTTAGCAAGGGAAGGACAGCAGGGCATAATCAGTTTTGCATTTTGTAATGATTTCTCAGGTCTCTGTAGAAGATGGGTTATTAGAGAGCAAGTGTGGAAAAGAGGGTCAACCAGGTAGTAAGTACTACAAGATCCAAGTAAAAACTAATGACTCCTTGGACTAGAGTGCTAATAAAGATGGAGAGAAGCAGATGGACTTGAGAGATATTTAGGAGATACAGTCACTAGGCTCCTGATGGATTGGACATGAGCAGTGAGGGAGGAGAGTGCCTCCAGGAAGACTCTTGACTTTCTTTCTTTTTTTTTTCCAAGTCTGGTTATTTATTTTGAGAGAGAGAGAATGCAAGCAGGGGAGGGGCACAGAGAGGGGAGAGACAGAGAATCCCAAGCAGGTTCTGAAATCCATGTTGAGCCTGATGTGGGGCTCAATCCCAGGAGTGTGAGATCATGACCTGAGCCAAAATAAAGAGTCAGACGCTTAAGTGACTGAGCCACCCAGGCACCCCAACTCTTGGCTTTCTAATTTTAGCAACTGAGAAGATGCTGCTACCTTCACTGAGATAAGATCCATTGGGCCCAGAGCAGGATGAGAGGAAATATCATAACTGTGATTTTGGACATTGTGACTTTGCACTGGCAACAACTTATTGCCTGTGAGTCTTGAGCTGATGTGTGCGACGGTGAGGACCTTGCAATCCTAATGAGTGATTGTATAGCCTGGACCGTGGCCCAACAGAGCAAGTGCTCAGCAATGTTACTTCCCTTTCCCTTCTTACCACCAGCCTTTGGTCATTAATTCATTCCGTACCTGTCAAGCAGTCACCTAGATACATGAGTGAACTCATGAGGTCCCTGTTGTGTTGGGGTATACTTTCTAGAAGGATAGACAGATGATAAAATAAGCAGACAGTAAGTATTCTAGCTAAACTCTAGGAAGATGAATAGAGCAGGTTAAAGAAGAGAGATTGGTGCTGCTTTATGTAGAGTGGCCAAGGCGTCTCTCTGGGAAGGTGACAGTTAAGCACAGACCCAAGTGAAATGAGGAAGCCAGCTTAAATGCAAGGATGCAGAAGAGGGATCGAGGCAGAAGGGACACAAAATCATAAAGACTCTGATGGGCCTTTGCTTGGCTTGTTCTAGGAGCAGCACAAAGACCTGTATGACTGGAAGTCAGTAAGCAAGGGGGGCCTGGTAGGAGTTGATGCTAAACAAGTGGCCAGGGTTCGTTCATACAAGGTGAGCACTTTGCATTCACTCAGAAGCCACTGGAGGACTATGAGCTGGTGAGTGACAAAAGCCGTGTTCTGCAGGACAGAATGGTTTAGTCTATGACAGATGAAGAAGTCTTCAATAGAACCAGCTTTTTTTTTTCTATTTCTACCTCAACTCAGTGAGTGAATATAAAACAGCTGTAGAATCCAATTAATTTTTTTAAATGACATTTATGGAGCATTTGCTATGAATGTCTTGCAGAGCCTTTTACATGTTACAAGTGGTTCAGATAGCAGCCTTCTTGTGGGCGATCAACCACCTGCCTAACATGCTTGTAGAGTATTTCATTTGGTGTTCATACCAACCTTGGAAGTGGATTTGACTACCTCCCTTTCGCAGATGAGGAAACTGAGGGTCAGAGAAGTTAAATAACTTCTGTAAAGTGCCAGTAAATAACAAATGGTGGAGTCAGGATTCACCACATGTGAATGGAAGCCCAAGGCTTCCAGACTCCAAGTCCATACTGCTTCCATGGCTTCATGACAAGGTGGCACCTGATTATCCCCATGAACATGTTTTATATTGAAAGGAAAAGATCTGAAAACAAACAAATGACCAACCAGCACAAAGTAAGTTCACATTTCAAAAAAAAAATGCATCACTGACAATGAATGGAGAGAGAAATTTTCAAGCACAGAAGTGGAGAAAGCCTTCCCACCAGAAAGGATGGCAGAGTATACATATACTGTTTAAGGACCCATTAAACTGTCCTTACACTCATATTTTCACACATGCACATATGGGCTGTGGCCCTACGTAAGATCAGGTAAGGCACTATGTTTTAAAAGACCCTACATCTATTCTACTATACAGCCAGGATGGAAAATGTTATTATCTATCAGTTGTCAAACTGTATCACCTACATTCTTGGCCACCTTCTCCTTTGTTGGGTCACCTGTGTGGGGCTGGGGGGTATACAAGATACATAGTAATCCAGGTGATTGGAACGCTGGCAGCACAATAACTGCGCTCTCTGACAACCACCTGAATCACAACACAACAAATTGTAGCAATGGTCATATTTGCCGGAGGCAACCATTGTGCCTACAGGCAGGAAAAAAGTCAAAGGCAGGGTAAGTGTTTAAAAGAAAAGGCTGCCAGAAGTTAACCAGAGTGGAAAAAGCCATGACCCAGCAGAGCTCAATAGGGACGTTGAGGGGCCTTCTGATTTCTAATCTGCCCAGTCAGGGGAAAAAAAAAAAAAAAAAAGGAGTATCCATTACTACAAACAGGAAGTATGGAATTCATAGAAGTTCAAACATTCTCAGAAAAAAAGAACTACCTCTTTTCAGAGTTTCCATTTTCCAAGTGGTTTCTAAGTGCTTTTAACATGTAGGGCAATAACTCGGGCTTTTTTTTTTTTTTTTTTTTAATAGTGCAGAGCTAATTACCAGACGTAGCTGTACTGCAAGCACTTAATGCCTACATAAAACATGGGGCCATAATGAAGATAATTGAAAGTATGACTTTCATCAATATTTAATTAGCATTTGGTGCTAACTCATTATTTCGGTACAATTAATTTGACATCTTGCTATAAGTCCTGAACAGATTTCAATCCAGAGGGCTGTTTTATTGGCGAGACATGTGTAACATCACACATGCCCCTGCCCAGAGGAAACAATATGAAATATGGGGGGATGATTGACAGTTTAATCTAGTTCTGAATCGCGAAGCCTAATATATTAAAACCAAATAAGCATGTTTACTTAGCAAGGCAAATCCAGTATTAATGAAACTCCTGGCCTTGCTCGCCAGTCAGGGATAGAACCCCACTGTTTCAGGTCAACTTTCTGGGGTATCATCTGTTGCAGTAATAGGAGAAACATTCAGAGTAAGAGCACTCTGTTGGTCACCTCCAAACCAAAGTTTAATAACCCACCCACTTGAACCATCTAAGAAGCTCAGTGTATTGTCCTGCTAAAGACAAGGAAGTCCACAGCAGGAAGGGAGAGGCCAGGATCCAGGGATCTGGGTTTTATGCTGGTCCTACAACATAACCACTTATTAGCCTTTGTGTAAGTCCCTGAAAGTTCCTGCGGCTCAGTTTATGTATGTGTGAAATGGTAAATAAGCCCCATTAAATCAGTGTCCCTCAAACTACCTGTGGCAAAAGGGCCAGTTTTGTGTCTTACATTTTGTTTTTTCTTATTTTCCAGTGGTTGTGAATTGATATGTCCTTAAAATACAATTTTAAAAAAATGAACAGAAAAATACTATGTTCCCAAACACTGTTCTGGGCACTGATGTGATGAAATAGCAAATAAAAACACAAACAAATTTCCTGAGTCCATGAACCTTATATTCTAGTGGGAAGAAGAAAAATAGCAAATAAGAAAACCAATAGAGAAAAAGAGAAGTGGGGACAGTGGTAAGAGATGGGAGGAAGGAAAGCAGGTAACATGCCAGAGAGTGATAGGGCAGGATGGGTTGTGTTCACAGCAGGGGAGGGGAGGGAGCCAGGAGGAGGGGAGGGGGTCCTCTGAAGGGAGGCTCTGAGGCAAAGACTGAAAGTTGAGATTGGATGGCAAGAGGAGCCAGGCATGCCTACCCCCTGGAGAGGAGCGCTCTAGGCATCTTCACTTAGTGCCAATTCCTCACCAGGCACCAGCACTGAGAATAGGGTTGCAAAGATTGATTTGATATAGCCCTCACCTCTGAAAAGGTCATTTTCTAATTAATACTCATAAATAATTAAAACATTTTAATGTAAGGGATTTGGGTACTTTATTGACCTCTCAACGTGACTAATTGCTCAAAAAAATTATTAACAGATAACACCTTTATTGAATACCTGCTGTGAGCCAGGACTTCTTCAAAGCAATTTTCATAGATTTCTAGACTCTATATGGCAGGTTTCATGATGATGATGACTATATTGTTACTATTTAATAGTTAAAAAGGCACAGAATAGGTAATTTCCCCAAGTCAGTTAGCAAGTGTGAGAGGCAGAAATTAAACCCTGTAGTCCTTTGCCAGACTCTAGACTTTTGATATTATACTGAAACTACACTTTTTTTTTTTAACGTTTATTTATGAGAGAGAAAGAGACAGAGCATGAACGGGGGAGGGGCAGAGAGACAGGGATACAGAATCCATAGCAGGATCCAGGCTCTGTGCTGGAGCACGGGCACCCCTATACTGAAACTACTCCTTATGGTGTGCTTAAAAATGTTTTCCTATACAGAATTCAGAGGTCAGTATGTTTTTTAAAATGTTACTCTTTTTATTTTGTAATTATAAATATTTTTCTATGCCAATATTCAGTTCAATTATTTTGCAAACGGAAAGTCATATACTCTATACAAAATAATTTATAACTTCAAAAAAGAATAGAAAAATAATAAAAATACATATAAAATAAAGCCCCGATTTTTAATTATTAGGCTTAATAGATGTACAATTACTCCTCAAAATTGCTATAATGCTTTCTATACTCTTATTCTCAACTTTTGTATGTATCTGTTGTGGATCAGTGAATATTTGTGGACCATACTTGAGGGGCACTGCTTTAGACTTCTCTCAGGAAGAACTAAGAAAATAAACAGATTTTATTTTTTTGTTATTTTCTAAATATTTATTTTTGAGAGAGAGAGTAACAGCACGTGAGTGGGGACAGGGCAGAGAGAGAGGAAGGCAGAGGATCTGAAGCAGGCTCCTGAGCTGTCAGCACAGAGCCTGATGTGGGACTTGAGCCTAAATGGGATGCAAACAAGTCAGATGCTTAACTGACTGAGTCACCCAGGCACCCCAGGAAATGAAGAGATTTTAAAACAATATGAGGAAAAAGTAAAATTACTCCAATTATGAGAGTCTACTTCTGAGAAAAAAAGGCAGCAATAGCATTTGGATATAGGGAGGAGACTGGCTTTTCTTAGGATTTAAGTAAGAAACAACAGTGATCCCTAATTTTGAGTTAGTCACCCCTCTGAGACTTCTTGGGCCACACGTTCAAGAATAACACACTTACTTTATGTTGAATTCTACTATAAACAGAAGGGGAATCAACTAACTGGACAAATTGAGAAGCCAATAGTATGTATGACGTATCAAAGCCTTTGAAAAGCAGAGAGACATCTGCTTTATAATATCCAAAGATGGATGCTGTGTGTGAAACAATTTTGTTGAGGTTAAACTGACATAAAATAAACTGCACATGTTTGAGGTGCACTTTATGATAACTTTTGACATGAACATACCTATCAGCCCCAAAATTTCCTCCTGCCATTTTAATCCCTCCCTCCTTCCCTGCATTCCCTCCCCTCTGCCCCATCTCCCAACCCCAGATGACTGTGGCTCTGCTTTCAATACCATAGATTAGTATTCATTTCTAGAAATGTGTATGATTGGAATCAAAAGCATATAATTTTTTTAATCTGGCTACTTTAAACAATTTTTTTTAATGTTTACTCATTTTTTGAGAGAGAGAGAGAAACAGAGCATGAGTGGGGGAGGGGCAGAGAAAGAGGGAGACACAGAATCTGAAGCAGGCTCCAGCCTCTGTCAGCACAGAACCCGATGCGGGGCTCAAACTCATGAAACATCAGATCATGACCTGGCTGAAGTTGGACGCTAAACTAACTGAGCCGTCCAGGTGCCCCTTGAATAATTATGTTGATATTTATCCATGTTATTATATTTACATATAACATATTATATATAATAATTCATATATATATATAAATACAAGTCCTTTATCAGTTATATGCTTTTAAAATGTGAATATTTTCTCCCACAGAGGTGTGGCTTTTCATTCTCTTAATGGTATCTTCCAAAGACTAGACATTTGTAATTTTTATGAAGTCCAACTTATTTTTCACTTTATGGATCATGCTTTTAGTGGGATATCTAAGAAAACTTTAACTCAAAAGCACAAAGAGTATCTTATGTTTTCTTCTATAAATTTTATAGTTTTAGGTTGTACATTTTGGCCTATGATCCGTTTTAAGGTAAGTTTTGTATATAGTGTGAGGCATGCATGAAAGTTCATATATTTTTAAAATTTTCTTTAATGTTTATTTATTTTTGAGAGAGAGAGAGCACGAGCAGAGGAGGGGCAGAGAGAGAGGGAGACCCAGAATCCAAAGCAGGCTCCAGGCTCTGAGCTGTCAGCACAGACAGAGCTCAACATGGGGCTCAACTCACGAACGGAAAGATCATGACCTGAGCCAAAGTAGGACTGCTGACTGAGCCACCCAGGCACCCCATAAATGGAAGTATTTTCTTAAATTTAATTTGATTGTTGGCTACTAGTATGTAAAAATACAACTAACTTTAAAAAATATTCTCACTCACCATCTGTCCAAGAACACTAAACGGAGTTCTCAAAAGATGATAGATATTAGAAAAGGCAATTGACTTTGCAAAAGAAGATGGTTCGCAGGAGTTGTCATGGAGAGACCTAAGTTACTGACTGTCTTTTCCCTGTGCCCAGAACAATGGCCAGGGGTGCCTGGCGGCCCTGGATATGTTGGAAATGACCCCATGGTTAAGAACTGCTTACTTCCACTGGGGAGATCAACTTAATGCAGTGTTAGTTGTTATCCCTGTTAATGGAACTGGTGCGGAGTGTTCTGAGGAGCCTTGGGCTAAATATTGAGTTCAAAAGGCAGCAAGAAGATGGAAAGTGAGGTCTTGAGAGCATACAACCAATTTGAGCAATTCTGGCCCTCGTGTAGAGAGTTCTACATCTCAAGAGGAGGGAGTCCTGGGCTGAAATCTTTTTGCTGGAATAACCAGCTCAGTGAGAACAGCTTCAGCTATCATCCTGATTAGGAGAGATACCAGCTCCCCAGTTACTTAATGCTCTCAAGTTGTGGGTGCCTGAAGAGTATGGAGGAGGCTGAGAGTCAGAGTCTTACAGGTAGGGTACAACAGTCTGAGTCAGCAGAGGACTGGGCTGCTAGCGATGTGGCCAAAATAGCAGTAGGATCAACCATTGGACATATCATGCCATCGGAGGGATGTGGCTGATTCTGTTGAAGCAGTCATAAGCAGGGAACACCTACTTATTTTATTTTATTTTATTTTATTTTATTTTATTTTATTTTTATAAAACTTTTAACCTTAATTCCAGTATAGTTAACATACAGTGTTTTATTAGTTTCAGGTATACAATATATGATTCAACAATTCTATACATTACTCAGTGCTCATCATGATTAGTGTACTCATAATCTCCTTTACTTATTTCACACATCCCCCATGTACCTCCCTCTGGTAACCACCAGCTGGTTCTCTAAACTTAAGAGCCCATTTCTTGGGGTGCCTGGGTGGATCAGTCAGGTAAGTCTCAGACTTCAGCTCAGGTCATGATCTCACAGTTTGTGGGTTTAAGCCCCGTGTCAGGCTCTGTGCTGACGGCTCAAAGCCTAAAGCCAGCTTTGGCTTCTGTGTCTCCCTCTCTCTCTTTCTGCTCCTCCCCTGCTTGCATTCTGTGTGTGTGTGTGTATCTCTCTCTCAAAAATAAATAAACATTAAAAATTTTTTTTTAAAAAGAGTCTATTTCTTGGTTTGTCACTCTCTTTTTTTTTCTTTGCTCATTTGTTTTGTTTCTTAAATTCTATATATGAGTGAAATCATATGGTATTTGTCTTTCTCTGACTTATTTCACTTAGCATAATACTCTCTTAACTCTATCCATGTTGTTGCAAATAGCAAGATTTCCTTCTTTTTTATATATCTTCTTTACCCATTCATCTATCAATGGACACTTAGGCTCCTTCCATAATTTGGCTATTGTAAATAATGCAGCTATAAACATAGAGGTGCATGTATCCCTTTGAATTAGCATTTTTGTATTTTGGGGGTAAATAAACAGTAGTGTGATTCTCTGGATGGTAGAACAGTCCTGTTTTTAACTTTTTGAGCAATCTCCATACTGTTTTCCACAGTGGCTATACCCGTTTGCAAAATTTGAGGACATACCAAAAAGACTCAGAAATAGAAATAAACAATATTTAAGTTTATATTTTAAAAATAAAAATTAATTAAAATAATCTATGGCAGGGGCACCTGGGTGGCTCAGTCGGTTGAGTGTCAGACTTCAGCTCAGGTCATGATCTCATGGTTCATGAGCCCCACATCAGGCTCACTGCTGTCAGTCTGTCAGCACAAAGCCCACTTCCGATCCTCTGTCCTTCTCTCTCTGCCCCTCCCTTGCTTACACTCTCCAAAAAATAAATAAATATTTTTGAATAAGTAAATAAAATAAAATAGCCTATGACAAACAAAATATCAAAAATTTAAATGGATGGGAACGCAAGCTGGTGGAGCCACTCTGGAAAACAGTATGGAGGTTCCTCAAAAAACTAAAAAGAGAACTACCTTATGACCTAGCAGTTGCACTACTAGGCATTTACCCACGGGATACAGGTATGCTGTTTCGAAGGGACACATGCACCCCCATGTTGATAGCAGCACTATCCACAATAGTCAAAGTATGGAAAGAGCCCAAATGTCCATGGATGGGTGAATGGATAAAGAAGATGTGGTATATATATATATATATATATATATATATATATATATATATACACAATGGAGTATTACTCGGCAATCAAAAAGAATGAAATCTTGCCATTTGCAACTACGTGGATGGAACTGGAGGGTATTATGCTAAGCGAAATTAGTCAGTAAGAGAAAGACAAATATCATATGACTTCACTCATACGAGGACTTGAAGAGACAAAACAGATGAACATAAGGGAAGGGAAACAAAAGTAATACAAAAACAGGGAGGGGGACAAAACAGAAGAGACTCATACATATGGAGAACAAACTGAGGGTTACTGGAGGGCTTGTGGGAGGAGGGATGGGCTAAATAGGTAAGAGACACTAAGGAATCTACTCCTGAAATCGTTGTTGCACTATATGCTAACTAATTTAGATGTAAATTAAAAAAAAAAAAAAAACTTAAATGAAGACAATGTCATATTGAGTTCTATTGGAGCTTGAGGTAAAAGGAAAAATGTGCCCCCTATATCCATGTTTTTATCTATTTTTTTAACAGCTAGTTTTTTCCCAGAATATTAAAGTAGTTGAAAAAGTACTGAAAAATTTAAAAGTATGTGTAATAAAATTTTAAATATTGTTTTAAGTATAAATATTTTATTTACACTAAAATAATTTATTATAATCTAACTTTAATTGAAGCAGGCTCATCAATAATATTTTCAAAATCTACTTCTGGAGCTTGCAGATGCCACCATCTCAGAGCCACCCATGCCACCCAGACATGGTCAACTCCACCGTGTTCTTTGACATCACCAGGAATTGCAAGCCCTTGGGCCACATCTCCTTCAAGCTGTTTGCAGACAAAGATCCAAAGAGTGCAGAGAACTTTTGTGCTCTGAGCACTGGGAAGAAAGGATTTGGTTATAAAGTTTCCTACTTTCACAGGATTATTCAAGATTTATGTGCCAGGGTAGTGACTTCACATGCCATAATGGCACTAGCGGTAAGTCCATTTATGGGGAGAAACTGGATGATGAAAATTTCATCTTGAAGCACACGGGTCCTGGCATCTTGTTCATGGCAAATGCTGGACATAACATAAATGGTTTCCAGTTTTTCCTCTGCACTTCTGAGACTGAGTGGTTGGATAGCAATCATGTGGTCTTTTGCAAGGTCAAAGAGAGCATGAATATTATGGAAGCCATGGAGCAATTTATGTCCAGGAATTGCAAGACCAGCAAGAAGATCGCCATTGCTTACTATGCACAGATCTAATAAATTTGACTTGTGTTTAACTTAACTAGCAGATTATTCCTTCTGTAGCTCAGGAGAGCACCCCTTCACCCCCATCTGCTTGAACTATCTTATAATCTCTGTGCTCTTGCTGCAGTTCTATGGGTTCCATATTTTCCTAAGTCCCCTCCAAATCTAGCTGGATTGCAGAGTTAAGTTTGTGATTATGAAGTAAAAACTAAATAAGGATAATAAAAGACAAAACTAAAAATCTGATTCTAGGAAAAAAAGACATTAAAATGTATAAAAATATGGATAAATGGGGGGGGGGCACACTTTTCTTTTTGCTTCAGGTTCCAACATGTTTCAACATGGAATACTTCCTGAGAATAAAACCACATGAAGAAAAACAAAACAGAGAGATGTCAGGGCAAGGAGAGAGGTGAAGAACCAGAGAGAGAGCCACAGAAAGGCTGACATCCTTTGCATGTGTGCAGCTGACTGCATCAGAAGCCAGGTCTGTACCTGGACTTCTCAACTTTGTGTGCATTAGTTTCTGTTGTTTTCATTGTGTGATTTGTGTTTCTGTCACTTGAAATACAAAATCCATGTTTAATCAGGGGCTTTGTCTTAAGTTGGGGTTCCTGAAGCGGACCCTGAGACAAGATGTGAGTTCAAGTAGTTTACTTGTCAGGGGATCCCCAGAAAATAACAGGGGAGAATGAGAACGTGAGATGGGAGAGGGAAGGGAGGGGATAAAAGGAAGCTTTGTGAAGCAGTGTGTCACTTGAACATCTCTGGGGCTCTCTGTAGAACACATCTCAAATTTGCCTCACCCCGCCCCAGGTGATAAGGCTAGAGTATTTAGCTGTAGCTCCCATATGCCATTGGCTCCTGGGGGCGCTGACTCCCTGACATTTAAGTCTGCCTCTTGCTCAGATCAAGAGAAAGATGTTAAACAGAGAATCTTAGGTGCTTGCAGTAGAAGTCTGACCAACCACATATACTGGAAAGATGGTGTTCAGGACTATGGTGATAACACCTGCAATGTGTACCACAGTCTCGAAGGGTGAGTGCATTGACTAAAGGCACATAGAACAAAGTCTCTCTCTTTACAGGCCAAAGTGGGAAGCTGGTAATATATAATGGAAAGCTGCTAGAATTTGGATTTGGAAAGAGCAGACTTGAAATGTTATCCCCAAACCTTACTGGTTGTGTGGATTGGACAAATCTCTTAATGTCTTTGATTCATCTGTATGTTTCCTCATCTGTGGAATGAGTAGAATGATAATAAAACTGACTTCCGAGCAATGCAATGAGGACCAAATGAGGTGCAGAATGGATGAGAAATGCCTTTAAACAATTGATTTTAATTTTTCTATTAGGGAGTCTTAGAAAAGAAGTTTCCATGTTGGAGGGTATTCAAAAATTACTTGAAGAACTTATTAAAAATAGAGTGACATCTAGAATTTCTGATTCAGGTCACCTAGAGTGTGACCCTAGACTCCTCATTGTTCAAATGTCACTCTATAAGACTAAAACACATGGCTTGTGGGTCATACGTTGAGAAACGCTGCAACTGGACAGAATATATTGAAGGGGAAAGCAACAGGCTGTGACTGAAAGATAGGCCTGAGAGAGGAGCTGAAGGTCATGCAGGAAACTAAAGGGAACTTGGGTTTACCCTGTGAGCAAAGAGGCAACAAGTTAAAGGCTTTAAAATAGGGGAGGAGCACCTGGGTGGCTCAGTCAGTTAAGTGTCTAACACTTAGTTTTGGTTCAGGTCTCAATCTCATGTTTGTGAGATGGAGACCCATATTGGGCTCTGTGCTGACAGTACAGAGACTACTTGGGGTTCTCTCTCTCCCTCTCTCTCTGCCCCTCCCCAGCTCATGCTTTCTCCTTCTCTCCCTCTCTCTCTCAATAAATAAATAACCATTTAAAAAATAATAAATTAAAATAGGGGAGTGAAATGATTAGTACCACAGGAGAGAAATGCCTTTGGCTGCAGCACTGAGAAAAGATTAAGGAGGGTAGCAAGGTGAGGACTAAGAAAACAAGAGTGGGGAGGCTGGTAGGAAATGAGATCGGGAACTGGGGGAATGAACCTGAGAACAGAAGACATGGGGGTGGAGAAACAAATGCTAATAACAGATTTTAAGAGAAAAAGCAGAACACCAAAATGTATATGCATATTGTATGTTCCTATTTTGTTCATACATTTGTGTGTATATATGTGTAAACACACACATACACACACACACACACTTAGAGAGAAGAAAAGGAAATGCAACCAAATGTTAATGCTTATCTCTGAATAGTACATTACAATGGAGGTTTTAAGTCTTTTTTTAAAAACAGATTTTTTGGCGGACTCCTGGGTGGCTCAGTTGGTTAAGCATCTGACTTCCGCTCAGGTCATGATCTCATGGTTCATGGTTTCAAGCCCCGTGTTGGGCTCTGTGCTGACAGCTCAGAGCCTGGAGCCTGCTTCAGATTCCGTGTCACCATCTCTCTCTGCCCCTCTCCTGTTTGCTCTCTGCCTCTCTTTCTTTCTCTCTCAAAAATAAATAAACATTAAAATAAATAAATAAATAAATAAATAAATAAATAAATAAATAAAAATAAATAAAAACACATTTTTTCTTCCATTAATAAACATGTATTACTTTCATCATTATATAAAAAAGAATATAAAGAAAGAAAGGGGGAAACATTTCATTATAAAACAATTTCACAGATGGCTGAGGAACAGCCAAAGAGGAAAATCTACAAAAGAACAAGTCATTCTTCGTGAGGACTTAGAAGCAAATTCTGGTGAAATCTTTAGCACTATTAGTTAACTGTGATGTGGTTATTTAAGCTTTTTTTCAGCTCCTACTATTACCTCATATGCCTTTAAAATATAATTAAATAAAAGTTACTGCAGGTTGATTGATGGCTGGAATCTTGCTCACTTGCAAAATGGGTAGAACTTGAACTGTGTATATATTGCACATTCAAGAGGTGAAATGCAGGGCTCCTGGGTGGCTCAGTCAGTTAAACGGCCGACTTCGGCTCAGGTCATGATCTCGCGGTCCGTGAGTTTGAGCCCCGCGTCGGGCTCTGTGCTGACAGCTCAGAGCCTGGAGCCTGTTTCAGATTCTGTGCCTCCCTCTCTCTGACCCTCCCCGGTTCATGCTCTGTCTCTCCCTGTCTCAAAAATAAACAAACGTTAAAAAAAAAAGAGGTGAAATGCTTTTCTGTTTCTTTAATGATTTTTAACTTTAAGGTAGAGTCAGATATGCACAAGGGAGGAGAAAACAATCCGTAGTTTTTAGAACTGACAAAAAAATGTGTAAGGCTTAGTAAAAATCATGCCAAGAAGCATGGTGTGGTAATATATCTAAGAAAATCCAATATATCAAGTAGTTCTTAGATTAGCATATGTTAATTTTGGTTGAATGAAACTTGATGGTTGTTTGGAAGTGTAAAAGAGTAAATGTAATTCATGACCGCAAAATTTGGGGTAACATAGCATGGAGCATTCAGGATTGGCTATTTTTCTACTTTTAATGCACTTCTGATGAAGCTCTCACATTCATACTGTCACTTTAGGGAGGGGGTCCAAAGGTTCCTGGGCTCCCAAAAGCAGCCCTTAAAAATCTTCACAGTGCCTTTCTGTTGACATCTAATACAGGATAGGAACCAGGATAACTGGGTTCAAATAGGTAAAGGACTAGTCACCTCACAATGTTAACAAAGGGTTCAAAGAGGGATTTTCATGAAAAGCTAGGTTTAGCAGGGGCATCATCATGGTAGAGGAGGATAGGAGGGTTTGTGCTCTATCTACTATCATTCTAAGCAAAACAAATGGCCGAGAAAACTTACCAAGAGAAAAAAGCCTGGTGCATATTTAAGCAAAGGTTGTAAATACGATTGCAGGGCACAGTTTGTATTCTAGAGAACATTGGGACTTGGGTAGAAATTAAAACAAAGCAATAAGAAAAAACCAAGCAGATCTCAAAGTCAATACTACAGAAACACCTGCTATTTGCTGTTTACTGCCCAAAAGGTCAAAATGTCTCCCTACAGTCTTGTCTAGGAAAAGAGATACTTAAATCCAATGATTCCTACTTTATGGACTGTGGACTTCTAAGGAACCAGGGATTTTGCAAGGTGGCTTTATACCTGTAGAAACACAAGTCTTAGATAAGAAGATATAAGAACATAGAATTACCTGCAAAGAGGATTTGCATTGCTTCCCACCTATATTTATATACCTACTACTATTTTTCAAATGTATATCAATTTAATTGAAATTAATTCTTAGTAACTTTGTTAATAACAAATCTGCAATAAACACATACCAAAAATATGTCAACTGTGGTGTGAGAGATGGTAAAAATATTTAACATCAAAGGAGCCCTTCCTTGCTCAAAAAATCTAGGAATGCCTGCCTTAAATAATTTACAAGTATCAGTATATAATAAAGAGTTTCTGCTAATAGCTTAGAGCAGTGGTTCTTAATCTTGGCTGCATGTTCTAATTACCCAGGGAGTTTTCAAAAACCCCACTGCCCAGGTCATGCTCAGAATCTGTGAGATGAGACCCCACCATCAGAATGTTTAAAGCACATGTATTTCAATTTTAATTTCTTTGAAAACCAAAAGACACACATGGTAAACCTTTCCACATATAAACAAGCATATGCAATGAAAAGTCTCTCTCCTACCTCTTATTCCAACACCTATTATCTTGTCAGACACTACCACTATTTCCAGGTTCTAGGCAATGATGCAGAGATACCTTAAGCATACATAAAGGTAAAAATTGATATTCTTGTTATGATATGAATTTTTAACAATTATCTTTGCCAAACATAGGACAGCCTATACTGTATGGATGGATGTAGTATAAAGTCATGATCCCATGGGTCGCAAAGAAACAAGCTGCTAACCTGAGCAGGATCAATTGCTTCTATGTTTTGCATGCATCTTCCTTTGCTATATGTTCATTAATTTTGCCATCTGTTAGCGCTCAGTGACAGACAAGCAGTAGTAGACACCAAAGATTAAGAAATACTTTGGGAGATAAACTTTAGTTTGAGAAAATTCTATCAGTTAACTTAATTTGTATGCAAATAAATGTCACTGCCATTGCCTTGAAGAATTTGGAGCTGTGCTTGGGTGGAGAAGACAGAAAGTGGTAGAACAGAGAAAGGACGGTTTGTTCTGGCTCTATGCCTTTAAATATCCAGACACTAGAAGAAGAGGGTGAGCCAAGCACAAAAAGCATGTCTCAAGAGTTGTCCGAGATTAATAACAATTTGTTTTAAATGCCACGTCTTTATCTTTTCATTCCCTTTATCTCTGGGTTTCCCCTTTTAACAACCCACTGGACCCCCACCCCTTAAAGTCAGGGACAATGTCTTGTCACCAGTGCATCCCTAGTGCCTTGCACAGTGGCTGGGCTTGGAAGGCAAGAGCCATACAAACAGAGGAATCCCAGCAGATCTACTAGCAAAAAGAGATGACCCTCAAGCTTCAGTGAGAAGTGGGTGTGAGTGCCTGGAAACAGGGCAAAGGGAGATCTGCAAAAGTCACCAAAGAAAATGTTGTCCCAGGGATTTCTCAAGGAAAGAACAAAAATCAGAAGGGGTGGGTTCAAGTTCCAGTGCTGGTACCATCTATCTGGCCTTGAGCTGGACAATCTTTTTGCCCTTGGAACTGGGTTTTTTGAAGCCTGGGTTTCCTTAGAGATGTGGGGTGGGTTGGAGTACTGTGAGAAGTGGCCACATGCGTCAGTCTTGGCCATTAGTCCCACTTCGTTCAGAACAGTTTTTGTCTTATCTGGTTGGGAGTTCTCCATAAAATCTTATTTTAACAAAGAGTTTTCTTGCTTTAAATTTGGTTAAATTCCACTAGACTGATCATTTCTGAGATTTAATCTGGCTCAAAGATTCTAGGGTTCAATAATTTCTAGATTTAGGGTCTACAAAATGAATATTTCAGACTCTTGAATTTTAAAATTTGTTTCTTCTTTGGCCTGGGAATGAATCATTTTCTAGAAGTGCCACTGAAAACATTATAAAAACGTCCTCATACTGAAACGCTAAAGGCACGTAGGCATAAATGCATTAATGGCTTTTCATTATTTCCTAAGAAAATCAATACTTCTCTTTTCTGGTTAGATTTGTATAACAGCAAATAGGATTTTCTAGGCTTATGAGTGGCCCACAAAGACTTATCTCTTACAGTGAAAATTTCCAGTCAAAATCAAAATGTGGAAAATATTTTTGCTTCCCCCCAACTTCCCAACAAGCCAAGGAGGAAGCACCACTTTTCTGATAGCGCCCACTTCACTTCATTTAAAGATAACAAATGAGAGAGACACTATCCTAATAGGAATCAGAGGACTGAGGATTAATTATTTCCCGGGCAGCTGACTCTCCCACCCTGTTGGAGGGCGGGCTCTTCCTCAGGGAGCCCTTCCGCACTGCTGATAATGCGCCTTATGCAGTGAAACAGCAGCAACTGCAGTTGTCACCCTAGATTTTCAAGTTCTCAGGGCTTAGGACTTAGAAAAACTGAGATTCCTGGGCATATTGGGAGGGGCACTGGACTAGCATCTAACAAACTTGAGTTTTGGTCTTGGCTTCACCATGTAACTTGCCTGAGTCTCAAATTTTTCATCCCAGAGGTGGGGATGATGATCCATGTTCTCTAGATCTCAAGGAGTCTTCAGGAAACAAGAGGCATGAAGGTTCTTTAATGAGAGTCATCTTAGCGTGAGCTACTATAACAAAATACCTTAGAGGGGGAGGGGGCTTAAACATTAGACATTTACTTCTCACAGTTCTGGAGGTTTGTTAAGTCCAAGATCAAGGTGTCAGCCAATTCAGCTCTTGGTAAGAGTTCTCTTCCTGACTTGCAGATGGCCACCTTCTCATTGTATCCTTAGAGGAGGGAGAGAGGGAGGGAGAAGGGGAGGGGGAAAGGAAAGGGGGAAGGGGGAGATGGGGAGGTGGAAGGAGCAAGGGGAGAGAGACAGCTTGTACTTTGATCTCTTCCTCTTCTTACAAGGATACTAATCCCATCATAGAGCCCCACCCTCATGCCCTCATCTAAAACTAAGCACCTCTCAAAGGCCCACCTCCAAATACCATCACATTAGTGGTTAGGGCTTCAATACATGCATGGGGAGGGGCACAAACATTCAGTCCATAACAAAGGTGAAGCACTATAGAAATTAATAAACTATGTATTGGAGAGTATGAAATGATGCTATCAGCATTTATTCCAGTCTTTCTAGGATGCCTTCCTGGATTGCAGGCTGAGAAGTTAAAAACAACATTTCTCAGGGTACTTGGGTGGCTCAATCCATTAAGCATCTGACTCTTGATTTCAGCTCAGGTCATGCTCTGGAGGTTCCTGAGTTCGAATCTCATGCTGTCAGGCTCTGCATGGACAGTGCAGAGCTTACTTGGGATTCTCTCTCTTCCTCCTTTGTGCCCCTTCCCTGCTCTTTCTCTCTCAAAATAAATAAATAAACTTTTACAAAAAGACATTTCTCAGATGACCTTGCATCTGATGATTGTGGGTATGATTTGGACTTTGGCAAACACATACGTTTATGAGAGACTTGAGTATGCAATTGGGTGTAGTTGTGACAGAGGAGGCATGGTTTAGCAGTGGACAGCGGGAGGGGCTGCCTCCATGCAGGAAAGGTAGTTTTGTAATTATGGTGGAAGCAGTGTCTCCTTGTCAGCAGGTTCTCCCTTGTCAGCACTTCTTTCTTGGAAGTTCCACTGGTTAGTTCCCTTAGTCCTTCCAGTGATTCTGCAAACCATTTAATAATCAGCTATAAATCCTACCTTAAACTCACTGGACTCAGAAGATCTTGCTTTGTCTCTTTAAGTCAGGTGCCAAGGACAGTTAGGATCTCAGAGAGGTGGAAACAGGTGTTCAAGGTGATGTTCAGATGTTAAAAAATTCTGTGTGGATTATACAGAGTGTCTCCAGACAGACTGCAGGAGAAGTAGATTGAGGAGCTGATCTTTGGACCAATTTGGTGAAGGTACTTGTATGTCATGCTAAGGACATTATGCTTTTATTCTCTTTTTTTTTTTTTTTAAAGAAAGGCAGACTGCCACATGCAGCACCTCATTTGGACGTGTCTGGAGTCTTGGAAGCTTGACTACCCTACGTTCTCCTACAAATGGACCTTGAGAGCTCGTTTAGAGTTTCTAGCAGGGGAGCGCAGCTACTTGTATACCCTTGACCGAAGAACAGTTCTCCTCTATCGGGGAAGGTCGTCCTCTTCGACCGAGCATGCAGCTTCAGGAGGGACACACATGGAGTGGTGAGGGAGGAAGGGGAAATCTGCCTATAGCCAGCCAGATCAGCCGAATCAACCCTGGCAATCAAGGGGGTGACAGATGTTGCAGCCAGATCGCCCTCACATCCCATTATGCTTTTATTCTGTAGCTGAGACCAACATATTTTTGTGCGTGTTCTGAATATCAACCTGGATAAAGAAGAGTGACAAACAACCCCAGAATGTTAGGGGCTTAGAACAAGGGAATGCTTATTTCTCACTTATTCTTCCTTCATGTCTGATACAATTAGACACCAATTCAATTCCACTTGACTTTACTCTAGGACCTACTAATAGTGTACCTTCTTTCTACCTGGAAGATTGCAGGTCTTTTGGCAAAGGGAGAGAGAAGTTAGAAAACCACATGTGGGGGCGCCTGGGTGGCTCAGTCGGTTAAGCATCTGCCTTCAGCTCAGGTCATGATCTCACGCTCCGTGAGTTCAAGCCCTGCATCAAGCTCTGTGCTGATAGCTCAGAGCCTGGAGCCTGCTTTGGATTCTGTGTCTCCTTCACTCTCTACTCCTCCCCCGCTCATGCTCTGTCTCTCTCTGTCTCAAAAAATAAATAAAAACATTTAAAAAATTTTTTTAAAGAAAACCACATGTGGTTTGCATCATGGGTAAACCTGAAGGACATGATGCCAAGTGAAATAAGCCAAACAGAGAAAGACAAACACTGTATGCTCTCCCTCAGATGTGGAATCTAAAAAAGTGGAACTTGTAGCAACAGAGAGTAGAACAATGGTTGGCAGGAGCTAGGAGGAGGAGAAAAAGGAGACATGTTGGTTAAAGGGTACAGATTTTCAGTTATAAGATGAATAAGTTCTGGGGATCTGACTGTAGTTAACAATACTGTATTATACATTTCAAAGTTGCTAAGAGAGTAAATCTTAAGTGTTCTCACCATACACACACACACATGCGCATGCACGCGCATGTGCACACACACACACACACACACACACACACAGACAATGGTAACTAAAAAGAAAGAAAGAAAAGTGCATGCAGGCTCTTACAGCCTCTGCCTGGATATGTTACAGGACATTCCCATTCCCATTTGGTTAGCTGAAACAACTCACACAGCCAACCCTGATACCCTCGTTCCTCCTCCCAAACAGAGTGATTGGCAGAAACATTTTTTAACAATAATACAATTTGCCATACTCTAGAAGACTTGCAGAGAGGAGATTGTACTGAGCACTCATTGGCCAGCATACATTCTGTTGTGGTGGCACCAGAATGGAGTGGGTGACACGACAGGCAAGGTCTTTGGCTTCATGGAGTTTTTAGGCTAATACTTATGATGTGTCATAAGTGTTACAAACTTTTTCACTATCTCACTTAATCCTTATACTATTATTATCCCTCATTTATAGATTAGTAAACTGAGGCTTCCTGAAGTAAAATAATTTGCCCAAGTCCAGACAGAATGTGGCCGACCAGATCTGAATCCAGGCAGTGTGAGCCCAAACTCCATGTGCTTACCCTCCATGGTATGTCATCACTCAGCTGCAGTAGTGAGAAGGAAGTGTGGTGGAGACCAGGGCGATGGGGAAGAGTTAAGGGCGTCCTGAGCAGATAGCAAGTAGTAGATATGAGTAGTGAGTGAGAGGAGTCTCAGATGAGTGAGGACACTTCGCAGATGAGTGAGTGGTTTAACTCTTCCTAAATGTAAGTAAGTCAGAAGGAGCTGATTTGTGAGAGAAGATGGTAAACATGGTTTTCAGACCATTAGGTTTTGAGACATCTATGAGGCATCTAAATAAATTTTAGAAAAACTAGTTCGGAATCCAAAAAGGAAGTGAGGAATAGAAACACAGGGACATGGTCGTGTAAGGTTTTCATTGATGTTATGAAATAGGAGAGATTGTATCCTAGGTGCAGATTAATTTATATGGTTAAATAGCTAATTTCAAACTGCTACAAATCAGAGTAACTCAATGGATTTTTTTTTCTGGAGCATGTGGGAGATTTTTCAGGTGTGGCTCAATTTGGAAGTTACCTTCTTCCAAAAGTCTCTCAGGGTTAGGCGCTAGATCAGACACTGCAGAGTATGTGTTAGAGAAAAATAAACCTCCTTATGTTTCATACTTACATGGATCTTTGCTGCAGCTGAGAGGAATCAAAATGAGGAAGGTATGAAGAGTTCACATATATTCTATACTTCATGTCAGAATTAGAAAATTCTCTACATCTGGAATATCAGAAGTAAATATTCGAATCCATAAAAGTGTGAAATATGGACCAGAGTGGATGCCAAAAATAATCACCAAATATTGAGTGAGACTTAGGGTCTGACAGGAAGGAAAGGAAGCAATTCCTCTGAACCACCCTGATGAAGCCTTTCCCCAATGCCCTGTTTGGATAAATGTGAGTTATTTCAGAAAGAACTGAGGGCACAGTGTTTTAAAGTTGGAAACGTGTCATAATGCAGTTCTTTGCAGTTTCTGTGTTCTGCTCCATAAACCATTATTTATCTTTGTGGCCTACTTTTTTGTTCTAGAAAGAACCCTTTTCAGTCCTGCAAATGTAAGGTAAGTACCCAAATACTGCCCTCAGGGAAACCTTGCATGTAGCAAATAAATATGTAAATATTTAAAACTGAAATACTAAGTAAACTGCATAGCAATGTAAACTGGAAGTTTTAGCAAAGTGTATCCCTGAGTTGTCAAATTCTTCACACTAAAATGGTAGATTGTCCTGTGCTTGAATATGTGGCTTTCTCACATGTGTGAATTCTCAACTAAACAATTATTTATGGGGTGCCTGGGTGGCTCGGTTGGTTAAGCATCAGGCTCTTGATTTTGGCTCAGGTCATGATGTCATGGTTTGTGCCCTGAGTAGGGCTCTGCACGGAAAGTGAGGAGCCTGCTTGGATTTTCTCCCTCCCTCTCTTTCTGCCCCTCTCCCAATTTCACACACGTGCATGCACACACACACAGACACACTCTCTCTCTCTCTCTCTCTCTCAAAATAAGTAAGCTAAAAAAAAAAAAGAAAGAAAGATAATATAACATCTGATTCAGTGGATCTGGCCTCATGTTTAAAAATAAAAACAAAAGAAGGCACCTGGGTGGCTCAGTTAGTTAAGCGGTTGAGCGACTGACTTTGGTTCAGGTCATGATCTAGCAGTTCATGAGTTTGAGCCCCACGTGGGGTTCTGTGCTGACAGCTCAGAGCTTGGAACATGCTTCAGATTCTGTGTCTCCCTCTCTTTTCCCCTTCTCTGCTTTCTCTCTCTCTCTCTCTCTCTCTCTCTCTCTCAAAAATAAATAAACATTAAAAATTAAAAAAAAAAACACACCTATTTATAAGAAATAAGCACCAAGACCAGGCTGTTTCAAGAGACTTACACGGACCTGTTCTCTGTTCTTGGTGCTGGAGAAAACTGGTGCTACTGGCATGGGATTCCTGGTCTCCACAGGTGTGCTACACGGCTCAATGAACCAGACTGGGAAAAGAAGTGTGGGCCAGATCTCATCCTGAGAGGAAGGGAGTGATTTGCCTTCTCTAAGAGGACTAAATCATCTGACTGTCAAGTATCCTTCCAAAAGGCTAGCCTCAGGGCATGAACAAGGGGAGGGAAGTCCTCTCTCTCTCTCTCTCTCTCTCTCTCTCTCTCTCTCTCTCTCTTTCTCTCTCTCTCTCTGTCAGATTACAAGTACTTTGAAATTGGGGAAGAGGATGGTGAGGCCAAAATTCCCAGGGAAGTGGGGATTTGGGTACATTCTGGGGAGGGGGCATGTTGAGTGGTCTCTTCCCTAGGGCTGCAGGTCAGGACCTAAGTGATGAGGACCCATTCAAAGGACATTTCAGTTAGACCAAATCTCTGGAAGCTAAGATTAGTTCTTCTGGATGGAGTTGTTAAGTTCCAGTCTGTGTTGTGCTTCTGTTCTCCTTCAGTTTATAGCCAAGTCCCATCATGCTGTGTGTCTCACTCATGCTGGGAGGGCTGTAAGAGCACTGTGGGTTCTCCTAAGGCCACTGGGGATCTTAGCAGTGGTCTCCATCAGAGGAGAGCTGTGGCCAGCAGAGTAGCCATCACATGAGGGTAACAGCAACAGAGCCCCCTAGGAAGGATTGTGCTTTTTTCTAATTCATGCAAAGATGCACATTAGTGTGAGCTAGTGGAAACCCTGCCTTCTTTGCTGGGGAGAACATCTATCCCTCATCTTGCCCAAAGATCCCTCCTGGGACTCTTCTAATGTCCCACCAGGAAAGCAGTCAACAAACCTCTCCTATGTCTCCAACTTGTCCTTTCTATCCAGGGAAGCCAAAAGGACTCTGGGCTTGATACTAAATTCCCCAGGGGGTACCCTCTGGCACAGCCTGCCTATTCTAACCAATGACCCCTAAATCACTCTCTTCCTCTTACTGTGAATGCCAACCAAACACTCCATAAGGAATATGTCTGAAAATGCTACCTTTTGAACAACACTTCAAATGGCAAAATAAAATTACAGACCCACAACTCCTGATCTTGAAAGGACTATAGATGTCTTTTCTAGTTCTTCATTCTCTTTATGTTCTAAATCAGTGTTTTTCTTTCTGTTGGTTCCTCGATTTTGCATACAATAACTTGGCACAAAGTACCTGGACTCTTTTGTTACACCCATACATTTCAAGCCAAGCTATTAATGTCGTGTCATAGAACAAAGCATCCTGAACAGAAACAGCTCAAATGGAACACTTAAGTTATCTTCCAGGTAGCAGGACTGTATTTGAAATCTGAGGTTTATTTACGTTAAAATTGCTAAGTGAAAAATTACTTGAATTTTTCTACCCATGTGAACCAATGGGCTTGCTTTTTGCCTCCAGGTTCTTATGTGCATCTCTCTGTGTGCTTAACAGACTTCAGCCCCAAAAAGCAAACAGGAAAGCAAGAGGGGAGAAACCTTGGTTGAAGATGAGAAAACTTAGCTCATTTGTACCCTATTTGGGTGCCTTCTTATTATTTGTCTTTGAATGTGTCAATTCAGTCTCCTATTGTTCATTTCCCCTTATGTAAAAGTAGTATTAGTAAAAAGGTATAAAAACAGTAATCTGAAAAGTTCTTGAAATTATAAAGAGCTTGCTAATGAAAAATAGTAATTCTTTCTTCATATGGTCTACTTACTACAGTTCCTGGGAACACTTGCGCTAGCAGGAATCTGGACTTTATTTTAAATGAATTTCCATAGGATCCTAAAAGCATTTGGCCTTTCTTTATGTTAATTGGTATAAATGTGGAAAAAAAATATGTGCAGCCAATAAATATTTAAGTTTCATGTCATATTTTCCTTTTGATGTTTATGATAATTCCTGGGAGAAAATATTTACACAGTGTTTTAATCCTGCATTCCCAGAAGACAGAGCCTGAGGCAAAACATGTATGCTAATATTTATCAGAGAATATAATCCCCAGGTGGCAGGAATAGGGAGAAGGGAGTGAAGCAGGTAAGTGTCACCAAGCTGACTGCCACATGCTGGATCTCAAAGGACACTTATTTATGAAGACTTGTAAATGACTGAGACTCTGGAAGGCCCACTGTCTCGGGGAGAAAGGGAGAAGAGTGTATCGCTTCTCCACTTGCATTTCTCATTGGCCAAAAGCTTGCCTCCCAGGTTTGCATGAACTCCCCCACACCTGAAGGTTGTGCCTGCCTCAGTAGTCCAAGCATCTCTGACTGCAGTCAGGGCTGAGCACTGTCAGGCTGCACCTGACTGTGAAGTCAGGCTGTGCTGCAGCAGCCCCTGGCCAAGCAAGCATCCAAAGCCCCAGTGGAGGGTCAGGCTGCAAGGGTCTTAAATGGTGCCTAAGTAGTGGCAGCTCAGGACAGACTTAATATTTACTTTAGGGATTATTTTATTCTGCAAAATGTAATTCATTTGTATTTACTTTCTCTTTCACTTTTCATAAGAATATAGTCAACGGTTGCTACCAAAATGGCACACCTATTAATTCTTACATGTCCTAGGGAAAGAACACCCAAAAACCATACAGCTTCTGGAGTATTTATAAATATTGCAAAGCTTCATGGAAATGCTTTTGGGGGACCACATTTGAAAACTGAGTTTTCCCAGGGCTGCTAGGTGGCTCAGTCGGTTGAGCATCCAACTCTTGAATTCGATTCAGATCATGATGTCAGGCTCCATGCTGAGCATGGATCTTGCTTGAGACTCTCTCTCTCTCTCTCTCTCTCTCTCTCTCTCTCTCTCCCCCTCTGCCCCCTCCCCCACTCACATGCTGTCTCCTTCTCTCTCCCTCTTTCTCTCTAAAATAAAAGAAAGAAAGAAAGAAAGAAAGAAAGAAAGAAAGAAAGAAAGAGAGGGAGGGAGGAAAAAAACTGAGTTTTCCTGTGTTATGCTCTGCATCCACAAGTCTTACATGCCCTTGGTTAGGAAAGGTGACCTGCTAGAGAGTGCTAACCAGGAGATTCCAGGGATTTCTTAGCCACTTAACCAGTCTCAGATTTCTAGCACTGGCTCTAAGGCAAACCATGAGCGTAGGCTTTCCTTTTCTACTTTCACATGTTTTCTTTGAGAACAATTCTTCCACCTTCCTAGTCAGTTGAAACTCCAGATTCCCCTTGCTCTCATGCTGCTCCAGGCAGAACTCAATTCCCATCCAGTCTTGAGTTTCCAAATGCTGCGTCCATGTTCATGGGCAGTGCACTTCTCTCTTATTCATTCATTTAACAAATATACTATCAAGCATCTACTCTGTGCCAGGCATTCTTTTAGGCCCTGGAGACACAGTGATGAACACAGACAACTCCTTAGCTCCTGTGGTATACTACGTTCTAATGGAGGAAGCAGTTAATAAGCAGGTAAACTAATAAAAAAAATGTTTTACTAATGATAAGTATATAAGAGAAATAAAACAGGGTGATGAAACAGTCTTGTAGGCTCTGAGAATCTAACTCTGGCCTAATTTGTTCATGACTGGCTACTGTTATAACGTGTCATTACAACTATAAGAGAACTGCACTGTGAATGCCTTTAGGCATCATAGGAGTCTCCTATCTGCAGTGTCTCTTGAAGTGCCCATTAGCCACTGAATGCCAGTGAGATACAAGGTCTTAGTCCAACAAATATGTGTTCTTGAGGAAGAATAGATGACCATTTGAGGTACAAGAAGCCTTCTTCCAACACGCCCTCCCCAGGTAACATGATGCCTGGAGGTTCTGCCCAGGAATGTTCCCTGGGAGGTGTCCTGTAATGAAAGTTCAGTGGCTTTGAAAGAAGAATTTGGCCTGTCCACTTTCACCAGGAGTTGTTTCTTTTATTATTAGACCTAGATTAATATAATTGGAATAAAATGTCACAACCAAGTTCCAAATTAGCTCAATTTTTAGACAGTGATTGTTTTACCCAATGTACTCCTCACACTCTCAAAGAAAAGAGAAAAGACAGAAGAAAAGGCCAAGCACTATATACAAAGTAGTGTTTTAGTAGGCTTTCTGCTTTTATTATATCCACACATTATTGGTCAGAATAGGCAAGTTCATGTTGCGCTAAGAAATTATCTCAAAATCTCAGTAGTTTACTATAACAGAGGTTTCTTTCTTGCTCACAAAAAGCCTACTGTGGGTCCATATAACTCTTTAAAGCAACTTTCCTCCATGTGTGATTCAGTGACCCAAGATGGGCATCTCAACATGAGTGCAAATCAGGCAATGTGGCAGCTTGTCTATGCCTTGGCCTGGAAATGACACACATCATTCCCAGCCACAGCCCATTAGCCAGAACCAATCATGTAACCCTGCCTACCTGTGAGGATGCTGGGAAAAGTGGACAGCAACTGGAATGTTTGAAAAACACTTCTCTCTCTCCCATACCGGTCAGGAAGAGTATCAAGGAAAGAACACAGAATGAAAGGGGCATTCATGGGCCCAGGGAGCCTGGTCTCTGTGGCCTGAGACTTCTGCCAATGCCAACATAGGGAGATTTTGATACAATTTTACACAACAGGTAGAATTAGTTAGAAAGGACTCCTGGAGATGTATTTCATTTTCCTTCAAATTCTGCCACTACCACCTGTTATCTGTGGCTATGGTTACAACAACCTCTCCTAGAAGTTGTCATTTCCAAGACAGCTTACCCAAAATATCAATGTTACCTCAAAACAGTTTAAAATACTTACATGACAAGTTCTGGAAATAGGCCAAAAACATGTTTGCAAATAACCTATTTCATTTTGTGAGATAATATGAATGTCAGTACTTTGATTTTTATCTTATTTTACATTTTGCTCAAATTCAGAGAGACTGGACATCATTATTTAATATTTTCCTTGGAAAACAGAAGCCTGGCATCTGCCCAGTTTTCACAGATTCTGCTGTGATAGGAATAGGCTCTGCAAATTACAAAAGACCCTCCTCAGGGGCCTATTCCTGTGGCTGAGGGAAGAGAAAGAAACTGTGTACATGGGCGTGTGTGTGTGTGTGTGTGTGTGTGTGTGTGTGAATGTGGACAGTTAGCATCAAAGTTTCTTCTCTTTTGTCAATTCTCCCAGCAAATTAGGATGGTAAGACTTAATTGTAAACTTCTGGAAAAGGAAGTAGATTGGAGTAATGGAAGAGATGGAGGAAAGTATGACCATTCTCAAGCTAATGCCTATCAAAGTATGGCAGATCATTTCTTCCCCATTCTTAGGCACTCTTAGATGTCATTCATTCATTCATTAATTCATTCATTCAACAAATATTAAGGACCAGTGTTAATCTTTAAATGAGGAATAAAAAGCACTGAGGAATCAATGGTAAGTAAAATGATCACCTTGCTTGCTCAAGGAGTTCAGTCTAGATAGGAGACAAGTAGTATACAGAGAATCTCCTAAAAATATATATATAACTTGCTAGTCATAGGCCTATGTTTGTTTGCTATCAGAACTATTTTTTGCTCTCCCCCTGATCTGCTGCATTTCCTTTGCCTTCTGGTTTCCTGAGAAGTTCAGCCAACAGAAGACACTGTCAAGATTGGAGGGTTATAGGAGGGAGAAAGCCACAGGATATTTCTCCTCTCTCACTATGTCTCCCTTGGACAGTCCAGTCTGTGGCTCTAACTTCCATTATGCGGCTTCTCCCCTCAGATTCCAGCACCCGTCAGGCATCCCCAACTTCTGGGTTCTGATAATATTCTTTCTCCCCATAATCCCTCCAGCCCCAGGGATGGCAATGGTTTTCACCAACAGTTGCTTCCTACAAGTGCAGCATCTTTATAATGAGTTCCTTTAATTAATCTTCCTCTAACATGTGTTTCCTTCCTGGGCAATCACATAATAAAAAAACTGTGATGAGGGCCGAAAAGACAAATATGTTGTGCCTAGAAAGTATATAATGAGGACCCTGTTGTAATATTAATGATCAGAGGAAGCTTTTCTGAGGAAGTGACATTTGTGCTGAGATATAAAGGCTAAATCAAAGTTAAATAGGCAAATTATGTGGTCAAGAGGGTCCCTAGACAAGGGAACAGGGTGGACAAAAGCTCCAAGTCAGAGGAGCTGAGAGCTGTGAAGAAGTGGAAGTAAGAATGGTGGTACCTAAGTAGGGGGGTGAGGAGGGAAAGGGTCAGAGAACGGGGCAGCAGAGTCAGGAACAGTTGGGATCATGTAGGCTCCATGGGCCATGTTAAGGCCTTCAATAGCTATCATGAAGACAATGGGAAGAAAGTGAAAGGCTTTAAGCAAAAGAATAAGATGATATGCATTTTTAAATGCTTACTCTCTCTATAAAGCAAAGCAGTAGTAGAAATAGGTGAGAATGGATATGAAGAGACCAGTTAGGATGTACCGCTATAGCTCAAGCAAAAGATGACAGGAGCTCCAGTAAAGGATAGTATTAGAAACGGAGACAAGTGGATAGACTCAAGAGATATTTAGGAGATAAATCGATAGGATTTGGTGATTGATTTGTTGGGGGGTGGTGATGGAAAGAGGGATGTCAAGGATCACTTCTGCAGTTCAGCTTACACAGGTGGGTGGATGGATAGTGGTGCCACTCACCAACACAGGAAACATGAGAAGCAATGAGTTGTGTGTGCATGTATGGGGTAAGGAGGAGATAGATCATAGGTTCAATTTTGTTCACATTGAATTTAAAGTGCTTTAGTGGTACCCAAATGCATTTATCTCTGGTAGGCAGCTGGATAGATGGGGATAGAGCTCTGTGGCAGGTTGGATTTTTGTTCCTAATTCTTCACTATCCTGTAATAGAATTTTACACCCACACCCTTTGCCATGTAATTTTACAGTGACTCTCACCAGTGGGAGGAGCATTTTTCCCCATTGATCTTTGCTTAGGCCATGTAACTTTCTTTGATCAGTAGAATAGTAGCGAATGAGATGTAAACAGAGACTTTAAATACGCTTTCACGTTTGGCTTGTCCTTTTGTGCTTTTTTGATCTTCTGTGAGAAGAGTATGTTTTAGGTAGCCATTGGCCCCCAAGCCTAAGTCCCAGAATGAAGACATGTGGAGTCGACCTAAACACAATTTAAAGCCTGGGTCCAGCTTGGCCCAGCTGAGCACTGCCTTGCTAAGTTATTTGAAACTGTTATGCATCAAAAACCAAGGAGTATTTCCAAAGGGAAGTACCAGACAAGAGACTTAAATTCGAGTCATTAACCTGTAAATGATAATTATAATCATGGTATAGATGAGACCTCCCAGGGATCACATCCATTATAAAATATTTGGACACATCCACTTAGATTAAGTAGATGGACAAAATTTCTCTAACCATCCTTCTTTCTCTGGCTCAAGTAGTCCATCTCATCTTACTATCTTCAGCCCCTCCTTTTATGGCATTCCAATCAGGCCTGATAATCAGGTACTGAGGCTCCAAAGCTGTGGTCCCTGTATTTACATCCAAACTCTTCATTCTCTATTCATCTTTTGACTAGTACAGCTATGATGCATTCTGACTTGGTATATCACTGAGTGGCAAGGGCTTATGCCTCTCAAACAATTTGCTTTTCATATAGGACCTTCAATGCTTTGGGCCAGAGTCAATCAGAATATCAGGCTATGTGGAGTTGACTTTTTCTCCAAGGGAAGCCTCCATCTACGTCATCAAGGTGACTGCCTACAACCATTAATGTAGAATACCATTCAACTTTCTCCAAATGCCAGTGGGAAGATTGAAGCAGGACCCTTTCTGAACGCTTGGTATAGATTTCTGGACAAGGGGAAGAGAAGACGCATATTTGTGTTATGCAAGCCACTGCACTGGTTTGTTCAGATGAGGAGTTTACATGGTTGCTCCAGCTTAGAATAGCTCATACTCTCATCTCTTTCTTTCTCTCTTTCTCATTTCTTCTCTCTCTCTTGTTTTCTTTTCTCTCTTTCTCTCTTTCTCATTTCTTTTCTCTCTCTCTTGTTTCTTTTCTCTCTTTCTCTACCCATGCTCTGTTCATTAATCAAAACTCTCTTTAGATTTGAATAAAGGAAACACAATAAAATTCTTAGATAAGTCTCTTGTCCTGTTCTGTGCAAATCCTCAACTTATTCACTACCATAATGGAAGTTTGTATTCATTTTCTTCCATTCCCCTGTTTCTTTCTGAAGAAATTCTTCATTACATTTGTAATCTATGTCTCTCTATTCAATAATTGATGCCTTCATCTTTGTGAGGACTGTTACTAATAAAAATTTTCCTCTTATCCATTTTAAATCAACCTGAAATGGTGCTGAAGTTTTTCAATACTTCTGATGCAATACTTCTGATGCAAAGACCTATGATATTCACAGCTTCTTCACTGAGTGTTTAAAGGGCACCAGGCAGGTATTGGAGAGACTGGCTTGCAGCCCCAGCTCTTGCACTAGGAGCTTTGTCACCATAGGTAGTGTTGTCCTTATCTTCAAAATGGAGATAATATGTTATTTGCCAAAAGTGACTATTGACTTAATTAAACTAAATAAAAAATTTTAATATGGTAAACATTGGGAGCTGTAGCTGTTATGAGTGTAACTGAGCAAAAGAAAAAACTCAACTCACAGTAACTTTAGGAATTGAGTATATTTTTCTGATAGAACAAGTCTAGGCTTGGTTCAAAGATCAGTAGTCTCTTCTTTCCCCTTTATCTGGAGAGCATAAACTTTCCCAGAATGTACACCCAACAGACTTGCATTTATTTCTCATGGGCTAAAAGTAGGCCATATGGCCTCACCTAGCTCAAGGAAGACTAAAAAATAGAGTGTTTGGAGGTCAGCAAGTGGAAAGAAAAAAGTTGGAAATATTGGGGGGGGGGGGCAGTCATTTACAATTACCCACCACAGAAAGCTTTGAGTTAAAGTCACATTAGCCAATACACCTACAATCTGGTACCAATTCCAAAGCATAGATTTCTTCCCCCACATCAAGTAATTCTCTGACACCAGCTGGGTTCCTATAACTCAATTCTGACACCATCTACCTGGAGATAGCATAAGATCCCACAGGTTAAGGGATTAGTCCTACAAGGCTTTTCCCTACCCCCCACCCCCACACTTCAGATGCTAATCATGAATCCAAACCTGGGTTGTCCATGTACTTCTGACTGACTGACTACAGACTGGACCCCATCTTTGGGTTTGATTAATTTTCTAGAGTGGCTCACAGAACTCAGAAACATTCTATTTACTAGATTCCTGACTTATTACAAAAGGATATAATTCAGGTACATCCAGATGGAAGCCATAGATGTATAGGGTAAGGTATGTGAGGGGCCATGCTCTCTGCAAGTGTGCCACTCTCCCTAAACCTCCACATGTTCACCAACCTGGGACCTCTCCAAACCCCATCCTTTTGGATTTGTATGAGGCTTCATTATGTAGACACAATTGATTAAATCATTAGCCAGTAGCAGATGATTCAATCTCACGCCTCTCTCCTCTCCCCAGAGGTCAGCCGGCTGGAATTGAAAGTTCTAACCCTCCAGTCACATGGTTGGCTCCTCCACAGCCAGCTTCCATTCTTATGTGCTTTGCAAAAGTCACCTGATTCACATAAACTCAGGTGTGGTTGAAAGGAGTTTGTGATGAATATTAAGACACCTTTATTGTTCTTATTATTTAGAAACTTCCAAGGGTTTTAGGAACTCTGTGCCAGGAATGGGGACAAAGACCAAATATATATTTCTTATTATAAATCACAATACCACACTCCTAAAACCTCCCATTTGAGAAGCTGAAGTGCTTCCATAGGTACAAAAAGTCTGTTTGCTCAGAGAGAGCAAAAACTAGAAAGAGGAAGTTATATCTGTGCTAAGAACCAAATGCACACTGTGCCTCTCCCTCGGGCTGTGCTTCCCCTAGATCTAGGTTATAGGCCCAAAGCAATCAGATGACTCAGTTGGCTTCATAAATAGAATTTCTCAACAATAGAATGTTCTTCTCTGGCTCAGAGATACTTAACCCAGTGACTAAAAAGTGTAGGATCTAGAGACAGATGGGCATGGATTGAATTCTGACCTTGCCCTTATCTAGCTATTGATCTTGGGTAAGTTAATGCTTAAAATCTTAATGTTACTCATTAGAAAATGAAAATAACAGTTCTGCTTAATTCCTTTTATCACTATGAAGATTAAATGGAAAGCACTAAATACAATAGCTTCTGTATTCTAGCCCCTCAATAAAGAGTAACTCTTATCAATAGTAACACTTTTCAAATTTACAGATTTCTCAACTTTATTTTAAAGATCCAAGTTAACTATAAAAGTTATGCCAAATAATGATCTCTTTTTCCTTTCCTCTACATCTAAAATTGAACTACAGGTTCTCTTGCTGGAATCCACCCTAGGTTTTTAGTAACTGTTAGTGTTTAAATAACAAACTCCTCCGTGCATTTACCAAGGCCTGTGAAGAAAACTATGCCGTTCCTGATCAGTTTGGTGATCAGTTCAGATAATATATCTAGTAAGCTTATTAGTTGCCTGCGGTAGTATCTTGCCAAATTCAATTTGCAAAGACAACAGCTTTATAGCCATTTCTTTTAATCTTGTTTGTAATATTGCCCATTAGATAGAAGACGTACCATGCCAGATCTTGTTTATTTAAAAGCAAATTATAGGAGGTGACTATTGTGCACTAAGAGAAAAGAGTCCAATATTTCACCAGCAGGGCCACAAAATCACACATCTGCTTTTTGACAAGCTGACAGATCTCAAGAATTGAAACTTGATGAATCTCAATGCTGTCTGTCACATACTACAATGTTCTTCAATTATTTCTTTGTGAAAGAATGACTAATGATAATTCCTACTAGAGGATCATTTGCATATTCAAGCTCCATGTTTTGCAGAGAAAAGAATGCTGATTTGTTAAGAGGGCAAACTCCTTCCCTCCAGATTGAAATACTTCTTTTCTTATACAGCTACATTAAGCTTGCTGTTAAAACCCAGGGAGAGATAAAATAAAATTCAGGAGCTAAGTCCAATCTATTTTATTTCTAAGAAAAAAAAACAGTATCTTTTTTTCATATTTTGGACTAGATTTCTTGAAAATGTGCTCTGCAGCTGCCATTGTTCATAGGGAAAAATTATCTGGATACAATTGGCCTAATCAACTCTTAATCTGAGAGCATAAGTGGATGATTAAACCTAGTGTTACCCACACAAGCAGCTGCTGACACCCGGGTCCTTTGGAAAATGCTGCTCCCGACTTAAATGCCAGGTAGGTGGCACTGAAGACTTCAGACACTGGGGCTCAGAAACAAGCTGAGCCATTGCATCTGGTGGAATCAGCTGCAGAGCAAAAGCCTGTTCTCTTGCCCAGATGAGTGAGTGCTGAGGTAGCTGTCCTTCCAACAGCATGAGCAGCTGCTGGCCAAGGTTGCCTCTTTCCAAAAGGTGGAGTTGGAAAGAATCAACCAAGGCCGTGCCAGTTTGATTTGTCAGACAGTTTGATACCGAGAACATATCAGGAGGACTGGCTGCTACCATGAGATTGTACATGGTTCTTCCCAATTGCAGAGGAAACAGTAATATGACACAAGGTTAGAGGAAGCAGCAGCATCCTCTTGTTGGCCACATTCTACTTTGGCATAAAGCCAAACCTGCCTTGGGTTGTCAATAAAGTCCAACAAAGTTGGAAGTAGTGAGTGGTACACGAAGGATGATAGGAAGTGTCCAAATGAATGAAGAGGACAGGGTATTTCTGGTAGGAAATATCTCCTGAGTCCAGCCTACAGGCTAGAAAACACCATGACACTTGTATCAGTTTTATAGGGCAGCTGTAGCAAAGCAAGAGCAAACGCAGTGACTTAAAACAACAGGAATTTGAAATCAATTTGAAGTCTGAAATCAAGGTGTCATCTGAGCCATGCTTACCTCTGAAGCCTGTTGGGAAGAATCCTTTCTTGCCTTTTCCAGCTTCTGGTGGTTGCTGGTATTCCTTGGCTTCTCTCTGCCTCTGCCATTGCATGGCCTTCTTCACCGAGTCTCTTACAATCTTCTTACAAGGACACCTGTCATTGGATTTAGGATGTACCCTAATTCAGTATGACCTCCTCATCTTACATGAATAACATCTACAAAGATCTTATTGCCAAATAAAGACACACTAGTATGTACCAGGTATTGGGACCTCAACATATCTTTTTTGGAGGGACAATTCAACCCACAACATTGACACATGAAGAACAATTAGGAAGCATCTAAGGGAATGTAAAGGAGAGGGTATTTCTGGTGGAAAGAATATCATGAGTCAGACTTGAAACACCATGATGATCCTGCAGGAAAACAAGTAAGGCAGTAGTCGGAGCTACCTTCCCTCACTCTTAACTCCCAGCAGATATGATCTCCCATGCTAAGACCTCTGGCACTTAGAGCTACTCGTTTCTTGCATATGTAGAGAGGTCACTAATAGAATTCCAATGCACCAGCTCGCCCCAACATCTGTAGGGCTCAGGATAAGAATATAAACAAAGACCCACATCACATATGTCTAATTATTTCAGTTATATTTCATGCAACAAATTATTAAATAAAATGTGTTTTTCTCCTATTTTGAAAAATATACCATCATACTACAAAATTTTAAAAGAAATTGAGAAGCTATAGCTTTGATTTAACAGAAAGTTGGCAAAATGTCAAAGATGATCCACCTGGGTGTTCTGTTGAAGGATTGGTGATGTTAGGATGAGTAATAAAATAAAGACATACATAATCCATAAATTATCATATATTTATCCCATAGAATTTATTTTTCTTGTCTTAATTTCAGAAAATGTACTAATTATGTTGTTGTTATCAAGGTTTTCACATAATTTGTGTTTTATTGACAGGATTGCCCAATTAGACCAAATTCCTTGAGTGATTATTGTTCTTAGGTAGCTTCTATGAATTTTAATTTTGAGAAACTGCTCTGCTGAGGCAAGAGCAACTGATATTTTCAACAAATTGCTTAAAACAATGCCTAGATTTGGACATAAACCATGAATTTTATAGATCATGTTGAAACATAATTCATCTACATATAAAAATTTATCATTAACATTAAAAATGCTATATTTTTAATTTCATTAATAAAATTTTTGTCACTTATATATCACAGGGTTAGCCATTATTTAAAGCAATATCTAGAGCCATTTCACATTTCTTTAGTTATTTCAAATATTTCAATTTTAGGATGTTTACAAAGAAAACTAAAAATAGTATGTTGTAGGATTAAGTCAGATATCTCTTTAAGCAAGACCCTGTCTTAATCTGTAATAGCCAGAGAACAATTCTCTCTCTCTCTCTTTTTTTTAAGATTTTATTTTTAAGTAATCTCTACACCCAACATGGAGCTTGAACTCAGAACCCCAAGATAAAGAGTCACATGCTCTATCAACTGAGCCAGCCAGGAGCCCCCAGAGAACATTCTTCTTAAACATTAGTTTCAGGATTATTTATTTGCATATATTATTTGTTTCTCCTTAAAGACATTTTTGTTTCTAACTTCTGATTAATTTTTTTGTATTTTATTGACATGTAACTTTTGCTGTGTGACTCACATGTGGTTTCTTTTCTTTTGATTATAAAAATATATTCTGGGTATTTTAGGCCAAGATGGTGGAACAACATGGAAGTTTTTTTTGTGTCTTGCATCCATGAAATACAGCCAGACCAACATAAACCATCCTGCACACCTAGAAAACTGATCTGAGGATTAACACAACAGTCTACACAACTGAACCATAGAACTCAGTAGGTACATGGCATGGAGGGGTGAACTGGGGGAGAGAGAAGCTGTGGAGGGCAGGGAGCTGTTTCTGCTTGTGGAGAGAGGACAGGGAGCGGGGGAGAATATGGGAAAAGCACCACCCCCCCACCAAAAGCAGCTAGAGAGAAAGTGGAAAAGTGGAAACAGCCGCAGGGACTGAACTAAAAAGGGAGAAAGGAGAAAGGAGAGGGTTTTAATTCCATTAAGACTCTATAAACAGGGGGTGCAGAGTCTGAAACTCCACAGCTCGATACCTGGTGGTGCTGGTGAGAAGGGAGAATCCCCAGGAGCAAGAGTGGAGTCCGGGGTTCTTCAGGCCACCCAGAGAGAGGCTGTTCCCCTGCTAGGAGGACACCTGGTAGAGGCGGATGTGACTCCCCCCACAGTCAAAGGCACCAGTGGACCTGGAGAACAGCCACATTCGCTGGTGCTGGAACAAGGTTGCTGGGGGTGAAGGCTGGTGCCAGATGTGTGTTGTGATTTGCCCTAATCCCTGAAACGCTGGTGCTACACAATCGTGTTAACTTTTTATGGGGTGGGCTGGCCACCGGCTGCAGTCTCTGGGCGTTGGCAGCAACACAGTCCAGAGAACGTTACTGGGTATGGCCAGCACCCAGCCATTGCCCTGTGAAACCCTCCCCCAGAGGGGCAGAATGGGTCAAAACCATAGTCCCTTAGAAATAAAGGGTCGGGAAACACAGCCACACCTGAGATAAAATTCAGGAGGGAGGTTCTGCCTGGGGCTTGGTCACAGAAAGTGTAAAAGCAGGGAGTTGATGGAAGCTGAACACAAAGGACAGGTGTGCAATTGCTGATCGGGGAGAACACAGTTCCCACACTAGAGACTGGGTATCTGGATGATGCCATTTTCACCGCTTCCACGCATGCGCGCGTGTGTGTGTGTGTGTGTGTGTGTATGCATGTGTGTGTGTGTGTGTGTGTGTGTGCCCGCGCGCACGCACGCGCACACACACACCTACAAGCGCCACAATAATCCACCCTGGTAAGCTAAGCAGCGCCATCTAGTGGAGAACAGAGCCATTACACTAAGCCCCGCCCAACCGGGCCAATCTCACTCCTCAGGAACACAAGTCTCTCCGCCTGCTTAGTTTATGGACTATAAAGCGTTTCATAGTTAGACTTCTAGGGGAAAACGAAGTAATTTCAATTGTATTTCAGTCTGTTTGCTGGTCCATCTATTCAATTTTCTTTCTTTTTTTCTGTTGTCTTTTTTCTCTTTTTCATTTCTTTCCTTTTTCTTAAATACAGAGAGAGAAAAAATCATTTTTATTTTCAATTTTTATTAAAAATATTTTTCTTTAATTTTTTTCAACTATATTTTTTACTTTTGGGTAAATTTTTTCAAATTCTATCTTGCTTCCATCATTTCATTTTATTCCACCTCAGTGTATTCATTTTTTCAAATTCTCAAGCGATTTCCTTTTTTTTCTTCTTTCTTTCCCCTTTTTTCTCTAACCTATCAAGACCCTTTCAACACCCAGACCAAAACACACTTAGGATCTAGCATCATTTATTTGATTTTTTTGGGTGTGTGTTTGTTTTTAATTTTTTGATTTTAATATTTATTAGTTTTAATATTTTTTAATTTTTTTTACCTCATTAATTCCTTTTCTCCCTTCAAAATGACAAAACGAAGGAATTCAACCCAAAAGAAAGAGCAGAAAGAAATGACAGCCAGGGACTTAACCAACACAGATACAAGCAAGATGTCTGAACCATAATTTAGAGTCGTGAGAATAAGAAAACTAGCTGGAGTCGAAAATAGATTAGAATCCCTCTCTGCAGAGATAAAAGAAGTAAAAGGTAATCAGGATGAAATAAAAAATGCTATAACTGAGCTGCAATGTCGAGTGGATGCCATGGCAGCAAGGATGGATGAGGCAGAACAGAGAATCAGTAATATAGAGGACAACATTATGGAGAATAATGAAGCAGAAAAAAAGAGGGAGATTAAGGCCAAAGAGCATGATTTAAGAATTAGATAAATCAGTGACTCATTAAAAAACAACAACATCAGAATCATAAGTGTCCCAGGAAAGGAAGAGAAATAGGGGTAGAAGGGTTATGTGAGCAAATCATAGCAGAAAACTTTCCTAACCTGGGGAAAGACACAAACATCAAAATCCAGGAAGCACAGAGGATCCCCATTAGATTCAACAAAAACTGACCATCAACAAGGCATCATAGTCAAATCCACAAATTACTCAGACAAGGAAAGAATCATGAAAGCAGCAAGGGAAAAAAAGTCTTTAACCTACAAGGGAAGACAGATCAGGTTTGCAGCAGACCTATCCACAGAAACTTGGCAGGCCAGAAAGGAGTGGCAGGATATGTTCAATGTACTTAATCAAAAAATTATGCAGCCAAGAATTCTTTATCCAGCAAGGCAGTCATTCAAAATAGAAGGAGAGATAAAAAGTTTCCCAGACAAACAAAAATTAAAGGAGTTTGTGACCACTAAACCAGCCCTGCAAGACATTTTAATGGGGACACTCTGAGGGGAGAAAAAATGTAAAACAAAAACAAACAAATAAAGACTAAAAGCAACAAAGACTAGAAAGGACCAGAGAACATCACCAGAAACTCCAACTCTACAAGAAACATAATGGCAATAGATTCATATCTTTCAGTACTCACTCTAAGCATCAGTGGACTCAATGCTTCAATCAAAAGACATAGGGTAGCAGAATGGATAAGAAAATAAGATCCAACTATATCCTGTTTACAAGAGATCCACGTTAGACCTAAAGACACCTTGAGATTGAAAGTAAGGGGATGGAGAACCATCTATCATGCTAATGGTCAACAAAAGAAAGCCAGAGTAGCCATATTTATATCAGACAATCTAGACTTCAAAATAAAGACTGTATCAAGAAATGAAGAAGGGCATTATATCATAATCAAGGGGTCTATCCACCAAGAAGACCTAACAATTGTAAACATTTATGCGCCAAATGTGAGAGCACCCAAATATATACATCAATTAATCACAAACATAAAGAAGCTCATTGGTAATAACATCATAATAGTAGGGGACTTCAACACCCAACTTACAGCAATGGACAGATCATCTAATCAAAAAATCAACAAGGAAACAATGGCTTTGAATGACACACTGGACCAGATGGACTTAACAGATATATTCAGAACATTTCATCCTAAAGCAGCAGAATATACATTCTTCTTGAGTGCACATGGAACGTTCTCCAGAATACACCATATACTGGGACACAAATCAGTCCTCCACAAGTACAAAAAGATTGAGATCATACCATGCATATTTTCAGACCACAACGCTATGAAACTCGAAATCAACCACAAGAAAAAATTTGGAAAGGTAACAAATAATTGGAGACTAAAGAACATCCTGCTAAAGAATGAATGGGCTAACCAAGCAGTTAAAGAGGAAATTAAAAAGTATATGGAAATCAGTGAAAATGATAACACCACAACCCAAAACCTCTGGCACGCAGTAAAGACAGTCATAAGAGGAAAGTACATAGCAATCCAGGCCTTCCTAAAGAAGGAAGAAAGATCTCAGGTACACAACCTAACCTTACACCTTAAGGAGCTGGAAAAAGAAGAGCAAATAAAACTCAAAACCAGCAGAAGACAGGAAATAATAAAGATTAGAGCAGAAATTAATGCTATTGAAACCAAAAAAAAAAAAAAACCAAAAAAACAAAAAACAAAAAATACCAGTAGAACAGATCAATGAAAACAGAAGCTGGTTCTTTGAAAGAATTAATGCAATTGATAAACCACTAGCCAGTTTGATCAAAAAGAAAAAGGAAAGGATCCAAATAAATAAAATCAAGAATGAAAGAGGAAAGATCACAATGAACACAGCAGAAATAAAAACAAAAAAATCCAGTGAAGAAATGGGCAAAAGACATGAATAGACGCTTCTCCAAAGAAGACATCCAGATGGCCAACTGACATGAAAAAATGCTCATCACTCATCAGCAGGGAAATACAAATCAAAACCACAATGAGATACTACCTCACACCCATCAGAAGGCTAACATTAACAACTCAGGCAACAACAGATATTGGTGAGGATGTGGAGAAAGAGGATCTCTTTTGCATTGCTGGTGGGAATGCAAAACTGGTGTAGCCACTCTGGAAAACAGTACGGAGGGTCCTCAAAAAATTAAAAATAGAACTACCCTATGACCCAACAATTGCACTACTAGGCATTTATCCAAGGGATACAGGTATGCTGTTTCAAAGGGACACATGTACCCCCATGTTGATAGCAGCACTATCAACAATAGCCAAAGTATGGAAAGAGCCCAAATGCCCATCGATGGATGAATGGATAAAGAAGATGTGGTATATATATACAATGGAGTATTACTCGGCAATCAAAAAGAATGAAATCTTGCCATTTGCAACTACCTGGATGGAAATGGAGGGTATTGCTAAGCGAAATTAGTCAGAGAAAGACAAATATCATATGATTTCACTCATATGAGGACTTTTAGACACACAACAGGTGAACATAAGGGAAGGGAAGCAAGAATAATATAAAAACAGGGAGGGAGGACAAAACATAAGAGACTCTTAAATATGGAGAACAAACAGAGGGTTACTGGAGGGGTTGTGGGAGGTGGGGTGGGCTAAATGGGTAAAGGGAATTAAGGAATATACTCCTGAAATCATTGTTGCACTATATGCTAACTAATTTGGATGTAAATAAAAAAAATAAAATTAAAAAAAAGAAAAAAAATACATATATATATTCTGTAGTTTAAATATATATGTATATGCATGTGCCTGTGTATAAAATATATGGATTATTTTATATAACAAAACGTTTATCTGTCACTATGTGAACCCTGAGGTGGATTCAGTGTTAATTCATGGATCCCTTCTGAACCACAAATTGGAACACAAAGAGATACAAGAAAATGAGCATTGGGCACTACTAGGAAAAGACACTTTGGTAGGCAAAATCTAGGGAATTTATGCTACCATAGAGAGAAGACTGGATAAATTAATTTATTCACCTTTTCTTTTATCTGCAAGTCTTCATCAAACTCCAAATTGGTGTCTGTCTTCAAAGCTGTCAATGACTCAACACCCAAATTTTCACAATCAACTATTCTTTCAAAGATATGATATTAGAAATTTAGTGTCTGAAGAAATTGCTATGTGAACCCTATAACATATAAAGCTCAGAGCCAGACGCTCCTCCTGCAGGTGTAAGGACAATATTACAATCATCAATGCCCTGGGACTGTGCTTAGCTTTGAATTCTGGTTCACTGGTTCAGTAACATAGGAACCTGACAGGCAAAAGTGGCCATTATAATCACATTTATAAAGTAGGACATGTAAACAGCATATGTACACATAAACATACTGAAAAGTGACTTTAAATACTCCATTAATGTACATCAATTGAAATCATCAAAAATTGAGTACATCAATTTTAATGATAAGGATACTAATAGTAATAAAAAGGAAGAGAATGGGGAAAAAGGCAGCTAGTATTGATTAAATAATTACTATGAACCAAACACTGTAGTCTATGTTGTATACATATTATCTTATTTAGATATTGCTATTCTCATTTTACAGATAAAAAAGCAAAGATCCAGAGAAGTTACAACTTATACGAAGTCAGAGCTGGCAAGTATTAGAATCAGATTCAGATCATTAGATTAGTTTGACTATAAAGCTCATGTCCTTATCCACTATAGTGCATGGCCTTTAATTTAACAGGGCAAGACAATACCAATCATTTCTCTATTTTTTCTCTATGTTTTGATTCTGAAAATTAAAATAATTACATAAAAGACAACATTCTCACGTTAAAAGATTCAAGAAACACAAAACTGTATATAGCAAAAATCTAAGGTCATTTTTTACCTTCCACTAGGATCTTTTCCTCCTTCCCAGGTAGCCACAGGATATAGCTTAGCATATATAGACACATATATATGGTTTCCTTTCACATCATTTAAGTCAAGAATTATGTATTGCTTGTGACTGGCCTTTTTTAAACACAGCAATATGTCCTGAAATATTTTTACATCTGTATCACTAGATCTACAATATTATTTTTAATGACTAGCATTTTAACTGTCCCTCTATCAACTGGAATCTACACCATTTATATTTTTTTGCTATTACAAAAAAAAAGCTTCATTGAATAACCTTACACATACAAACTGGCATGTATGTTGATTTTGAAGAGCTGATTAATAGGATTTGAATTGCTAGTTTGCAAGGTATACTTATTTTTAACATTTTGATAAAAATTGTCAAGTGCCTTCCAACATTACTAATTCATATTCACACCAACATCATACATGATTTTTTCTGCAATGAGAGATGATTTTATTTAAGGGAGTATATTTGGAACTCTGTAGTTAAACCATTTCCATCTATATTCAAATGATGCCCAGAGTTTATATAAATTTGTTTAAGGCATCCAGCTATCAGTGGTTAAATAAATAAAAAATAATTTTTCCATAAATACTGCTCTTTGCACAAATCTTTACTATGACATACTGCCTATAACATTGTCTTCCACAAAAACAAAACCCTCAATTAATTGCAAACTAAATTTGAATTTTGGTTTTTTCAGGCTTAGGGATGGTAATGATAAAATCTGCATTACTATTGTGGCTTTTAAATTTTTTTTCTTTCAGATTTATTGAGGTATGATTGACAAATAAAAATTGTATGTATTTATGTTGTATAATGTGACTTTTTTCAGGTGTACAACATGATAATTTTAATATACATATACATTGTGAAATGATTACCACAATCAACTTAATTAATACATTCATCACTTCACATAGTTCTTATTTGTGTGTGAGTGTGTGAGAAAGCGTGTTGAGAACACTTAAGATCTCTTCTCTTAACAAATTGCAAGTATTTATTTAATACAGGATTATTAACTATAACCACTGTTTTTACATTAGAGCCTCAGAACTTATCTTTTAACTGAAAATTTGTACCCTTTGACCAACATATTCTTATTAGCATCCCCCCCCCCCCCCCCAATTGAATCACCATTCTATTCTCTGGTCCTACAAGTTCAATGTTTTTAGGCTCTGAAGGCGTGGAGAAAAGAGACCCCTTGTATACTTTTTGTGGGAATATAAATTGTTACAGCCATTATGGAAAATAGTACGGAGGTTCCTCAAAAAATTAAAAATATAACTACCATATTATCCATTAATCCCACATCTGGGTACATATCCAAAGGAAACAAAATCAGTATCTCAAAGAGATATTTGTATTCCCATGTACGTTACACCATTATTCACAATACCTAAGATATGGAAAGAACCCAAGTGTCTGTCAACAGATGAATGGATAAAGAACTCCATTGTGTATGCGTGTGAGTATATTCAGGAGTAACATTTTCAGAGACCAAGTAGGTCATGTCTCTGAATAATAGTGCAAATCGGTATGTGCTCAACATCCTAAGAGAGAAGCTCTAAGCATTCTAAGAGGGAAAAATTAATTGTAGCCAAGGTGGTGCAGGAAAAGTAAAAAGAAGAAGAAGAAGCCGAAGCAGCAGCAGCAGCCAGAGTAAACGCTTGTCAACCACTATCATATGCCTCACATCCTTCCCTGACCAACTAACACCATGACTCATAACATTTCTTTCATGAGACAAAGTTTTCCAAGAGAACATGTCACAACTTAACAGTTAAATTACAGGAAGATGCTAGCACCCCCAAATAGTATTATTTTCAGGAGTTAAGAAAAAAATATCAGTAAGTCAAGACAATTCAATTTATTTGATATACACTGAGTATTTATTTAGTACAAGTCATGATTTTTCCAAAAGTACACAGTCCTTGACAGCTATTTCTTAGTGATTTATTGCATAGCCAGGTTGCTGTGGAAGGATTTTAAACATCACCCTAAACATACGCAGTCCTTTTATATTTAGAATATATATAAAGTAGGGGCACGTGGGTAGCTAAGTTGATTAAATGTCTGACTCTGGGCTTCAGCTCTGGTCATAATCTCATGGTTTTGTGAGTTCAAACCCCGCGTCAGGCTCTGTGGTGGCAGCACGGAGACTGCTTGGGATTGATTCTCTCTCTCTCACTCTCTCCCTGCCACCCTCCCACCCCTGGCACTTTCTCTTTTTCAAAGTAAATAAACTTAAAAAGAAAGAATATATATATAAAGTATAATATAAATAATATATATATAAATATAAATATTATATACAGGCTATATATATAAATATTATCATATTAGGTAATTGCGTACCTCATCTCAAAAAATAATATAGTAGTCAAGAATAGTTACTGACAGGTACAAGGTGGCATTTCAAATCAACTATGATGGGCATTGAAACAATTGGTTATGCATTTGAAAAAAAAAAAACTAGGTCTCTGCCTCTTCACACACACACAAGTAAAATTTATGTGAATTATGTATCTAAGGAACAGACTCTGAAGGTATCTAAAGTAGGCCCAAGATTGAGTTGCTCATGCTAAGCTCCATGTCAGCAAACCAAATAAGTTACTCAGCTCACCCAGAACCAGGAGGCTCAAGTTGACCACTCATGGCTTGTCTGCTTAGCACAAGTTACCTGGCCTGCTCTTAGACTACCGTTTGCTCCATATGAGGAAAGTAATTTTAGCCAATCAGCAGATGCCCAATGTAACTTCATTTTTCCTCTTCACTTTGGTCTATAAAAAGCTGTCTCCGGTGCAGCTCTTCAGAGCTCCTTTCTATTTGCTAAGATAAGATGCCATCTGATTCACAAATAGCTGAATAAAAGTCTACTATTAAATTGTCTGTGGAAAATTTTCCTTTCACAAGAACAGCTTCACATTTGTTTTATTCAATGCTACACCGAGTGTTGAACACTGCATTCAACAACTGCAAAGTACGTATAGGCTATTCACCAACATAGCATATGTACATGCCATAAAACAAGTCTGGATAAATTTCAAATGAAATTACACAGAGCATGTTCATCAGTGACAATGGAATTAAGTTGGAAATCAATAACAATAAGATGTCTAGAAAATTCCTAAGTACTTAATAATTAAACAGCCAATTTCTAAATAATCCATGATTCAAACAATAAAGGAAATTAGAAAATATTTCAAGTTAAATGATAAGAACATAATCAATCTTATGGAGCAACTAAAATAGTGCTTGGAGATAAATTTATAGTGCTAAATGGTTATATCTGAAAATGAGATAAACATAAAATAAATGATGTAAGCTTCCACCTTAAGAAGTTATTAAAAGTAGAGAAAATCAAAACTAAAATGAGTGGAGGAAAGAAAATAATATGGATAAATCAAAATCAATGAAATAGAAAATAAACAAAAAAAATCAATAAAACCAGAAGCCCATTCTTAGAAAAGATTAATAAAATTGATAAACACTGTGCAAAACTGGATTGAGATGAAATGAGATAAAATACAAACAACCAATTCTAAAGAGGAGGTGTTAGTAAGAGCTTACAAACACTAAAGAGATTTTATTATTTATTTATTTATTTATTTATTTATTTATTTACATCCAAGTTAGTTAGCATATAGTGCAACAATGATTTCAGGAGTAGATTCCTTAATGCCCATTACCCATTTAGCTCATACCCCCTCCCACAACCCCTCCAGTAACCCTCTGTTTGTTCTCCATATTTAAGATTCTCTTATGTTTTGTCCCCTCCCTGTTTTTATAGTATTTTTGCTTCCCTTCCCTTATGTTCACCTGTTGTGTGTCTAAAAGTCCTCATATGAGTGAAATCATATGATATTTGTCTTTCTCTGACTAATTTCGCGTAGCATAATACCCTCCAGTTCCATCCACATAGTTGCAAATGGCAAGATTTCATTCTTTTTGATTGCCGAGTAATACTCCATTGTGTATATATATATATATATATATATATATATATATATATACCACATCTTCTTTATCCATTCATCAGTCGATAGACTTTTGGGCTCTTTCCATACTTTGGCTATTGTTGATAGTGCTGCTCTAAACATTGGGGTGCATGTGCCCTTTTCAAACAGCATATCTGCATCCCTTGGATAAATAACTTGTAGTGCAATTGCTGGGTTGTAGGGTAGTTCTCTTTTTAACTTTTTGAGGACCCTCCATGCTGTTTTCCAGAGTGGCTGCACCAGTTTACATTCCCACCAACAATGCAAAAGAGATCCTCTTTCTCCGCTTCCTCGCCAATATCTGTTGTTGCCTGAGTTGTTAATCTTAGCCATTCTGACGGGTGTGAGGTAGTATCTCATTGTGGTTTTGATTTGTATTTCCCTGTTGATGAGTGATGTTGAGCATTTTTTCATGTGTCTGTTAGCTATCTGGATGTCTTCTTCGGAGAAGTGTCTATTCATGTCTTTTGCTCATTTCTTCACTGGATTATTTTTCTTTTGGGTGTTGAGTTTGATAAGTTCTTTATATATTTTGAATACTAACCTTTCATCTGATATGTTGTTTGCAAATATCTTCTCCCATTCCGTCTGTTGCCTTTTTTAGTTTTGCTGATTGTTTCCTTCACTGTGCAGAAGGTTTTTATTTTGATGAGGTCCCAGTAGTTCATTTTTGCTTTTGTTTCCCTTGCCTCCAGAGAGGTGTTGAGTAAGAAGTTGCCGTGGCCAAGGTCAAAGAGATTTTTGCCTGCTTCCTCCTCAAGGGTTTTTGTGGCCTCTTGTCTTACATTTAGGTCTTTCATCCATGTTGAGTTTATTTTTTTGTATGGTGTAAGAAAGTGGTCCAGGTTCATTTTTCTGCATGTCGCTGTCAAGTTTTCCCAGCCCCATTTGCTGGAGACTGCCTTCATTCCAGTGGATATTCTTTCCTGCTTTGTCAGAGATTAGTTGGCCATGCATTTGTGGATCCATTTCTGGGTTATTTATTCTGTTCCATTGATCTGAGTGTCTGTCTTTCTGTCATAAAGAGAATTTTAGAAGGATATTATAGGGGTGTCTGGGTGGCTCAGTTGGTTAAGCGACCAACTCAGTTTCCACACAAGTCATGATCTTATGGCTTTGTGTGTTGGAGCCCCATGTCAGGCTGTGCTCTGGCAGTGCAGAGCCTGCTTGGGATTCTCTTTCCCTATCTCTCTGCCCCTTCCTCACTTGCTCTGTCTCTGTCTCTCTCAAATAAATAAATAAAGACTTAAAAAAAATTCATGTAATTCACTATGTGAAAAGAATAAAAAGAAAATTTGAACTATTACCTAAAAAGCTGCGCCAAAAATGTATTTAGCAAAGTAAATCACCGATAAATAATAATAATAATAATAATAATAATAAACAACCCTGAAAACCAGAAAGAGACATGAGCTTCCTCAATCTGATAAATAGTATTTATGAGAAGTCTACTAATATCAAACTTAATGATGAATATTGAATGCTATCCCTCTCAGATCAGGACTAAGGCAAGGATGCAACTCCCACCATTGCTATTCTACATTGTATTGGAGGTCTCTGCCAGAGCATTAGAGCAAGAGAAGTGTAATAATTGTATTAAGATGGAAAAGGAAGAAGAAAAATTGTAATTTGCAGATGATATGATTATACAGATAGAAAACCCTAAGGAGTTACAGAAACTTATTTGAATTTGTAAGTATATTTTGCAAGGTCACAGGATTTAAGGTGAAATTACAAAAATCATTTGCATTTCTAAATACAACCAACAAAAAATTCTAAATTAAGTATCATTTTTCTTAGCATCAAAAAAAAATCAACTAGGAATAAATATGAGAAAATAGAAAACACTGCTGAGAAAAATTTAAAAGCCTTAAAAAGTGAATAAATATACCATATTCATGGAATTTGAAGGCTCAGTATTGTTACGATGTCAGTGCTCCTCAAATTTATTTATAGATTCAATGAAATTTGACCCAAAATATTACCAGGCTTTATTTCAATGGAAAATGACAACTAATTCTAAAATTCATAGTAAAATAAAGGACTTAGAATAGTGAAGACAATCTCAGAATAAAGCTGGAAAATTTTCACAACGTGATTGCAAGTCTTTCTATAAAGCTAACAATAATATTAAAAAAATGGTGGTATTGGCATACAGATAGGTACATACTTCAACAGAACAGAATCAAGTCCTGGACATATTGGTCAATTTGTTGATGATTTATTTAAAAAAAAAAATATTTAGGGAATGGGGGGGCAACTGCTACATGGGTACAGGTCTCCTTTGGGGAGTGATTAAAAGGTTTTGGGATGAGATGGAAGTGATGGTTCACAACATTGTGAATGTACTAAATGCAACTGAATTATACACTTTAAAATGGTTAATTTTATGTTATGAGAATTTCACTTTAACAACAAAAAAGTACCAAGTGAATTCAGTGGGGTAATGGAAAGTCTTTTCAACACAATAACACTTGAACAACAACAGGATATTCCATTGAAATTAAAAAAAAAAAAAAAAAAAGATCCTTGACATTTACCTCATGCCATTCACAAAAATCAATTCAAAATGAATCATAAAACTGTAGAAGCCAAATTCCAAATGTTTTAGAGGAAAACGGAAAAAAAATGTTTCAGCAAACTTGAGACAGGCAAATTTTGGGGGGGGGGTGGTGGGAGGAGACAGGACACAAAAGCACTATCAATTTAAAAAAATACAAAATGGTATTTCATCTACATGTATAATTTCTTGTGCATCAAGAGTCCCCATTAAGAAAATGAAGAAAGAGGGTCTCCTGGATGGCTCAGTCTATTAAGTGTCCTACTTTGGCTCAGGTCACGATCGCATGGTTCTTGGGTTTGATCTCTGCATTCGGCTCTCTGTTGACAGCTCAGAGCCTGGAGCCTGCTTTGGATTCATTGTCTCCCTCACTCTTTGCCCCTCCCCTGCTTGCTCTCTGTCTCTCTCTGTCTCTCAAAAATAAACGTTAAAAAATATTTAAAATAAGATGTCATGGGGAGCCTGGGTGGCTCAGTCAGTTACGTGTCCGACTTCAGCTCAGGCCATGATCTTATGGTTCCTGAGTTCGAGCCCTGATCAGGGTCTGTGCTGACAGTTGAGAGCCTGGACCCTGCTACAGATTCTGTGTGTCCTTCTCTCTCTGCCCCTCCCCCGTTCATTCTCTGTCTCTCAAAAATAAACATTGAAAAAATATTAAAAAAAAAAAAGAAAATGAAGAAAGACACCATAAACTAGGATGAAAAAATACATATATTTGGAAAAGGATTTGTATCTAGAATACACAAAAAACTAAAAATCAATAACACAATTAGTGATAAATAAAAAATACATTAATTATATTGTATTAAAAATAAAATAAAAAATAAATTAAAAAATCTTAAAGTGAGCAAAACTCTTGAATACTTCACAAAAGAAGATATATGACCAACAACATTTAGTGTTCAATGTCATCCATTTAACAATTAAATCACCAAAGATACTATTTCACACACAATGGAATGGCAATAATTAGAAATGTGGGCAAGAATGTGGAGAAACTGTAACTCTCATACTTTCCTGTGGGAACATAAAAAAGTACAATCACTTTGGAAAACTGTTAGTGTCTTGTAAAGTTAAACATACACATATCCTATATTCCAGTAATTCCACTCATAGGAATTGGTCCAAGAGAAATGAAAATATTCCAAACTTACGAAGCAAAAACTTGTACAGCAATGTTCATAGCAGTGCCATTCACAATAGTTCTCAGATGGAAACAATTCAAACGTGCATCAACAGGAGAATTAATAAACAAATTGTTATATCAACATATAATAGACTACACTTAGAAATTAAAAAAAACTACTGATACATACAAATTAATAAATCTGCAAAGCATTATGTTGAGTGAAGCAGACATAAAACAGTACATACTGTATGAGTTCATTAATATGAAGTCCAAGAACAGACAAAACTAGTGTATGGCAATAGAAATCAGACAGTGGTGTTGTCTCTGGAGCAAGAGGATGGGCTGAAAGGGGCAAGAGGATGGGCTGAAACACTCTGGGGTAATGGAAATGTTAAAAATTATTGCAGTAGGTTGAAAATAAGAAAAGCTCATTAAACTGTACACTTAAGATCCATGCATTTTTTAATGTAAGTTGTACACCAGTTAAAAATATTGGAGGAAAAGAAAAGCCATCTGAAAAAACACTAGAAGAAATTTCTAAAGAAAATTAAAAAAATCAATGAAAGCTATAGAAAAATATGGATAGATTCTCTTTAATATATATATTATACTGTACAATGTATATATATATCCTCTTTAATATATATATATATATTTTTTTCTTTTGAACTGCATATGGCTTAAAGACACCATAAAAGAATGAAAAAACAGATGGCACACCAAAAAATAGAAAGAGCTGCAACATATGAAACAGTCTTAATATTCTTTTTTTTTTTTTTTTCAACGTTTATTTATTTTTGGGACAGAGAGAGACAGAGCATGAACGGGGGAGGGGCAGAGAGAGAGGGAGACACAGAATCGGAAACAGGCTCCAGGCTCCGAGCCATCAGCCCAGAGCCTGACGCGGGGCTCGAACTCACGGACCGCGAGATCGTGACCTGGCTGAAGTCGGACGCTTAACCGACTGCACCACCCAGGCGCCCCAGTCTTAATATTCTTAATACACAGAATTTCTTTCAAATCAGTAAGAAAATAAAAGTAGTTCAAAAGAAAATTTATCCAAAACACTTACTCAAATAAAGTACCAATAATATTTTCAGTCCAGAAGTTCCACTTTGCATTTTCTACATGGAAATATACACAAAGAGGCAATATGTACAAGATATCCATTGTTCATAAATTGAAAAATTCAAGAAATCAAAGGTAGATCTTATTATCATCCTTCTACTGACAAGCCACAGTATAACCATAATATAGGATTGCTCAAGGCAATTTGAAAAGAATGCAGTGGATGTATGTATATTCACACTGAAAGATTTTTAATACATGCATTCAGTAAAACATAAAACCAATTAAAGACTGGTTTTGATTTCAAAATTGATGTTTGGGTTATTTTACGATTAAAAAAAATTTAAAAATCTATCTATACTTCCTATTCCCTACTCCTTCCTGAACAATTTCATTTCTAAAGTCATTACATTACATGGGTACAACAAAATAGGTGACCCCAGAAAAAGAAGCTTCAGTGCACTACAGTGCGATATCACCCTACAGGGTGAAAATGATGCCCATGTGAACTTGGGAGGTGGGGTGGTGGTGGAAATAGGAGATTGATTGCACTCTGGAAACACGATGAAATAACTAAACTTATTAAGGGTAATGTGAGACAATTTTATCACTAGCAAAAAGGGGTCTCTTCACTAAAATTTTGAATTATCAATATGAAACTGTGGTTTTCAATATACAGATGGAAATAGAGTAAGTGCAGAAAAAAGATGCAAATATATAAATGCATATATATATGTACACACACACACACACATATACATAAACATATATTCTCTAGCTTTGTCCATGAAAAAGATCTGGGAACAGAGATGCTCTAGCAGCAGTAAGCATACCAAGTGTCTAGATCCTGGCTTCTGAATACCATTCTCCACTGAAAAGAACTGGGATTGCTTGAAGAAATGGCTGATTCTAGGGCTGAGGCAGAAATATAAGTCTGAAACATCTTACTGTATCAGGAAGCAAGGGAGTGCTTAAAAACTATCAGGAGACATGACAAAAAACACAAAAGTCACCCTGATGAAGCCCTCACTGGCCAGATCAGGGACAGATAGACCATCAAAAGAAATGATGACAGTAATGGGTTATAACCCATTGAAAAAAATAGGAAATCATGCATGTTCATATGGATATAAATAACTACATAAACAAATTAGTAAAAATTTTTATGAAGAGTGGGATACTTACTTGGTTTCAAAATAACTCCTCACAAAATACTAATTACAAAAGTATACCAGTAACATCACCATGGCAAAATCTTGCAGACAGAACCTTAATTAAATGATCAAAGTGAATATAATCAGTAATGGGACAAATGAGAGTCATATACCACCAGATAAGACACAATGAGAAGAACACAGATTTACTTCTGTGATATTTCTGCCACTGTGTTCCTGGGTGTAACCTGAATTTAATTAGGAGAAAAAAAATCAAACCAACCCAAATTGAAGGACATTGTACAAAATATTGGCCAGTAATCTTCATAGGAGTCAAGATCATGAAAGTCAAGGAAAAACTGAAGGAGACTAAAGACATTACAACTAACTATAACAAGTGAGGCTAAACTGGATTCTTTTGCTATAAATAACATTACTGAGACAATTGGTGAAATGCAAATGGAGTCTCAGGTTAGATGATTTTAATGTATTGATGTTGATTACCTGATTTTGATGATTCTCTTGGATAACATCCTTGTATGTAGGAAATTTACACTACTTCCTTTAAAATGATTCAGGAAAGCAAGTCTTTGTTCTGTACCTGCAAACTTCCACATCTGTGATTGTTTGAAAGAATTATTCTTAAAGACTATGATGTAAAATGATAGTATATAAAGTACATTCTAAATATGAATATAGAAAAACAAAACTGCATAATTTCACATATGTACCTATGGAAATATACAGAAAAAACTTCAGATGAACAGTGGGTTACATTTGAGGAAAATGGTTGGTTGGGGAAGTTAAAAAGGATTCTTGTTTGTGATTCACAATATTTCTGCATTTCTTGATTTTTTTATTCAATGACTAATATATTCATATATTGCTTGTATAAAATGGGAAGGACATGAAACTGTCACTATTTGCAAATGATATGGTAATATACTTGGGAAATAAAATTAACTTGAAAATTACTAGAAGGAACAAGAGAATTCAATAAGGTAGTAGAGTAGAAAATTAGTATTCACAAATCAATAGATTTCATACATAACAGAAACAAGTTACAAAATGTAATAGGAGGAAAAAAATACTGTTTCTAATTGCAACAAAGAAAAGGTATAGTTTCTAGGGGATAAAAGATGTTGGTTCTCCCTAAATTAACTTAAAAATGTACTGCAATCTCAAAAGTATCAACAGGACACTTTTAAAAACTGGAAAATTTATTCTAAAACATATGGGAAAATAAACAAGAAAAAATAACATGGAAAATTTTGAAAAGGAGGAGCATTGAAAAGGGACTAAAACTATTAGATGCTAAACAGATAATAAATTTTATATAATGAAACCAGTGTGATATAGGCGCAAGAATAGACAATGGAACAAAATAAACATGGAACTATCTCTCCAAAGATAAACCTATATAAAGGTGCATCTGAAATGACAGGGGGCAAGATGGACTTTTCAATAAACGATGTTGGAAGAGCTAGATAGGCATCTAAAAAATAATGTTGGTTCAAATCTTACATTTTATAATATGATAAATTCCGTAAGAATCAAATAATTGTTTAAAAAAACATAAAAGTATTAGAAGAAAACTTGAAATCCTTTACAAACCTGGAGCCCTTCTATGATTTAAAATCTAGAAGCTATTAAAGAAAAGATAAATAAATGGATACACTCACTTCTATAAAAATAAAAACTTCTATTCAGTTAAAAAACTAAACTATAGGCAAAGTCAAACTATAAGTGACTACCTGGGAAAAATAGTTAAGGTTTGAAGAACTTCTAGAAAATGATAAGTATAAGAACCATAACTTAACAGTAAGAGGAGAAAAGAGATGAGTAGCCTCCTTCTGAGCAGAGGGCAGGGAGAGTTCCTTAAATGAAAAATACACTAAGCTTTATTCATAGTAATAGAAATACTATTTAAAACCATACAAAAATACTATTTTACTTCTGTCATATAGCAGAAATTCTAACCATTTAATGACATATTATGCTGACAAAACTTCAAGGATATGGCTTTTTTATTCATTGCATGGCAATGGTAAATATCCAAAGTGCAAATATGTTCACCATTGGACCCAGCAACCCCATTCCTGAGAATGTATCTTAATCCTACATCTGCACACATAGGATTGTAATGTCACTGCTATTTACTACTACATTGTTTATAATAGCAGATGATTTACCTGACGATGTCAATAGTCATCTTAAAAATACCACCAACCAGAAAATCCATCAGTTGGGGCTGATAAAATAAATCAGATTCTTACAATGGAATATTTATATACTGTACTTGTTTTTTAAAAAAGGAGAGGTGCGGAGGACAAGAAGCTACTGATACATAAATTGTGGTGTTAAGTTTCTTTTTAAAAAGCAAAGCATATAACAGTGAGTATGGTCTACATTTTTTTTATTAAAAAAAAGGAAAAATAAAGAGTATGTATTTTTTGGCTTATACTGAAGTAAAGATATTCTGAATGAAGACACAATTACCATTAAAAGGAGCAATGGGTTTGGATGGAGATAAAGATGGGAACAATTTTTCCCTATATTACTAAACTTAAACTAATGAGATATGATTTTATGCCATATGAAATTGGGCATATTTAACTATTTTGACCTACAAAAATGGAGAATTCTAATAGCTACTATTACTATGCCATTTTACAGATATTGCATATAACTGAGAGTCTTGAAGAACATGGGAGATGCTGATATTATTGGAATGTTGTAATCTGATCAATTACATTAGAAGTTGACATTTAAAAGACATCATCTGAGGAACTGGTACATTTCCTTTTATGGGATAATGTTTTTTTTTTGTTTTTTTTTTTTTTGTTTTTTTTTTTATTTTTTTTTTCAACGTTTTTTTATTTTTGGGAGAGAGAGAGACAGAGCATGAACGGGGGAGGGGCAGAGAGAGAGGGAGACACAGCATCGGAAACAGGCTCCAGGCTCTGAGCCATCAGCCCAGAGCCCGACGCGGGGCTCGAACTCACGGACCGCGAGATCGTGACCTGGCTGAAGTCGGACGCTCAACCGACTGCGCCACCCAGGCGCCCCATTTATGGGATAATGTTAATTCATCAGATTTCTCTTTTTGCCTTGGCTAACTAGTGTCTCAAAAATATATTGACATTTAGTGATTGTCATGTTTTCTCTTGCTCTTTTCTTCTTAATTTTTATGCATGCTTTAAAATATTTTTGACTACAGTATTAAATTTATAAAAGATGTAGTACAAAAACAATTGTAGTTTAAACAGCTAGTGATCTTCGCTATCTAGAGGAAATAGAAGATGTAAATAGTAGTGATATATGCCCAAATAAATTAAGCCTTGAGTTTCGATGGTCACATACGAGGTACTGATGAAGGTCAGTGAGTATACTGTAATCAGAGTTAAGATATCCACAAAATTGGGGCACTTGGGTGGCTCGGTTAAGTGTTTGACACTTGGTTTTGGCTCAGGTCATGATCTCATAGTTTGTGAGTTTGAGCTCCCTATTGGGCTCTGTGCTGACAGCCCAGAGCCTGCTTGGGATTCTCTCTCTCTGTCTCTCTCTCTGCCTCTCCTCTGCTCATGCATGCGGTTTCTCTGTCTCTCTCTCTCTCTAGATAAATAAACTTTTAAAAAATTTTTAAAAAGATATACACAAAATTTTTGTTGCCACTTGGATCTCTAGAGATGTTTCACTTGCAGTTGGAATAATGACAGAAAGATGTAAGAGATAAATTATTAAGGAGAACACTGTGGACTAAGTGAGAACTGTGGATTAAATATAAATAAAAAATGGAGGTTGGACCTTGAGTTCAGGTGGCTGGTGAGACATCTATTCTAATCCAAAGTTTTTTAAGTTTTTTATACCAAGTAAATATGTTCTCAAAATATCTTACAGAGGATTGGAGTGGTAGCTCTCCCAGAAGCAGAGAGATAAAACTTAATTTCACAACTCTAAGAAACATTTCTCTAAGTTCACAATCATTTACTTCTACTGGTGGCTCACAAAGTGTCTGTTCCTTATGTGATGTTCTGATTTCACCAATGGTTGCAATCCAGGCTGAGATCCAAATGGTTTCTAGGCAGAAACTGTTCTCTTGAGTGACGCCATCAGTAGTCATCTTGTCAAGGTGCACCGAGTCCCCTTCAGCTCCCAGTAGAGAGTATGAGAACCAGCAAGTAACTTCTTGCTCTCCCCAGTCTTCCCTGAATGCTAATGAAATCAAGGGGAAGGGACCAGGGAGAGGAAGAAAGAATAGAGAAATGGAGGGAAAAGGAGTAGGAGAGTATCAGCAAAAACTATGTCTGAAGACTCTAAGTAGAAGGTCACTTAAATAACTGAGACAACTTTGGAAAGAGGTTCTCAGCATCTTTTTCACAAAACAAACTCAAAATCCTAAGAGATATAAACATTGACCAAGAAAACAGGAAGTTGCTAAACTTAAATGTAGATGAGATACAGAGAGAGATTTCATTCCACTAGGAGGTACAAAAGGAATAAATATAGCATTATGTAAAGCCCCTTCTATAAATATGAAAATAAAGAAATGTTTTGGAGGGGAAGGGGAGGAATGAAACACTGCCTGATTGGAAACCGCAAACAAGCAGATGTCTGATCCAGGCAGAAGGAAGACAGACCATGTGAGGATCATTTAATTTACAGATTAGCAAAATGCAGCAGCTTCATGTCTGCTCTGCTGTCTTTTCATTCCCATGGCTTCTAGCTCAGGAAGTTGGTTCTACATGCTTGTTTTGAGAGTTGAGAAACCAGGGCATAGATCTTATTAAAAAGACTGACGATTTCATCCTCGATAAAGATGAAAGTCAAATTTAATATCCACAATCTTAATATTTCATTTGTAATCACTGTAACAATGAGCACCTGGTTTTATCTCAGAAACAATTCAAGCCCAATTTGTAAGACATAAAGAGATTTCCTAGGGTTTATCCTTCCTTTAAAAAAAAAAAAAGGAAAGAAATTAAGATAAACTCTTTACTTAGAGCAATAACAGAAAGAACATCATAAACTTTTCTTTTGGTATCTCTAGATCCTGTGTCCTGGCTGCCCCATTTTGCTGGGAGGAAACAAGGCTTGAGAGGTCTCATGCTAATTTGAAAGAGAAAGTCATTAAGTGCAAGGATGCCCCAAGGCTTTAGCCAGCATCTGCTCTAGGATGCGGCTGATCCATTTCGGAGAATTAAGAGACCGTAGCTAGGTACTAAAAGAAAAGAAGTCAATTTCTGAAAGTAGCCCCGTCTGTGGTATGATTCATTCCAGTTTAGTGATTAACTGGAAGCTCTCACCAGCGTTAGGAGTGAACTAATGTTCCTTTCTAGAAAACTATTCTATCCTGCATTATCTCACTGTCCAGGCAGGGTCAACTTTTATAAGGTTTGAGGTTCATACAATTTGGTTGGGGGGTTAAGAGAAAAAAAGAACTAAATCGTTACTACAATTTTTTTTTTTTTTAGAAACGCGAATATTTATTTTGAGTGAGAAAAGAAATTACAATAAATTAAAAACTTTTCAAAGCTGATATAAACATCACAAAATCAATATAAGCACAATATTTTTACTAATTGCCTGACATACACTATACTTCTTTTTCTTTACAGTTTGCATAACCTTTGCATACTTCTTCATATTGACAATTTTGTAATATAGTCTTTCTAATGAGGTAACAGAAACATAATTCAGCCTGAAACATGGCTGATGAAATTTGTTACAGTACTGATACTTTTTAAAAAAATGTCAGCTTCACAACTTCATTGGTAATGAGATGCGGTATATTGGGATGCATAAAACGTGACTTCACACCCAGTTGTACCGCATCTTCAATACTACCACAGGTTTTGTGCCTTACATACAGACATTCTGATAAATTTCACACAATTCCATCAAGAAAAAAATGATCATGCACTGATAATTATATATGGTGCATTATTGAGTATATTCTTAACACAACTTTTTTCGAGGTATTAATGAGAACTAAATTCGCCTCTTGAAAATGGACATATCTGAAGGCTAGACTCTTGCACAAGCCATTTGACTCCATACTTTTTAAACATTGTTTCTCCTCCATTACACATTACTTCAATGCCAGGTGCAGTAGGACATGTTTATACCATGAGACAACACATGGCCCTGTGCCTTTTTTTTTTTTTTACAGGTTTTTAGGGATATTGCATAGTGGACAGTAGGATTATTCCTGGAAACCATTCCTAACAGAACAGCTAACAATAACTTAACTGAACATGAGCATTTGCGACCCACAAATACTCATCCCACAAAATAAGCTAAATGTATTTCCAACTCATCTTTCCTTGGTAGGAGCCTCAAAATGCCTGTGGCCACTCCATCCCCATTTCCACCCCCCTCCCCTGGCCAATATGATGGGAAAAATGACAGAGAAAGCTGAAATGAAAGGCAACTGTCTTAACCAATTGCAGTCCAATCTTTTGCAGATTTTATGAAAACACATGAATATGCAATCACATTACCAGCATTTCTCCCAGAGCCCTGGAAGGAGCTCACTTGTGCAAGTGAGGGAACTTTGAAGCTGAAGCTTTATTAGTTCATAATGAACCCGCATTTACACACTGGTCACGTGAGCACAGTTTGGAAATATTGGGTCTGCCCCTACATCTATGCTCATGACCATAAACCCAAGTTAAGACTTCAGCATCTTTGTTCTATAATTGCTCTCCTACTCTTCTGTCTCTTACTCTATCTCCTCTCTCCCTTCCCCTAACCTTCCACATTAACCTCATCTTTCTCCATTTTGTTTTCATGCTTCCTACATCAGAATCTTAAAACTGATCGCTAATTTCCTCATTGAAAGGATGAAACCTTGACTCTCTAAAGACCAAGTTTCCTTAAATTTAGATGAGCTGGTGTTTGGTTTAACTGCTGATTGATTAATTGATGGTGACAGTGAGCGATAATAGCTACTTCCTCCTGTAGCCAAGTATATGCTTGTATGTATGTCAGGTGTGATAGGTGCATTCACATCCACTGTGTCATTCAATCCTCACAACATTCCTGTAAGGTAATAAAGTTATCAACATTTTAAGGAATGAGGCAATAAACTCAGAGTTTACGTAATTTGCCCAACACACAGCTGGTAAGCAATGGGGCATTCAACTGCAGTGACACCAGCTCCCAGTTGCTCAATAAAATCTACGAGGTCTGAGAACAGGAAACACTGGTGGTTAGTGGACCCAAGTTCTAATCATCAGGCTTAGTATCCTTCAATGTCTATGCATCTTTCTCCAGTCACTATCAGGCATACCAAATCCTTCCTCTAGGCTCAAAGCACATCTACCAGGCTCTTTGATACAGAAAGTTATGGACAGGAGACTTTGTTTTGCATCCCCATTTGATTTCAAGCTTCTTTAACATTTTGACAATATATTATCCAAAGCACAGAAGGAATTCAGAAATTATGGGGATAACATAGACATTTATAATTTTTCTTCAGATTTAACACTTATAATTTTCCTCAGATATTCATAAACAAAGCTGATTTTGGTTATTCAGAGAATAGACAAAGAACACATCTTCACAAGACTACAGAAGTCTTATGAGGGGAGTAAACCTGAGACTAAGTGGAAGAAAAAGAGAAATTATGTAAGGAAACACATACAGAATAAACTAAACAGTAAAGTATCAGGATATAAGGATGAACACAACAACAAATATAACCCAGAGGAAACTAATGGAAACTTTTTAAATGATTAAAAAAAAAAAGTCCTCTCATCGTCATCACTACTGGGCCTCAGGAAAAAGCAGTGACACTTTGCTTCCATTTTATTCTCATGCTGACTTCTTCATAGAGAAGATAGAACCAGGATGTCCTTTAGTTTCCTATCACCAAACACAGAAACCTACCATCATCTACTCTGATCCTATCATCCTTTCCTCTTGTTCAATTGAGCAGAACAACTATCTACCTTTTCTTCTATTTAGGCCACTTACTTTGTTGATTATCATCCCAATGTGTGTAGTTGAAAATCTTACCTTGTCCATTAGCCTGTTTCTTCTATACTCATGTTTTTCCTCTCCACCGGGATATTCCCACTAGCTTTACAATTGTTTTAGTTATCAGATTAGTACATGTACATAATATAAAAAGGCAAATAGTAAAATTAAGCCTGTTAGGAGAAAGAGCAGTCCCCTACTTTACTGCCACTCCAACTTCCCAGAGTCAAACTCCGACAACTGTGAAATCTTCCATTTGGAACTATCTTCCCCTTTCCAAACTCCAAACTTGCTATTATGGCTATTTATTATTTTTTTACTTAATTTTTAACTTTTTAGTTTCAGACATTTTTAATTTCCCACTAAGAAATATTAAGAGCATAAAATCACAATTCATGGTTATGGCAATGTTCACTGTTTACATCATCGTGTTGGTATAAAAATATCATTCTCAGGTGAGCCACACAGTATGCTCAGGTTCATTCCCTATATAGAACTGTTTTGGTTCTCAGGCATTAACAAATATTTTTTTTGTACATTTGCTTACTTTTCAGATAATCAATCATTAACTTATCCAAAACTCTCTCCAGAGCTCTCTGAATAAATGCAACTAATAGATGGGAAAGAGAGATCTATGGGTTATTCCACCAGAATAGTAAAGACCATTGAAATAGTAGAAAATGTTTTTTCATTTTTCTTTTCTTAATTTCTTTAAAAGCACTACTGACTTTTAGAATAACTGTAACATGATATTGTAGGGTTTGTAGTATATACAGAAGTAAAGCATATGACAAAAGTGGTGCAAAGGAGAAGGCGGTGATAAATGAGACAGTAGTATATGTTTTATAGTTTACATGAAGTGATGAAATATTAATTGCAAGTAGACTGTAATAAGGACACATATTGTAATTAATGTCTGAGCAACTAACAAAAATGCAAAAAAAGGATAGATTAAAAAGTAAACAGAAGAAATAAAATAGAATATTAAAAACATTTTAAAAAACACAAAAAGAGCAGGAAAGAAGCAACAGAGGAACAGAAAACAAGGCAAAGTTCAAACATATCAGTAATTAGATAATTCGTGTAACATATTTATAAAAGGCAGAACTTATTGGACTAGATAAAAAAGTAAGACACAACTATATGTTGTCTACAAGAGACTCACTTTAGATATAAAAACACAAATAGGTTGAAATTGAAAGAGTGGCAATATATATACCATGCTAATGTAAGCTTTAAAAAGCTGATGTAGCTATATTAATATGACTAAAGTAGACTTCAAGACAGCATTCTGAGAGATAAAGAGGACTATTTTATTATGATTAAAAGATCAAGTCATTAGAAAAACATAAACATCCTAAGTATGTGTATGTCTAATAAGAAGAGCTTCAAATACAAGAAGTAAACGTTGACAGGACTCAAAGGAGAAATGAAGAAATCCACAATTACAGTTGGTGAGAACATTTACTAGGCTACTGCTACCTCTAGGATGCTGCATTAATCTTACACATATGATTTCATTTACTTTTTGCAATTTCCTAAGGTTACCTGGTTTATAGTAGCTTAAAAGAAAATAGTTTTCAGTAGTTACTTTAATTCACGTATCATGGGAATGATCAGTTCCTAGGAAGTTTGAAATCATTTCCATATAAAGTCAACCTAATTCCAAACCTTTTGTGGAGGTAATATTTCCATTTTTAACTTGATCTAGTCAATTTGAGTTAGTCTTATTAGAATTCTCTCACTTGGATTTCTATCGCCAAGAAAAGACACACAGAGACACTACACATAAACAAGAAGCACTACCCTTCAGCTCTACTGAATTTCAGTAAAATCATCATCCCCTCTTATCCCTGAGCCTTCACACTTGTTCCTTTATAAAAATGCTCTTCCTCCTCTATGCTGGGCTAACAAATGTGGACTGTGAGATGTGCTACACAACACCTTTATTTCCCATTGCACAAGGCTTATTTTTTATTTTAAACTACTTAAAAAATTTTTTTTAATTTACTTTGAGAGACAGAGTGAGTGGGGGAGGAGCAGAGAGAGAGGGAGAGAGAATCCCAAGCGCAGAGCCTGATGCGGGGTTCAATCCCAAGAACCATGAGATCATGCCTGAGCCGAGATCAAGAGTTGGACGCTTAACAGACTGAGCCACCCAGATGCCCGAAGGTTTTTATTTTATGATTGATTTCATCAAACTCAATCAGAAAAGAGCATTTCTCTCTCATTACATTCCCAGCTAGCACAATCTGATGAATGAGATCATTGCTGAATAAGTTTTTCTTACAGTAGGTGTGTTTAACCTATTCCATTTGTCATACTAGTTCTACTACATCTTTGTAATGTTATCTTTGCCTTCTAATTTGTTTGGTGTCCTAATTGACTTTGCCACACACACAATGTCTTGTTTGTGCTTTGGAGGATGGATACATATATATATATATATATATATATATATATATAGAGAGAGAGAGAGAGAGAGAGAGAGAGAGAGAGAGAGAGTCTATTTTAAATTCTACCAGTGGATATAAAGCTTCTTTATTAAAAAAAAAAAATCCTTGAATGTTTAGAACTCAATATTTAAAAATCAGTAAGAAAACATTTTTACTTCCCATTTATGCAAGAGGAAGAATTTTAGACTTTTATTTCCCAATCCCAGTTCTCCATTTTCTTCCTGTCTGGTTTCCTTTTTATTTATAATAGATGACCACTTTTACATATGTATTTATAACATTTATATTTTTACACTTTATATAGTTTATACTTCTAAACCAGCCAGGGTTCATCAGCAAAGCAAGATGATCCCTCTGCAGGGAGGCTAAGAGCTATCACCCTGAAGGACAGGAAGTGGGGGGGGGGGCAGGCGGGATCGGGAGTGCAGCAGGTTGGGGTGAGGGGGTTGTGGTCAACTTTTAGATGTGCAAATGTTACAATAAGTTAGACTTCCTTATAATAGTTTAATACTCACTGCCAGTCCTTTTAAGCCTCAACTTCCTAAGCTTGAATTAATTTTTATCAATATTCAGCATTGCCTATGCTTTGGGTACTATGTTAATATACTACTTCTATATAATTTAAATGTTAACTTCAGAAATGAATCACTATAAAGCTAAGAGTTACTGAGTAAAACATTTTTTCATGTAAACTATTGTCAGAGAAATAGGACTTTAAAGTATTTACTTCTTGGAGGCTCATACTACCCATCTTTCCAATTTACAAGTCACCCAGTGTGCCTAGGTTTGGATAATTGTTCATGAATTCTGCCTGGAACCCATATATTTTCTCATTTCCAAAATGTTTTTTTCTTTTTTAAGATTTTATTTTTAAGTAATCTCTACACTCAGTGTAGGGCTTGAATTTAAAACCCAGAAGTCGAGTTGCATGCTCTACTCGCTAAGCCAGCCAGGAACTCCAAAATTCATCTTTTTTAAAGAAAAAGGATTAATATCTTTAGTCACTGTTTGTCTTCCAATTATTTCCTTGGTAATATCAATTGTGCAGCAAATATTTGTTCTCCTCATCCTCTGTAAAGTCATGGTCTCCAATCGCAATTGGGCCATCCATATTTTTTAACCTTATCAGTTATTCCAAAACTCCTCTAGTCTCCTCAAACCTTTGAATTCAGCAAACGATAGCACAGAAGTCAAATCCAGCCCACTGCCTACTTTTGTAAATAGTTCTAATGGAACACAACCACATTCATTTGTTACATATTGTCTAAAGCAAGGGCTTTCACACTATGGCATAGCTGAATAGGTAAAGTATTTATTACCTAAGTCCTTTAAAAAGAAAGTTTGCTGACCCCTGCTCTAAACCTATCACCTGCCCCTTTTACTGTGAATTCCTGACTTCACAAGGAATAAAATACATAAAATAAGTATATCAACTTTCAGATCAAACCAAAGTCTAAATCTGACTCTGTATCCATACATGTGTCCCTTGCACATGTTAGGGGCAATCTTCCTGTCAGGCATCTGATTTCCATTTCTCTTCTCTTCTGATTAGAACCTCAGTAATCCCATCTGTTTTCTACTTTCTAACTCCTTATCATCATTGTAATATACTGATACTTCTTTTACCATAAAAGAGAACAAAATAAGGAACTGATTCTAAACTCCATCCCATAACGTCCCATGTTCTATACTTGGAACATCCATTTTCTCACTCCAATCCTACTTCTTTCCCCATTTCTGACTCTGGTCGTGTCCGCTTTCAAATACATATGGAATTCATATTTTAGCTTCCTATTTGCTCAGCATGACACTGTCTTGAAACATTCTTTTTTCCAACTTCTGGGATGGACCACTCTTTGTTTATCTCTGTGACTATTCATCCTCTTTTGTAAGCTGCTCTTTCTCTATCCTTGTTTCTGCCCTGTCCTGTCTTCTCATTACTAGCCTGCACACACCTATTGTCTTCTGTATTGAGGATTCCTGACTTTATACCCAGATCACTCTCCCGTTTAAGATTCACATACCCAACCAGAATGTCCCATAGGAACCTTAGGCTCAACAGGCTCCAAATTGAAATAATTGCTTTTTCTCTCAAAGCTTCTGCTACTCTTGTGATTACTAGGAGTCACCTGTCTCTTCCTTTTACCATACGCAATTTATTTCCAACCCCTTGCAGTATTTCATCATAAATCTCTCCCTTTTGCTCCATCTCCGCGCTCCTAGCCTAGCACAGAGCACTAGCATTCCTCACCTCTTCAGGGTCCCCTTACCTTCTCCTTTAGCCCCATGCAATTCATCTGAAGATTGATGGTGTTGATCGTGACATAACCTCACTTAAAACCCCTCAACACTCAGGAATCTACTCCTGAGATCATTGTTGCACTATATGCTAACTAATTTGGATGTAAATTTTAAAAAATAAAAAAAATCATTAACTTCACCTTCTGGTTTACTCTTCTTTTCCCTTCACTTACACATTAGCACACAGCCATGTTCATCTTCATTCCCATACACGTTCTGTATGAACCTTGGTCAACCTCTGGGACTTCACACAAGTCCCAGTTGGAGGACACTCCCACGAAGCTGCCTAACCTCCACTCAATTTCAATTTAGACATCACTTCCTCAGAAGCTTTCTGGGATCTCCATCCCCGCCTCGTATTAGGTGCCCCTCTTGTACTCCTATCACAATTCACATACTGTGTTATATAATTATGCTTTCCTCAAGAATATAGACTTAGGAGGATATGGACCATTTATACTTTGTTTACGTTATCAAATTCAGTACAGTGCCTGGCACTCCATTTGTTGTTGATAGAATTCTTGTCTTTGTGATCTGGGAGCATTTAGGAGCCTTGTCTTCTACTTATTCAAATTTCTGCTTACATTTCTGGTATTTATCAAGTTTAATGCATCTAATTTTACTAATTTTTTTCAACTGCATGTCATTTTCACTTTTCCTCATTTCTGCCCATTCCATTTTCGTAAACTGCATTATCTTTTTAGCTAAAATTAAGTATACATCTAATAACCTATGACAATAAATCTATTTTAGAGCCAAGTAAATATCACAATTGCCAGGTCACTATTTTTCTGGGGGGGTGGGGGGGGTGTGCTGTATTGTTATTCCTAAATAAGGAAACAATCCTACAATTGTTTGGCTATACCTGAGTCCTTTAAAAAAAATTAAGGATGGAAGGCAAGAGAAGAAGAAATGAAAAGGAACCATTCTTATCAGGAAGGACAAACTTTTTTGCCAATATTCACTGCAGATGCATACAAACCTCTCTGGTACCCCAACAAGTAGCAACAACACATGAAAGATTTTTGCCAATGTGCCTTCTATTTAAAAATAGTGATCTAGGTGGGGAGGAACCAAGATGGCGGAACAGCATGGAAGATTTTTGTGTCTCGCATCCATGAAATACAGCCAGACCAACACTAAACCATCCTACACACCTAGAAAACTGATTGGAGGATTAACACAACACTCTGCACAACGTGAACCACAGAATTCAGCAGGTTCGCGGTGCGGAGAGCTGAACTTGGGGAGCAAGAAACCGCAGAAGGTAGGGAACCGCTTTTGTGGGCGGAGAGAGGACGGAGACTGGGGAGAGGGGGAGAATACGGGAAAAGCACCCCTCCCCAAAAGCAGCTGGAGAGAAAGTGGAAAACTGTAAATAGCCACAGGGACTAAACTAAAAAAGGAGAAAGGAGAAAGGAGAGGGTTTAAATTCCAGTAAGACTGTAAACAAGGGGAACGCAAAGACTGCAACTCGGCAGCTCCATACCTGGTCGTGCTCTGGTGGGAAGGGCGAATCCCCAGGAACAGAGTGGGGGCCGGGAGGTTCTCGGGCCACAAGGGGAAAAGCGGCTCCACTGCTGGAAGGACATTTGGTAGAGACTGTTGAAGCCATCTGGTCCCAGCATACCCTGGAAAGCGGCCATATACACTGGTGCTGGGGGAAGGTCATCAAGGGTGAAGCCCGGTGCCAGATGTGTGTTGTGATTTTCCGTAATCCCTGCAATGCTGCTGCTACACTGTCTCGCGAACTTTATCTGGGGCGGGCTGGCACCTGCCCGCAGTCCCGGGGAACTGGCAACAGCAGGGTCCAGCAAGCATTCCTGGATGCAGCTGACATTTGGCCATTGCTCATTCGGCCATTGCTCGGGGAGACCCTCCTGCAGAGGGGCAGAACAGGTCAAAGCCGCAGTCCTTCGGAAGTAAGGGGCCAGGGAAAACAGCCACATGAGACAAAACTTGAGAGACAGGTACTGCCTGGGGCCTGGTCACGGAGAGTGAAAAAGTGGGGAGTGGACGAGAGCTGAAGACAGAGGTCAGGTGCGCGACTGCTGATCCAGAACAGACTGAGTAGCTGGGTGGAGTCATTTCACCGCTCCCGCACATGCGCATATGCACCTAACTAGCACGGCAACAATCCACCCGAGTAGGCTAGCAGCGCCATCTACTGGACAGCAGAGCTGTTACACTGAGCCCGCCCAACTGGGCCAACTTCGCTTTTTAAGAACACAAGTCTCACCGCCTGCTTAGTTTATGGACAATAAAGCACTACATAGACTTACTTCTAGGGGAAAACGAAGCAATTTTAGTTCTACTTCAATCTGTTAGCAGATTCATCTATTCAACTTTCTTTTTCTTTTACACTTTTTATTGAATACAGAAAGAAAAAATTCATTTTTATTTTCGATTTTTATTAAAAATATTTTTAATTTTTATTACTCTATTTTTACTTGTGTAAATTTTTTCAAATTCTATTTTACTTCCATCATTTTATTTTAGTCTACTACAGTGTATTCACTTTTTCAAATTTTCAAACAATTTCCTTTTTTTCGTTTTCATTTTTCTTTTTCTTGAATGCAGAAAGAGAAAAAACTTCATTTTTAGTTTCAATTCCTATTTCAAGTATTTTCATTTAATTTTTATTACTATATTTTTTGCTTTTATGTAAATTTTTTCAAATTCTATTTTACTTCCATCATTTTATTTTAGGCTACTACAGTTTATTCACTTTTTCAAATTTTCAAATGATTTTTTTCTTTTTTTAATCTTTTTTCCTTTTCCTTTTTTCCTAAATACAGAAAAAGAAAAATTCACTTTTTTTATTACAAATATTTTTCTTTAATTTTTTCTACTAAATTCTTTACTTTTGTGTATATTTTTTCAAATTCTATTTTACCCACATAACCTCATTTCAGTCTACTTCAGTGTATTCATTTTTTCAAATTCTCAAACGATTTTTTTTATCCCCCCCCCTCTTTTTCTCTAATCTGTCAAGCCACTTTCAATACCCAGACCAAAACACACCTAGGATCTAGCATCACTTATTCGACTTTTGTGTGTGGGTGTGTTTTTAATTTTTAATTTTAATATTTTTTAATTTTAGTTTTTTTAATTTCAATTTTTCTACCTCATTAATTCCTTTTCTCCCTTCAAAATGACAAAACGAAGGAATTCACCCCAAAAGAAAGAGCACGAAGAAACGACAGCCAGGGATTTAACCAACACAGATACAAGCAAGATGTCTGAACAAGAATTTAGAATCACGATAATAAGAATACTAGCTAGAGTCAAAAACAGATTAGGATCCCTTTCTGCAGAGATAAAAGAAGTAAAAGCTAGTCAGGATGAAATAAAAAATGCCGTAACTGAGCTGCAATCTCTAACGGATGCCACAGCTGCAAGAATGGCTGAGGCAGAACAGAGAATCAGTGATATAGAGGACAAACGTATAGAGAATAATGAAGCAGAAAAAAAGAGGGAGATTAAGGCAAAAGAGCACGATTTAAGAATTAGAGAAATCAGTGACTCATTAAAAAGGAACAACATCAGAATCATAGGGGTCCCAGAAGAGGAAGAGAGAAAAATAGGGGTAGAAGGGCTTTACGAGCAAATCATAGCAGAAAACCTTCCTAACCTGGGGACAGACACAGACATCAAAATCCAGGAAGCACAGAGGACCCCCATTAAATTCAACAAAAACCGACCATCAACAAGGCATATCATAGTTAAATTCACAAATTACTCAGCCAAGGAAAAAATCATGAAAGCAGCAAGGGAGAAAAAGTCCCTAACCTACAGGGGAAGACAGATCAGGCGGATCAGACAGATCAGCAGACCTATCCACAAAAACTTGGCAGGCCAGAAAGGAGTGGCAGGATATATTCGTGTGCTGAATCAGAAAAATATGCAGCCAAGAATTATTTATCCAGCAAGGCTGTCATTCAAAATAGGAGAGACAGGGGCACCTGGGTGGCTCAGTTGGTTAAACGTCTGACTTCAGCTCAGGTCATGATCTCACACTGTGCATTCGAGCCCCACGTCAGGCTCTGTGCTGACAGCTCAGAGCCTGGAGCCTGCTTCAGATTCTGTGTCTCCCCCTCTCTCTGCCCCTCCCCTGCTCATGCTGTCTCAAAAATAAAAAAAATAATAATAAAATAAAAAAACAAAACATTATGAAGGAGAGATAAAAAGTTTCCCAGACAAACAAAAATTAAGGAGTTTGTGACCACTAAACCAGCCCTGCAAGACATTTTAAGGGGGACACTTTGAGGGGAGAAAAGATGAAAACAAATATATATAAATAAATAAATACCAAAAGCAACAAAGGTTAGAAAAGACCAGAGAACACCACCAGAAACGCCAACTCTACAAGCATCATAATGGCAATAAATTAATATCTTTCAGTACTCACTCTAAGCATCAATGGACTCAATGCTCCAATCAAAAGACATAGGGTAACAGAATGGATAAGAAAACAAGATCCATCTATAATGCTGTTTACAAGAGACCCACTTTAGACCTAAAGACACCTTGAGATTGAAAGTAAGGGGATGGAGAACCATCTATCATGCTAATGGTCAACAAAAGAAAGCCAGAGTAGCCATATTTATATCAGACAATCTAGACTTTAAAATAAAGACTGTATCAAGAAATGAAGAAGGGCATTATATCATAATCAAGGGGTCTATCCACCAAGAAGACCTAACAATTGTAAACATTTATGCGCCAAATGTGAGAGCACCCACATATATACATCAATTAATCACAAACATAAAGAAACTCATGATAGTAATACCATAATAGTAGGAGACTTCAACATCCTACTCACAGCAATGGATAGATCATCTAATCAAAAAATCAACAAGAAAACAAAGGCTTTGGATGACACACTGGACCAGATGGACTTAATAGATATATTCAGAACATTTCGTACTAAAGCAGCAGAATATACAATCTTCTCCAGTGCACATGGAACGTTCTCCAGAATAGAACATATACTGGGCCACAAATCAGCCCTCAGCAAGTACAAAAAGATCAAGATCATACCATGCATATTTTCAGACCACAACGCTATGCAAGTCGAAACCAACCACAAGAAAAAATTTGGAAAGGTAACAAATACTTGGGAGACTGAAGAACAACCTACTAAAGAATGAATGGGCTAACCAAGCAGTTAAAGAGGAAATTAAAAAGTTCATGGAAGCCAATGAAAATGATTAACACCACAACCCAAAACCTCTGGGACACAGCAAAGGCAATCATAAGAGGAAAGTATATAGCAAGCCAGGCCTTCCTAAAGAAGGAAGAAAGATTTCAGATACACAACCTAACCTTACACCTTAAAGAGCTGGAAAAAGAAGAGCAAATAAAACCCCAAACCAGCAGAAGACAGGAAATAATAAAGATTAGAGCAGAAATTAATGCTATCAAAACCAAAAAAAAAAAAAGAACCCAGTAGAACAGATCAATGAAACCAGAAGCTGGTTCTTTGATAGAATTAACAAAATTGATAAACCACTAGCCAGTTTGATCAGAAAGGAAAAGGAAAGGACCCAAATAAAATCAAGAATGAAACAGGAGAGATCACAACCAACACAGCAGATATAAAAATAGTAAGAGAATATCATGAGCAATTATAAGCCAATAAAATGGGTAATCTGGAAGAAATGGACAAATTCCTAGAAACATATACTACCAAAACTGAAACAGGAAGAAATAGAAAATTTGAACAGACCCATAACCAGTAAGGAAATCGAATTAGCAATCAAAAATCTCCCCAACAACAAGAGTCCAGGGCCAGATGGCTTTCCAGGGGAATTCTACCAAACTTTGTTAACAAGAAAGAGTTAACACCTATTCTCTTGAAACTGTTCCAAAAAATAGAAATGGAAGAAAAACTTCCAAACTCTTCCTATGAAGTCAGTATTACCTTCATTCCAAAACCAGACAGAAACCACACTAAAAAGAACTACAGACCAATTTCCCTGATGAACATGGATGCAAAAGTCCTCAACAAGATATTAGCCAACCGGATCCAACAATACATTAAAAAAATTATTCACCACGACCAAGTGGGATTTATACCTGGGATGCAGGACTGGTTCAATATCCGCAAAACAATTAACGTGATTCATCACACCAATAAAAGAACAAGAACCATATGATCCTCTCAATAGATGCAGAGAAAGCATTTGACAAAACATAGCATCCTTTCTTGATAAAAACCCTCAAGAAAGTAGGGAGAGAAGGAGCATACCTCGAGATCATAAAAGTCATATATGAACAGCCCAATGCTAATATCATCCTCAATGGGGAAAAACTGAGAGCTTTCCACGTAAGGTCAGGAACAAGACAGGGATGTCCACTCTCACCACTGTTTTTCAACATAGTATTGGAAGTCTTAGCCTCTGCAATCAGACAACACAAAGAAATAAAAGGCATCCAAACTGGCCAGGAGGAGGTCAAACTTTCACTCTTAGCAGATGACATGAAACTCTATATGGAAAACCCAAAAGATTCCACCAAAAAACTGCTAGAACTAATCCATGAATTCAGCAAAGGTGCAGGATATAAAATCAATGCACAGAAATCGGTTGCATTCCTATACACCAACAATGAAGCGACAGAAAGAGAAATCAAGGAATTGATCCCATTTACAGTTGTACCAAAACCCATAAAATACCTAGGAATAAATCTAACCAAAGAGGTGAAAAATCTATACACTGAAAACTATAGAAAGCTTATGAAAGAAACTGAAGACACAAAAAAGTGGAAAAAGATTCCATGCTCCTGGATAGGAAGAACAAATATTGTTAAAATGTCAATACCACCCAAAGCAATCTACATATTCAATGCAATCCCTATCAAAGTAACACCAGCATTCTTCACAGAGCTAGAACAAATAATCCTAAAATTTATATGGAACCAGAAAAGACCTTGAATAGCCAAAGCAATCTTGAAAAAGAAAACCAAAGCAGGAGGCATCACAATCCCAGACTTCAAGCTATACTACAAAGCTGTAATCATCAAGACAGTATGGTACTGGCACAAGAACAGTCACTCAGATCAATGGAACAGAACAGAGAACCCAGAAATGAACCCACAAACGTATGGCCAACTAGTCTTTGATAAGCGGTGCTGGGAAAACTGGACAACATGCAGAATGAACCTGGACCACTTTCTGACACCATACACAAAAATAAACTCAACATGGATGAAAGACCTAAATGTAAGACAGGAAGCCATCAAAATCCTTGAGACGAAAGCAGGCAAAAACCTCTTTGATCTTGGCTGCAGCAACTTCTTATTCAACACGTCTCCGGAGGCAAGGGAAACAAAAGCAAAAATGAACTACTGGGACCTCATCAAAATAAAAAGCTTCTGCACAGTGATGGAAACAATCAGCAAAACTAAAAGGCAACCAATGGGATGGGAGAAGATATTTGCAACTGACATATCAGATAAAGGGTTAGTATCCAAAATCTATAAAGAACTTATCAAACTCAACACCAAAAGACAAATAATCCAGTGAAGAAATGGGCAAAAGACATGAATAGACACTTCTCCAAAGAAGACATCCAGATGGCCAACTGACACATGAAAAAATGCTCAACATCACTCATCATCCAGGAAATACATATCAAAACCACAGTGAGGTACCACCTAACACCTGTCAGAATGGCTAACCTTAACAATTTAGGCAACAACAGATGTTGGTGAGGATGCAGAGAAAGAGGATCTCTGTTGCATCACAGATGGCAATGCAAGCTGGTGTAGCCACTCTGTGAAACAGTATGGAAGTTCCTCAAAAAATTAAAAATAGAACTACCCTACGACCCAGCAATTGCACTAGTAGGCATTTATCCATAGGATACAGGTGTGTTGTTTCGAAGGGACACATGCACCCCCATGTTGAGAGCAGCACTATCAACAATAGCCCAAGTATGGAAAGAGCCCAAGTGTCCATCGATGGATGAATGGATAAAGAAGATGTGACATATATATATATATATATATATACACACACACACACACACACACACACATACATACACACACAATGGAGTATTACTCAGCAATCAAAAAAAAAATGAAATCTTGCCATTTGCAACTACATGGATGGAATTGGAGGGTATTATGCTAAGTGAAATTAGAGAAAGACAAAAATCATATGACTTCACTCACATGAAGACTTTTAAGAGACAAAACAGATGAACATAAGGGAAGGGAAACAAAAATAATATAAAAACAGGGAGGGGGACAAAACAGAAGAGACTCATAAATATGGAGAACTGAGGGTTACTCGAGGGGTGTGGGAAGGGGGATGGGCTAAATGGGTAAGGGGCACTAAGGAATCTACTCCTGAAATTGTTGCACTATATGCTAATTTGGATGTAAATTTTAAAAAATAAAAAATAAAATTAAAAAAAAGTAGTGATCGAAAACCAATGCCACTCTTGGCATTCTCTTGGAAAGAAATGATTCTTGAGTGGTAGAACTGAGGAATACTATATCCCAATGTTCTAAAAAAATCTGTTTTTTCAGGGTGCTGGCTACTGTAAAGTAGAAGGGGAATGGTTATAACACAATCCACTTAAAGTTTAGAATATGACCACAATTTGTCCTATTTTACTTTAATTGCATAGACAATATTCTTAAGTGTTTCAATCCTTCCTTTATTCTTCTAAGGAAAATTCAGTGTGTGTGTACATGAGTATGTATGTGTATGAGAGATTTTTCACTGCATTCGTACTGTCACTTTGGCCATAATTTTTAAGCACTAATTGTGTTACTCAGTTAGGCCAGGAATGCATTGCCCCAATTCTGGTCTTTTTGATGGAAGCAAATAATTAAGTTGTCAGTTAAAAGTAAGAAGGGATAGAAGGACCAGGGAAAGGGGATCTTTACTTACTACATTAAAGTTATATGACATAAAGTCTTTCAATATTGATGGCAATACATACGTCAAAGCAGATATAGGCATAGTATCTCACAGTTAAAGAATAAGTCTTTAGTAGGTTCCAAAAAATACTAGCTTTCCTATGGAGGAAAGACAATTAGTGTGCATAATTTAAAGTTACCATATCAAACACATGGCCCTTTTGCAAAGCATCATAGCAATCTGAAAAAGAAAAGTTCATATATTGAAATAAACACAAAATAAACCAATTAATTCTGAATAAGTAGTAACAACTTTATTTTAACTCAACGTGCTGAAATGCAAAAAATATTTTCAGCAACAAGATACAAAAAGTATGTATCTTATCATTAACATCAGCTGATTAAAAATGAGGCTGAAAAGTTCAATATAAGTCTTTACACATTTGAATCTTGAAAATCAATTTTCCCCAGAATTAATTTTTAAATAATTTTAGCATAATTTTATTTTCAAAAATGGGACTCACTTAAGTTATATCTTCATTCTAAAAAACTGGATGTGAAATTAGCTGGGTTACAGTATACAACAATAAACTCTAACAGAAAAATATTTAAATATAAGAATTCCTTTTCAAACATAAAGTCCACATACTGCAAACAGAAGACACGGTGTGGTGATTTCATTCCTAGTGAAGAGGAAGTCTTGCATATGTTAGGCACTCAATATTTGTTCACCTGGACCTAAAATTGACATCATTCCATGAACACTTAAATAAAGTAGAGCTCATAATCTGTATAAAAGAGGTTTGCACAATACTCTTCTATATGCTGAAAGTGCTGTCTTTATAATCTGAAGACACTCACCCACCCACGTTATTTTGCAAGAATACACTGAATTTTATCCATCAAAGAGCATGAAGGTCCAAGTCAGAATAATTCACCTTTTCATATATACATGGTTATGAAGAAAGCTTTGTTGAGGTGGATTTTAACAAAACAACTTACTGAAGTCTCTAGTAACATTGGGTAGCATATATGACCCATATTTTAATAAAAATTTTACTTGGGTTTTAAATTTATGCACAAGATTTAAATGGATAAATAAATTAGTATAACATTTTTGGCAATTTAAATTCTAACTTAGGTCTAGTTTAAAAATAAGCTAATAATGCTCATGGTTACTTTTTAAGAGTTCTTTGCGAATATTTTAAAACTGAACTTTAAAACTGATGTCCTAAAAAGGCACTGTTTTCATATTTCATCATGCAGTAAAGGTCACATTTTTGAAAATTATAATTTCTTGTCCATCAACTGTCCCCCCAAATAAAGCACATTTAATGAAATATTTCAACTAACCTGAATTTGCAACATTTAACTGAGTCCTATTTTCAGAAATTCACTCTTCTGAACATACCACACACAAGTCTAAGCAAATACAAGTATATGTACACACACACACACAAACACACGCACACACACGCCCAAATGACATAATACATGCATGGTTCTCCAATTACTATTTCAAGACAATGACACATGAGTATTCAAGGAGGTAACAATGGCAAGCCATAACATTATGGCACCTTCATATTTGTGCTCTAAATACCAATATACGTTAAAATTTAAAAACAAAAAAGGCACAAATATAGTGTTTCTGTATCTCAAGCTGAAGAACAGTTTTCTAATGGTTACTGTGATAACATAACATTTAAAACCAGTCACTTCTTTTTTAAGGAAAAGTTCTGTTTAGGTGACAAAAGGAAAACAAGAGCAGGCTGATAAAAGGCAAAGCTGCTCAGGACAGTCTGTGCCTACTGAACACAGTAGTGTGTAGTTTCAAAACGAGAAAATAAAAAGGCTATTAGAGCACTTTTGTCAGAATACATTAAGTTTTTTTTTCATTGCCTCAAGAACCCACAATACCAAAGAAAACCCAACAAAAAACAAACAAAAACCAAAAACAAAAAACCAAAAAAAAAAAAAACAAAAAAACAAAAAACCCCAAAAAACCCCAACCCATAATAAATAAAAAAATAAATCAACTATGATAGGATTCTGTTAGTATAATGGTAGGCATTATATTATCTGAAACGTGGACATTTCTAGAGACATGGATATTCTCACAGCACAGTGTTTGACGTTTTTGGTACAAAATGTACTACCAAACTACAAACAAAAAACAAAAAAAACCCTTTATAATAAAACCCTTAGGATTTGCAATAAACACTAAATTAAGTAGGTAAAAGCAAGCCGAAATGTTCATTATATGGGTGTTATTACTGAAGTCACTATGGTTAGAAACGTAGATGCAAGCAGTGAATTAATTCACAATGTGCCTACGTGCATTTGATATAAATGGATACACCAATATATATATATTTTTTGACACATGACAACAAAATTCTATAGCCTGAGGAATTTTGTTTTGTTGTAAGACCCTGGCAAAATATATTAAAAATCTTAACGTGTATATGTATGTGCGTATGTACTTTTTAAATTGTACATTGTAAATTTAATGGACTCAACTTGGTTAAGGAAGTGAGTTTCTGTTTCCTATAGTATTCTTACACAGGATGAAGTTCAATCACATGTAAGAATCCTTCTATCTCAAGGGATTCTTCCAATTTCAAATTTAACAAGATTCCAATTAAACTACATAGAAAGAAATGAAGATACCTGAAAATATGATCTTTTCAAACTAGTTTGCTGTGGTTAACAAATGCTTATCTGATAGTGATTGTTCAATGTAAATATGAATCACTCTTGATATATTCTGACTGCTTCAGTGAATATGTAACAAAGAGATAACAAAAATAAAATCTATTTTAAAACCTCAGGCTCCTTTTTTTTCCTTTTGTTCTAAATTCAAAAACTAAATAAACAAATTATACAAATTTTAATCTGGAGAATAAAGTATGTATGTGAATATATAGGTATATGCATTTTTTTCCAGTGACACACTTTTCCCCTTGTGGTCAAGTATAAATCTTGCCTAAGAAGCATATTGTCACTATTCCATGAAATCAGATGCAGTGACTTGCCACTGCTCCTACTTCTCCGGGACAATGCACCAGGACAGACCTTCACTGTGAACAGAGCTACCAAACACTGAACATGTGTATGTGTTTAAAGCTAAATTCATTTATAATAAAGAACTGGCCCATGAAAAGCAGTTTATAAATAGTTTATCCTGTTCACATTATGCAGAATTTCAGTATCATCCACAATGTTAGTACAGTAACTGAAACAGAAAGGAGAAAGCTAGGGGGGAAAAGGTTCAGAGTGTGGCCTAACACATTTCTAAGGGTTCTCTCCTTTAGTCTGCAAATATCAGTTCACTATTTTTAGAAGGAGAGTAGAGTGTCCAGAATTTTATTGTTGAATTGCCTTCTCCAAAGTGGGATAAGACAGAGTAAATTCAATAATAAATATCTGAAATTCAAACCAATTTAACTATAATCAAGAATACCTTTCTTATCTATTATCACAAACATCCCAGTTGCCTCCCTCAGTCTTAAAAAATTCTTGCAAAAGTTAAGACACAATTAATTAAACCTTATTAATACCCTCAAAAACAAACAAAAAATATATGTACCATTTAGCATACAAAAGTTACACATGAAAAGTGCATATATATCTTTCTTAATTGGCCCACTCATTAAATTTACATTTGGTCATCCTTTCTTTCAACATGGACAGAATTCTTCATATAAATGTAGGTCACTACAAATTAAAAAAAATTAATTCAGCACAAAACATGCTTTCTTTTTATTGAAATCTTAACCTCAATCAGTTCTCAGTCATTGTAAACTTGAACAAACCCACAAAGAAACACAAGCAAAGGTTTGTTATGCTTCTCTTAGTCTGCTGGACAGTCAACACACAGAAAAACATCCAAATTTTACTAAAAATTTGGGCCAACTCATTGCATATTTGCCCCCTGAAATGAAAAATAAATTAGAATTGAAGCAGTGTATTGCCGTAACTTACTTTGAAGGTAAGCAGGTTCTCCTATATGTATAGGACTTAGACTGGAGACATTACCAGTAATTTCCAATACGAGTGCTTTTAAGAAGAACCTAGTTTTAAACTTTGAGATAGCATAGGACAAACCCTATAAAATTCATTTTGCTTTTCTCAAACTAATGGAAGATCCTTTTGAAACTTAATATCTTCAGTTATCAATATTACTGCATTATGGAGCTAGTGCAATCCTGCATAGCCTTAGTCAAAATGACAAGGCACAATAAAAAAATTAAAGTATTATATGAACAAGAGAAGTCATTGAAGATAATTTAAGGCCTTGAAGTGAATTAGAGTATAATCAGTCTAATTTAAAGCTGAAGAATAAACCATAAATTATCCACCTGAAATGCAAGCAATATGCTTTTTCAGCTTCTGTTCGTGGACAAGACAACAGAAACAACTCTTGCTTATGGTTTGTTATTAGAATCCTTCTGGACCTGGAGGAGTAAAAGTCAATTCCATTTTTCTACAGTTCATGGAAGATTTCAGGACTGTTTTAGCCGTTTGCGTGGAATGCCAAACTGTGGACATTGTGCAGATGCTAGTGCTCGGAAGGCTTCTGCTACTAAATGAGGGTGAGACTGAATCATGGACTTCCACCCTGATGTTTCCATTATGTCTGCTGCTTGGCTGAAAAATAAAATTAAGTGATGTTTATTAAAGAGTACTTTTCAAAATGCATTGTTGCATTGTTAGTTTTAGAAAAAATCACACATTTCAAAATGTTTCAAGCACTTTTGCCTCTCTATATCGTCAAGCCATGTGAATTCATTAAAATACCATCTTTATGTTACTGGTATTTTCTGTTGCAATTGAAACTTAAATTCTTCTGGAAGTTCTATACTCTGGAAGTATGTGACACTTTTCTCCATAGTCCCAACTCCCATTGTTACCATTTCTGTACCAGCTTTTTAAGAGCTCTTTTCCCTGGCTCTTACATATAGGTTTTCTCTAGAGTTCCAACTTTTGCCCTCACTCTTCTCTCTCAACTTCATCATTCATCCTATTGTATCCACTCTTTACAATTTTAACTATCATACTCAATGATGGTAAACTACTGATTTGCTAAATCTAGCCCTCCCCACAAGGTACAGTCCCAACCACTGGTTCTCTTTATTTGGACAGCCTCAAGCCCTAAAAATTCAGGATCGCCAGGAAAGAACTCAACACGTCTCTATCCAAGCTGCAAATTCTTCTTCCCTCATTTCTAATCAGCTAATGCTTCCACCATCACCCAGAGGTAACATCAAAAACCTGGGAATCATCTTAGACTCCATCCTTTCCAATCAATCATCAAAGCCCTATTTTAATTTCCAAAGATATTTTGAATTCCCAGTCAAGGTTCACATCATTTCACATTTGGATTATCACAACAGTCTCCTAAGTTGTCTTCTAGTTTCCTATCTTGCTCCTCTCAAACTGGCTTCCATGAACTGCCTTAGTAACACAAATATGACTATGTTACACCCTATTGTTCCCTAATGCCTGTATCCAAGTTCTTTAGAAAAAGAAACAATTTTTCCTACTTCCTCTCTCTACCTTTGTATCTCTCCTTACATGCTCAGGTAACTGCTCATTGTATACTGAATGTACAACATGGTCTACTGAGCATGCAGAGTAAATACCTAATCTAGTTATCCTGGTCTCTTTTCTCCCTTATATCCATCCACCATCCAAATAATATCCAAATATTATAGACTGTCCTTTCAAAATGTTTTATCCTTTCATTTCTCTCTAGCCCCAACTGTCACCAATCAACTCTAATTTCAACTCTCATCTCTTGCTCATCTCTTGCCTGCACTACTCCAGCAACTTTCCAATGTGTCTCCTATATTTAACCTTGCTCAACTGTCACCACAACCACCACCTCAAGCTCCCCACAATATATTCTCTACCTTGTATGCAGAGAGATTGCCAAAAATGAAACTCTGATCATGCCCTATACTAGGTTAAAACCTTTTATTGGATACCCATTTCTCTTTGAATGTCTAAAAGTCCCAATGTGGGGCGCCTGGGTGGAGCAGTCGGTTAAGCGTCCGACTTCAGCCAGGTCATGATCTCACGCTCCGTGAGTTCGAGCCCTGCGTCAGGCTCTGGGCTGATGGCTCAGAGCCTGGAGCCTGCTTCCGATTCTGTGTCTCCCTCTCTCTCTGCCCCTCCCCCCGTTCATGCTCTGTCTCTCTCTGTCCCAAAAAAATAAATAAACATTGAAAAAAAAAAATTTAAAAGTCCCAATGTTATTTACATGGCCTTCCAGGATCTGACCTTTGTCTGCTTTCTCCAGCTTCTTCTCATAACCTCTCTCTGACTCTATACTGTTCTTTCTTTATCACCAAAACTTTGCACACCTGATTCCCTTTTTTTGGGATAAACTTTCATGCTTCTTCCCTCTTCTTTACCATGGTAACTCCTACTAATACTCCAGGTGTTTATTTATATAATAATTCCTCAAAAAGGCTTTCTTTCACTCCTAGTTTAGGTAAGGTTCTTTTGCTGTATGCTTGGGATATACATTATCTATTGTTACGCTTTATTTCAATTACTTGTTTAATTCCTATTTGTTTCTTGTTAAACTAAACACTCCATAAAGGTAGGGGAAACATTTGTCATGTTCATCACTATATTTTTTTGTACTAAGCACACTGCCTGAGGTATTTACTTGATAATAAATATAAACGTATGTCAAATGAATGGATCATCTACTGCTTCATGCTTCTATACTTTGGATCAAGTGATCCCTTCTGTTTATAATGCTTGTTATTTCCTTCTTAGTTTCACTAACTCCTATTTGTGTTTAAAGACTCAGATGTCATCTGCAGGAAGCCATTCCTAAACCATCCAGCCTTTGTCAAGTGCCCTGCACATGTCTTCCTTTATCATGTTACTTACCACATTATGAAATAATATATACATGTATTTCTTTCATTAGACAAATTTCTCAAGAAAAGGATTTTTCCCTATTTTTATATGCAGCACCCTAGCACAGTACTTGAGACACAGATGCTAGGTAAATGTTTGTGGAACTAAACAGTAGCTGAATAAAACAACTTTTTAAAAATTTGCCTGACATCATATTATCTGTATGTAATTATGTTTATCATTTTAACTAACTGTTTGGAGTCACATAAATACCTCTTAATATACCTGGCATTTTCATTTATTTAATTCAAAAAGATCTATTGGAAGTCTGTACATACAACAGCTACTCCAGGGGATATAAAATAAGGGGATAAAAAAATTATCATTGAATGCTAATATATTTTAAATTTAAATAGATTGTTCTGTGATCATATACCATGACAATAACGTATCATCAAATACTAACCAATATACCACCAGTGACTTAAACGTAGTTACTAATTTTTACTTTGTGAAAACAGAATTCACAAACTGATAGGAATTCAGAGTTAACAACATAATACAGTTTAAAAGAATGGGAAGTAATCAGGTCAACATTCATTTTATTGTCTCTAACACTGTCTTTTTTCACTTAAATCTACTTTTGATAAAGTGTGAAAATGGAATTTAAGGGTTTATTGGTAAAAACTAATCAAAAGCAGGTGAAAATTCTTCAAACTATCAACTCTTCACCTTTTCTGATTTTGAAAAATTACAAAAAGTAGAAAATCACTCTAAAAATAGGAGAAGAAAACAAAAAAGGAAATAATAAGTTCTAACAGTTCATATTCAGAAGGTTGTCTTAGAAAAATGTAACAACTACCACACAGTTTCAACAGGGAAAGGAAAGAACAAACTGCTACCAGTAGGGAATATGAAGTAGCTAGCCTAAAATACTGTATGATGCAAGGTACTTGGCTAACCTAAGAAGCAGTGGGTGAGCAGTCAAATATAAAGACTGTCTAGGCAAATGGGGTACATTCCTCATAGGAAAAAATAAGTATTTCCCAACATCTTTAGAAATGTTTTCTGAAGGGACAGGGAAAAAATCTAGTAGCCACTGAAATACATGGGCTCAGCTATATACTGTGAGCGTATGTGCTTAAAAAATTAAACTGTCTATCCCAGTTCACATTAGAAGCTGATCTACAAGGGAGCATAGCCTCAAGAATCCACCAAATCGGGGCGCCTGGGTGGCTCAGTCGGTTAAGTGGCCGACTTCGGCTCAGGTCACGATCTCGCGGTCCGTGAGTTCGAGCCCCGCATCGGGCTCTGTGCTGATGGCTCAGAGCCTGGAGCCTGTTTCAGATTCTGTGTCTCCCTCTCTGCCCCTCCCCCGTTCATGCTCTGTCTCTCTCTGTCTCAAAAATAAATAAACGTTAAAAAAAAAAAAATTTAAAAAAAAAGAATCCACCAAATCATATTATTATGTTTTAAAATAACTGGCAGTTTGCTTCATACAACTAATATCTGGATTCATACTTATTGTAGATGAGCAAAAGGCTATGCAAACACTTAATTTCATGTATGCAGATCAACTTTAAGTCAGAAACTGATGTCATCTTACTTGCTGTTCCAGTTTTTCCCATCTTTACACCCAAGTTGTCGAAGTACACTGCACCTGCATTAAAGATTTAAACACACTTAAAAAAAAGTCCAGTGAAAAAATGTTGAAGGTGTCATGCCCACTGAAATACAGGCATAGCTTACCTATTAATAAAGTCTATGGCTTGTGCTTTCAACTGTTCTGCACTGTGCAAATCTGCAAGGACAAGGGTATCAGCAACATTTTCTACCGAGAGGTTACTACACAAAGCTTCTTCACACATGACCTTCAGCCGTTCCAGTGCATACTATCCAAAAGGAAAACACAGCAATTAAACATTTACTCAAACTACCACGTTTTAAATACTTGGTATTTATAGCTTAGAAAATAAATTTAAAGCACATTATACTTTGAACTGAGGGTAAAAAAAAGTCCTGAAGTTATTTTAACCTAATATTAAGAAGATACAAATCAATGAATTCAAGAGAAAGACCAATTTTCTTTAGGAAATTTCAATTTGTGCAAAATATGTACTGTCAATTTTAAAAACAGGGTTTTATTCTTTAAAAACAAAACAAAACAAAAACCCTTCTTGCTCAAACTCTTAATGAGTGAATTTCTCTTCTCTATTTTAAACACCAGAGTGTACCAGCCAGTACACTGTCTGTTGCCACTGCTCAATCTTGAAGAATGAATTATAAAAAGCCAACAAATCATTTTGATAACCACTTCTTTAGTTATTACTTTAGCAGCTTTACTGAAAATTTATAATTGATATACAATAAACTGCAAATAAAGTTTATACAGTCATATGACCATCATTAATTCATGACACTGAACATAATCATCATCCCCAAAAGTTTCCTCCTACCCCTTTATAATCCTTCCTTTTCACCCCACCTCAGGCCACACCTCTGATATGCTTTCTACTGCTGTAGTTTAAATTTTCTGGTATCTTCTATAAATGGAATCATATAATTTGTGACTGGCTTCTCAGCATAATTATTTTGAGATTCATACATGTCACTACCATTTTATCAGCAGTTCAATGCTTTTTATTGCTGAATAATAATATTCCATTGTGTACAGACATACCACAATTTGTTTCCGCAATCCTCTCTTGATAAACAATTGGTGTTTCCAGTTTTTAGCTATTATAAATAAAGCGACTATAAACATTCATATAAGTTACTGTATGGGAATATGCTTTCTTTTCTCTTAGATAAAGTAGACTCACTGAATCAGATGGCAAGTGTAAAACATTTTTTCTTTTTTAATATTTGAGAGGGAAGGGAAGGACAGAGGATCAGAAGCAGGCTCTGTGCTGACAGCAGATAGTCTGATGAGGGGCTTGAACTCATGAACCATGAGATCATGACCTGAGCCGAAGTCGGATGCTTAACTGACTGAGTTACCCAGGAGCCCCAAGTGTAAAACTTTTTAAGAAGCTGCCAATCTCCCAAAATGGTTGTTACCATTTTATATTTCCATCAGCAGTGTATGAGAGTCCTTATTCTTCCACATCCTTGACTATACTTAGTATGGTCTTTGTAATTTTATCTATTACAATACATTTGTAGAAATATGTCATGGTTTTAATTTACATTCCCCTAGTAACTAATGGTGATGAGCATCTTTTGATGTCGTTAACTGACATTAGTTCAGAAAGTGTTTGTTCAAATATTTTCTCTATTTTTAGAAATAACATTGTTTTCTTATAGTTGAGTTTTGAGAGTTCTTTATAGAGTTTATATACAAAAGTCTGTTAGCAGATATATTCTGAATATAAGGTGCTCATCAGATATATGCTTTGCAAAGAATTTTCTCCTAGTTTGCGGCTAGTCTTTTTTATTCTGTGTTTTCTGAGGAAGTTTTAAAATTTTATTTAAGTCTAATTTGTCTATTTTTCTTTTATGTATTGTTTTTTGGTTTTATAGCTAAGAATTCTTTGCCTAACACAAGATTACAAAGACTTTCTCCTATGTTTTCTCTTAGAAGTTTTAGATTTTAGGTTTAAAATCAATTTTGCATGACTTTTTGTACTTGGTGTGAAGTTCACATAAAAAGTTCATTTTTTTCAGGAATATAGGTATCCAACTGTTCCAGCACCACTTGCTGAAAAGACTATCCCTTCTTCACTGAATCGTCTTTGCACTTTCATCAAAAATTAGATATCCAGGGGCGCCTGGGTGGCTCAGTCGGTTGGGCGTCCGACTTCGGTTCAGGTCACGATCTCACGGTCCGTGAGTTCGAGCCCCGTGTCGGGTTCTGGGCTGATGGCTCAGAGCCTGGAGCCTGCTTCCGATTCTGTGTCTCCCTCTCTCTCTGCCCCTCCCCCATTCATGCTCCCTCTCTCTGTCTCAAAAATAAATAAAACGTTAAAAAAAAAAAATTAGATATCCAGATATGCGAGAGCCTATTTCTATACTCTCCATTCTGTTCAAATGAGTTGTCTATCTTGTCACCAATACAACATGGTCTTAAATTCTGAAGCTTTATAATAAGTCTTGTCATCACGCAGTGTTAGTCCTCTATTTTGACCTTCTTTTCTCAAAGTTATCAGATTTCTCTAGGTCCTCCCACTTGCACATAAATTTAAAATTCATTTGTCAAAAAACCCCACACAAAACCTACAAGAGACATGTTGGTTCTACTAATGAATTTTAAGAACTGAAATTTTAACAATATTGAGAGTTCTAATCCATGAACAAAATTTCCCTTTCCATTTATTTAAGTAGTACCTGAATTTCACTTATCAATATATTGTAATTTTTGGTATAGTCTTGAAGATCTTCTCAGATTTATGCCTATATGTTTAATATTTTTGATACTACTACAAATGTCATTTTTTTAATTTAAATTTTTATTAAGACAGTTATAGATTCATGTGCAGTTGTAAGAAATAATAGATTCCAGAGCTGCCTGGGTGGCTCAGCTGGGTTAAGCGTCTAACTATTGATTTCGGCTCAGGTCATGATCTCACAGTTCATGATCAAGCCCCACATTGGGCTCTGCGCTAACACATGGAACCTGCTTAGGATTTTCTCTCTCCTTCTCCCCCAGTCACACTCTCTCTAAATAAATAAATATTAAAAAAAGAAAGAGAGAAATAATAGATTCCAGCTCAAGAAAAAAGTGGCAGAGTAAGTAGACCCTAGGCTCCTCTTGTCCCATGAATGCAACTAGATAACTACCAAATCATCCAAAATACGCCAGAAATAAACCAGAAGATGGACAAAACTAACAACTAAAGGGAGAGAAGAGGCGATGTTGAAGAAGGTAGGAAGTGTGGAGACGTGGTTTAGGGGAGAAATGTATCATGGGTGCTGTGGAGGGGAGGAGCCATGGTCATGGAGAAGGGCCAGAGAGAAAGGAGCATACAGGGGGATATAAAGGAGAATGTTTCCCCAAAAATATTGGCTTGCAAAATGAGAGAAGCTGAATTTCATGAGTTCTTGCAACACGTGGAGATTAAAGCCTAGAGATTTAAAGGTCAGTAAGTGGGCTTGCTCTGCTCCTGGAAGGAAAGCAGACAAACAAGCCAGGAACAGACAGAATGAAACAGCAATCTGAAGAAAATCTGGGACAAACAGGGGGAGATTATTTGCTCCTCTAGGAGGACATTCTTGAGAGGCAGCATTCATGGAGACACTTCTCCCAGAACAAAGGAGCTGGCCAGCACCAGTTACTTCCCCAACCCCTCAGCATAAACACAGAGCCACATGCAGGAAACAGCACAGGATAGCACTGGCTACTGAACTTGCTTACAACAAGCTCCACTCCCCTGCGTTCAGGCAGAACTGCCCTTCTCAGTCAAGCTTCCCTCAGTCCCAGCACAGAGAGACCTGAACAACGCCCTGCCCATACTATATCTAACCATGAGTTCTGCAGGGCCTCAGTTCTGGATAAAGTTGTATCAGGTCTCATTTCACAAGCAGATCAGAGCACATCTAGGTAAAACTTTCCACAATGAGGCCAGGTACCAAACACTGCCTACAGCAGGCAAGGAGAGCATCTGTAGACAATCAGCCTGAAGGATAGAGCAAACAAAACACAATAGGAGAGCTCACACAGCACATATCTGAAGAACTCTCTGAAGCATCAGGCCCTGGGAACATGACTTAGGCCATTACTTTCAGAAACAGGAGACATTAATGGCCTTTCTAACACACAGAAGCAGGCAGACATAGACAAAATGAGAAGACAAGGAAATTATTCAAGAACAAGATGAAGTCACAGCCAGGGGTCTAAGTGAAACAGATATAAGTAACATGCCTGATGGAGAATTAAAGTAATGAACATAAGATACCCACTGGGCTTGAGAAAAGAATGGAAAAAGTTAGTGAGACTCTTACCACAGAGATAAAAGAGTTAAAAAAGAATCAATCAGAGATGAAGAATACAATAAATGAGATTAGAAACAGGCTTGATACAATGAACAGCAAACTGGAAGAAGCAGAGAAATGAATCAGTGACCTAGAAGACAAAATAGAAAATAATGAAAACTGAACAAAAGAAAAAGAATTATGCAACCTGAGAATCGAGTTAGAGAACTCAGTGACTCCATGAAATGTAATATTTGTATCATAGGAATCCTAGAAGATGACAGAGTAAAAGGTGTCAGAAAATTTGAGGAAGTAATAGCCGAAAACTTCCCTAATCTGGGGGAAGGAAAGAGACATACAGATCTAGAAGGCAGAGAGCTCCCATCAAAATCAGCAAAAGCAGGCCCACACCAAGACATACTGTAATTAAGTTGCACAGTATAGTGATAAAGAAAAAAATCTTAGAAACAGCAAGACAGAAGACATCTTTCCTTACAAGGTAAGACCCATAATGGTAGTTAGAGATTTCTCAACAGAAACATGGCAGGCCAGAAGACAGTGGCACGACATATTCAAAGTGCTGAGTGGGAAAAATCTGCATCCAAGAATACTCCATCCAGCAGGATACAATTCAGAATAGAAGGAAAGAGAAAGAGTTTCACGGACAAGCAAAAACTAAAGGAGTTTGTGACTACTAAACCAGTTCTTGCAAGAAATATTAAAGGATATACTTTGAGTGCAAAGGAGAGGCCAAAAGTGACAAAGACAAGAAAGGATCATAGAAAATCTCCAGAAACAATAGCAAAACAAGTAATAATATGGCTGTAAATATATATTCATCAGTAATTACTCTGAATGTAAATGGACTAAAAGCTCCAATCAAAAGACATAGGAGGTCAGAATAGATAAAAAATAAGACCTATCTACATGCTGCCTACAACAGACTCATTTTAGAACTAAAGACATCTGCAGATTGAAAGTGAGGGGATGGTGGGGGACTTGAATGGTTCAATCAGCTAAGCATCCGACTCTTGATTTCAGATCAGGTCATGAACTGGTCATGGGATTGAGCCTCACGTCAGGCTCCATACAGAGCATACAGCCTGCTTGGGATTCTCTCTCTCCCTCTCTCTGCTCTTCCCTCTCTCTCTCTCTCAAAAATAAATAAATAAACTTAAAAAAAAAAGTAAGTGAGGGTATGGAAAAACATTACCATGCAAACAGATGTCAAAAAAAAGCTGGAGTAGCAATACTTATATCGGACAAACTACACTTTAAAACAAAGACTGTAACAAGAGACAAAGAAGGGTATTATATCATAATAAAGGGGACAATCCAACAAGAAGATATAACAATTGTAAATATTTATGCACCAAACATAAAAGCACCCAAATACATAAATGTCAATAGCAAACATACAAGAACTAATTGATAAGAATACAATAATAGTAGGGAACTTTAATACCCCACACACCAATGGACAGATCATCTAAACAGAAAATCAACAAGGAGACAATGGCTTTGAATGACACACTGGACCTGATGGACTTAACAAATATATTCAGAACATTCCATCCCAAAACAGCAGAATACACATTCTTTTCAAATGCACTTGGGAAATTCTCCAGTATAGATTACAGATTAGGCCACAAATTAGGTCCTAACAAATACAAAAAGACTGGAATCATACCATCCATCTTTTCTGATCACAATGGTATGAAACTAGAAGTGAACCACAAGAAAAAATTTGGAAAGACCACAAATAACATGGAGGTTAAACATGCTACTAAACAATGAATGAGTCAAACAGGAAATCAAAGAAGAACTACAAAAAGTTCATGGAAACAAATGAAAATGAAAACACCAGGGTCTAAAACATTTGGGATGCAGAAAAAGTGGTCCTATGAGGGACATATATAGCAATACAGGCTTACCTTAACAGGCAAGCAAAATCTGAAATATACAACCTAACATTACACCTAAAGGAGTCATTAACAGAACAACAAATGAAGCCTAAATCCAGCAGAAGGAGGGAAATAATAAAGATTACAGCAGAAATAAATAATACAGAAACTAAAACAAAACAAAACAAACAAAAAATAATAGAACAGGTCAATGAAACCAGGAGCTGGTTCTTTGGAAACATTAACAGAATCTATAAACCTCTAGCCAGACTTACCAAGAAGAAAAGAGAAAGGACTTCAAAATAAAATCATATATGAGAGAAGAGAAATAATAACACCACAGAAACACAAGTATAAAAGAATATTATCAAAAACCATATGTCAACAAATTGGACAACCTGGAAGAAATGGATAAATTCCTAGAAACACATAAACTGCCAAAGCTGAAACAGGAAGAAACAGAAAACCTGAACAGACTGATTACCAGCAAAGAAATTAAATCAGTAATCAAAAAACTCCCAATAAACAGAAGTCCAGGACCAGATGGCTTCACATATGAATTTTACCAATCATTTAAAGAAGAGTTAGTGCCTATTCTTCTCAAACTATTCCAAAAAATAGAAAAGGGAAACTTCCAAATTCATTCTGATGAATGAATTACCCTGATATCAAAACCAGATAAATTCTTCATTAAAAAAGAGAACTGAAGGCCAATATGCCCGATGAACATGGATGCAAAAAATCTCAATAAAATACTAACAAACAGAATCCAACAATACATTAAAAAAATCATTTGCCACAATAAAGTAAGATTTATTCCTGGGTTTCAAGAGTGGTTCAATATTCACAAATCAATCAAGGTGATACACCACATTATTAAAAGAAAGGATAAGAACCATACAATCATTTCAATAGATACAGAAAAAGCATTTGACAAAGTACAACACCCACTGATGATAAAAACCCTCAACAAGGTAGGTTTAGAGGGAACATACCTGAACATAATAAAGGCCATAATATGAAAACCCACAGCTAGAATCATCCTCAATGTGGAAAAACTGAGAGCCTTTCCCTTAAGGTCAGGAACAAGACAAGGATGTCCACTCTCACCGCTTTTATTCAACATAGTACTGCAAGTTCTGGCCACAGCAATCAGACAACAAAAAGAAACAAAAGGCATCCAAATCAGCAAGGAAAAAGTAAAACTTTCACTATATGCAGATGACATGATACTCTATATAGAAATCTGAAGGCTCCACAAAGAAACCACTAGAACTGATACATGAATTCAGTAAAGTTGCAGGATATAAAATCAGTGTATAGTCATGTGTTGCATTTCTATACACCAATAATGAAGCAGCAGAAAAAGAAATCAAGGAATCAATGCCACTTACAACTCTACCAAAAATGAAAAGATACTCAGGAATAAACCTAACCAGAAGTGAAAGTACTCTGCAAACCATAAAACACTGATGACACAAAGAAATGAGAAGACATTCCATGCTCATGGATTGGAAGCATAAATATTGCTAAAATGTCAATACTACTCAAAGCAATCTACACATTTAATGCAATCCCCATCAAAACACCAACAGTACTTTTCCCAGCAATAGAAGAATCCTAAAATTTATATGGAACCACAAGAAACCACAAATAGCCAAAGCCACCTTGAAATAGAAAAGCAAAACTAGGGGCACCTGAGTGGCTCAGTTGGTTAAGTGTCCGACTCTTCATTTTAACTCAGGTTATGTTCTCACAGTCATGGGATTAACTCCGCATCAGGCTCTGTGCAGAGCATGTAGCCTGCTTGGGATTCATTCTCTCTCTCTTTCTCTCTCCCCACCTCCTGCATATCGCCTGCTCACACGCTCACATGCTCATTCTCTCTTTACAAAAAAAAGAAAGAAAAAGCTGGACATATCCCAATTCCAGATTTCAAATTACATTACGAAGCTATAATAAAACAGTATGGTAGTGGCATAAAAAGAGACACACAGATTAATGAAACAGAGTAGAAAACCCAGAAATGAGCACAAAAGTATATGGTCAATTAATCTTCAACACAGCAGTAAAGAATATCCAATAGAAAAAAGATAGTCTCTTCAACAAATGATGCTGAGCAACTGTACAGCAGCATGCAAAAGAATGAAACTGGACCACTTTCTTACCCCATGCACAAAAATAAATTCAAAATGGATTAAAGACCTCAATGTGAGACCTGAAACAATAAAAATCCTAGAGGAGAACACAGGGAGTAACCTCTTTGACACTGGCTGCAGCAACTTCTTTCTTGCATGGGCTAGGGAAACAAAAGCAAAGATAAACTTTTGGGACTTCATCAGAACAAAAAGCTTCTGAACAACAAATGAAACAATCAACAAAACTAAAGGCAACCCATGGAATGGGAGAAGATATCTGCAAATGATATATCCAGTAAGGGGTTAATATTTCAAATATATAAAGAACCTACAAAATACCCCCCAAAAAGAATAATCCAATTAAAACATGGGCATAAGACATGAGTAGACATTTTTCCAAAGACATCAGATGGCCAACAGACACATGAAAAGATGTTCAACATCACTCATCACCAGGGAAATACAAATCAAAACTACAATGAGATATCACCTCACAGCTGTCAGAATGGCTTAAAATCAAAAACATAGGAAACAATAGGTGTTGGTGAGGATGTTCAGAAAGGAGAACCTCTTGCGCTGTTGGTGGGAATGCAAACTGGTGCAGCCATTCTGGAAAACAGTATGAAGGTTCTTGAAAAAATTAAAAATAGAACTATCCTATGATTCAGCAATTGCCCTACTACATATTTACCCAAAGAATACTAAAATACTAATTCAAAGGAAAATATGCACGCCCATGTTTATAGCAGCATTATCTACAATAGCCAAATTATGAAAACAGCCCAAGTGTCCATCAACTGATAAATGGATAAAGAAGTTGTGGTATAGGTATACAATGGAATATTACTGGGCTATAAAAAGGAATGAAATCTTGCCATTTGCAACAACATGGATGACACTAGAGAGTATTATACTAACAGAAATAAATCAGTCACAGGAAGACAAATACCATATGATTTCAGACAAATACCATATGATTTCATTCATATGTGGAATTTAAGAAACAAATGAGTACAGGGGGGAAAAAAGTGAGAGAGAGGTAAACCAAGAACACAGGGTCTAAACTACAGAGAACAAATTGATGGTTACTAGAAGAGAAGTGGGTGGGGAAATGGTTTAAACAGGTGATGGGGATTAAGGAGTGCACTTGTGATGAACACTTGTGTGTGGAATGGTTGAATCACTATATTGTACACCCGAAACTAGTATTACACTGTATGTTAACTAACTGGAATTTAAACAACTTGGGAGTGGGGGAAAGAGAAAGAATAGATTCCATATACTCTTGGCTTGGTAATGGTTCCAATGGCAATATTTTGCAAAACAAGTACAATATCGTACTCTCTTCCCTACCCTCTATGTGGTATATGTGTATGTGTACATAAAGACATGTACATATGTGCATAGACAGGCATACTCATAAACTTATTTATATGGACAGAAGCATAAACATCAAAACGTTCAAGAAAACCTCCCAATGTGCTTTCAGGATTGAAAACTACTGGCTTTGAGATTTTCTGGTATTTTTGCATTGCTTCTGAAACTTTAAGAAATAACCATTACAAAAGAATATTATAAAATTAGCATTATTTTTTCTCTTTCTATGCTATCATGTTAAGAAAATATATATCTCTGAATACAGGCAATTAAGTTAGGAAAAAATCCAATACTTTTTTCCTTTTTTATTTCATTATTTTATTTTATTCATATATTCTAACTGGCTCAAGATATTTATATGCCTTATTGATTTAAAAAAATCTCATTTCCATATCATCTCATTGCATGCTATTTCATAATACACTCAAGAGCCATCTACAAACAGTATAAATTAATTCCTCAGCATTTCAAGTTACTTAGGATTTTCATTTGACGATAACTTTCTAGATACATCAAGCTTGAGTACAGTTTTCAGCGCTTTAGACCTACTTACTTTGTCTGCAGCTGCCAACAAGTTGTCAGCCATTTTATCAAGGTTTGGTGCTTTCCCTGTGTAAATGAATCTCATCATTTCTTTAAAAACCTCAGGGTCTACATCATTTATTTCCACTCGATTCTGATATTGAAAACAACACAAAAGTTATACTCAAACAACACACACACACAAATGAACCTAAGAGAAACTTTGACAATAATTTAACTAAATTTGCACTCAAATACTCTATTTTAAAATGGAGGTAAGTAAATCTTCAGTAACCTAAGCAGGCAAAGTGAAGCAAGCAGGTTTATAGGAGAAGTATACCGAGTCAAGCACTACCATGTGGGTATATAAAACCTCAATATCTCAATTAAAAAGGGTAAAACAACAAACCAACAAAAAGAAAACCAAATTAAGGTCTTTAGGCCAAACAAAATACGTATGTTCAATTTCTAACCTGTATCTTAGAAGAAGATACCTATTAACTTTTTCTTTGTTGAATTCTGAGGTCGTAGTACAATGCCTAAGACTCTGTAACCAGTGGGTTTCAGCAAAAGTAGGGTCAGATATTTGAGATACTTCCAGAGCCCACTACCTCGCAACTCTCCCTTTGGCAAAAATGGCATGTCATACTATCTATACACTGGCATTACCTCTTTGCTTGAAACATACTCCAGTCCAAAGAGTAGTAATTCCTTTTTTATTCCTACATCTTTGTATTTGGTTTCTCTCATGGGATCAATGAAGCTAAATATCTAACACTAAACAATACCAAATTTTTCTGACCCTTTGCTGACAATAACATTTGAAATTATTCACGTCTCCTTATGTGAAAGTGGTCAGAAGGCTAATCATAGTACCTGGTTGACCAACAATCAAAGGAAAGAAAGCAGCTATGTATTTCAGCCTTTAGTTCTACAGAAAGAATGAAGTTGAGCCACATAAATAAACTTTGGAGTGGTCCCGTTAGAGCATGAAGGCTCACATGTAATGCAACCAGCAAAGAATCAATCTCTGATCTTTAATCTGACTACATTTCAAGATGACAGGTGACAGAGAAACATTTGGGAAAACCAAAGAGGTAACATACTGATTAAATATATAATAACACTACTGTGATTTGTCTTTTTTTTTTTAAATCTTTCTTATTTTAGTGGCATTATTTTTGTTCTAGAAAAAAAAAATTCCAAAATCAATGTATAATTTAGAAAAGAGGAATAAACACCTTAAGTAGAGAGATCTCAAATAGCTATGGACCAGAACCACCCTTTTGGATAAAAACTACTCATTAATTTTGCCACTAGATGGACATCAAAATAGTTATTATTTGGAATATTCACCCACATTAGGCTATATCTACTGTTCTACTACAGAACATACTTTTTCCCTTTCTACTTCTATTTCTGAAATTTTAGTGTAACAATAAGACCATGCACAATTACTTTCAAAATATACATTCCACTATTCTACATTTGTACAAATTAAATATTAGCCTTTAAATGATGTTTACCTTTTTGCTTTCTTCCATTTCATGTTCAAACATTGCATTAAAAACTGGGGATCGAGCTGTAACAACATTAAGCATCATTATTTAATGTACAGATTTATGGAAGAAATGTACAATATTACCCAAAAGTTGTAAGTACCTGCAAGTACAGATTTATGAGCCTTAAATTCTTGTCCTCTCACAAAAAAACTGCAATCTGTAAATCTTGTGTTTTCCCAGAGATTACCTAAATCTTCTGCTAGTCGACATTCAGGCACCTTCAAAGTATTTGTATTAGTATGTCCTGATATATTTACTGAATCTTGGACCACACTCACCTAATAAAAAATGGACAGCAAGAAAAACACTTTTATAAATTAGTATCAGTAATTAGTAAGTCTATACTTAAATTTCTTATCATTAGAATTATTGGGATAATTCAAAATACTGATTAAAAACACTAATTCTTGGGAATTAAATTTAAGGATATAATTTAAAGAACATAGAAAAAAAATAGAAACAAATTTGATCATTTTCAAGTAACATTTTATGTAAATAAATGGCTTACCGATTGGTTAGAATGCTTGGTTATTCAAGTAATTAAAAAAACTCCTCAGCAAAATAAAAGTCATAAAATGATATCAAATTGAAACAAGCAGGAGACATTTTTGTGAGGTGAAGCAAGAAATTTCTTTAATTTTTATTTTCTCACTTACACCACAGTCCTATCAACATTTAAAGTCTATTACATATGTAATATACATGGCATCACACTCACAAGGACTTTTTATAGTACTAAAAAAGGTTATAAAACTATAATCTGTGATATTCAATTTGGGAAGTATTTTAAGCATAGTTCCTACATGTTTCGACTCCAGTAAAATTGATTTAAATATTTAGTAATATTAATTTAAATTGTAAAGTACAAGAATTCCCACAAAAGCAATCACACTTATTAAAATTCATTTAAATCTTTTATAATAATAATCAACAGTACAAATACAATTTAGTTCTATTTGCAGACCTTCTATTTATCTATGAAATAATAAAATTAGTATGATGAAAACACTGGTTTTATAAAGATTTCAATATAACATAGATTAAATTTTCTCTCATTAGAAAAGACTATACACTGAATAAAATCCTAAAACACTACTGGTGAAGTCTTGTGCATCACTTTTAAGAAAACGTATGGTACTGGGAGCCTGGCTGGCTCAGTCAGAGGAGCACATGACTCTTGATCTCAGGGTTGTGAGTTCGAGCCCCATGTTGGGTGTTGAGATTACTTAAATAAATAAAACTTTAAAAAAGTATGCTACTAATATTAGAAATTTAATGTTGCATTTAATAAACAAGAAAATACTACTCAACTAGTAATTCAAATATTTCAGAGTAAATGAACCATTACTGTTATATGTTAGTTATCTACTGTTTTAAGCTTCTAAGTTTTGTTGTCATTTGTTATGCAGCAAACTATATTAATTGAAAAACATTTCATAAGGCTTTTATTAAATAATGATAGGCATAAATAAGGACACATACCAATAAAGTAAACTACATAGAAAATGTAAATTGTAAATGGATAAACTAGACCAAACTACTAACATGCTAATAACAAAGCATAATAATAGCCCAATAAACTATTTAGAGAATATTAAATCTCAGAAGTGCTCCTTCACCCTGATGTATCAAATGGTAATGAATGGATACTTCTAAAGAAAAACTTTATTTTTCTGAGGATATTTTTATTAACCACTTTGTTTTTTTCCAACTGGCATTATTAACCAATTGGAATCATACATATAGAAATCATCTAATCCAATCAACTTATTTTATAAAAAGATTTCAAAGGGAGATCACAGAAGGCAACTAATGCGTCAATCAATCACACTTCATTCAATACCAAAGGAAGGCTAGACATGTAATTATCAGATTCCTTTTTTTTTTTTTTTTTTTTTTTAATTCTTGGCAGTACACAAATATTTCTTTGGATACATTTTAAAATCAGTAGTACTACTTTGATGCAGTTATGGCTCAAAAAGGATCTATTACAACAATCTTGTCAGATGATTTTCTAAATATAGGAACCAAGATATTGTGTAAACAAATAAATAAAATCCAGTAATAAAGGTTCTCTATTCTATTAAATTTTTAATTATTGAAACTGTTTCTAAAATGACTACACATAAGAAAAAAAGCTTCACTAATCCTTACCTGATTGCTCTTTTACACCATCCACTATAACTTAATGATACTTTAAAAATGTTGGTGTTGATATTGAAGGTTTAGTTAGAGATCAGTTTTTTATCACATAGACAGTATTTCTTTGTTCCTATCAAGCACTACTCTTAAAAATTTGTAAGACAGAAGGAAGTGGATCAGTTCAATTATGTGCATAAAATATGCAGTGGATTTATAAAAATGTTACAACATATTTAATTTAGGAAAGGATTTCTTAAATTCTATTTATTGCCTATTATCCTAACTCAAAAGAATATATTTAATGTAAAAATCTTACAAAAATAAAGTGACAGAAGAAATAAAATGATTAATAATTACAGCCATTTTTATCAGGCATAGACACTGATGTTTTATTTTTATTTTTCATATGTAATCATAATTCAGAAGTTATATTATTGACATACACATCTACATAGCATTATTATGCGTACCACAAATTTAAACTAAGAATTAACATTTCATACTGTAAGGGGTATTCAAGGGACTATTTATATGGCAAATTTAATGACCTAATTAAAAACTGATACAGAACAAATTCTAATGATTATTTTCTTGATGCCTATAATTAAGAAATTGGTAAAATTTTAGCTTTTTTTCTAGCACATATTCAAAAACAGGTAATGAACATTCTTACTGCATGGAACCTAGAGTAAAAAATTCAGAAAAAAGTCTGAGATTCTTTCCTACAGTTAAGTGCTGTTCTTTCAAAATAAAAATGCAAAGGTATAATATTCAAAATTGACAAATACTGCAAAGGAAACACTTATTTGAAAGCTCTTTTTAAAATCTGGTTTCAGGTAAACTGTGAGAATATAATTCAGACTAAAGATAAACATGTGTAAACTCTAATCAAACATGACTGCCCTGAAAATCTGGGTCTCCAATAGTGTGGAATAGAGGTGACTATTATTTCTAGTTTGAAAAAATCTCAATTCTCCAAACTAGTTTTAAAACTAGGAATTTACAATAGTTCACAAGTGTATAAATTTTGCCACTCTAATCAACTACCTAACCATTCCTCACACTGGCTTCACAGTGAGAAACTTTTCAATAGTCCAATTTCATATCATCTACTAAAATAGTGGGTCTTAGACTTTTTGACTGTCATAGATAGGCATCCTTTTTAAAAATCTGGGTGACAGAAATAGGGTTGTCAACTTTTCATTTTGCCTTAAAAGGGCTTTTTTAAAGAATGAAACCTAACTTCCATCCATTATCACAAGTATTTTAAAACACAAATGATATCTTGGCAACAAAAAACAGGATGAGAAAAAAGGTGTGTCCTTCTAAATGAATTAACTTTATGAAAAACTCAATTTATACGCACATTCTAACTGTACATGTATAATTTTCTGCAATCAAGAGATGGTATGGGTCTATATGAGATTATTTAAAATCTGTTGGACTTAAAAAAAATGAACTAATCTAAAGTTTTCTATTTCTCATACTTATTCCTCAATTCCTGTCTTCTCCATCACTTTGGGACAGTATGGGCCGAGCTGTTTACACTACTAGAAATATCTACTCTGGCTACTTGATTCACAATATGGAACTTGCAAGATGAGGTTATTTCTTGCAGAAAAAGGGTAGCACCAAACTGCCTTACCTGTCTACAGCACCACTTGCAGGGGAGGGGGAGGAGGCAGTTCTTTAGGTAGGGCAGTGCAATGCTTCCTCCTCTTCTGCAAGCAGTGCTGGAGGTGCTGTAGAAGGAAGGGCATCAATGAGAGGTATGGAAGAAACGGTGGAGCACATGAGGAATGTTCGTGCAAAGTACTTTTTGCCCACCGATGCTAAATACAGTGCCCAGGGTATAAGTCTCCACATCAGTAAAAAAAATATCTATTACAGTCTCCAAAACTGAATACGATCAATGCCAACTTAAAATGTAAGGCATGGAAGGTTATGTTTTTTGAAGTTACTAGCATGTGGATAAAAAATATACTTCAAAAGTTATGTATTGAAAAAAGATCTTAATTTCAGCCTTCATTCTGAATTTCTTGTTGACTAGGTTCCAATATAATATACTTAAAATACCTATAAACATAATTTCAATTCTAAAAAAAAGGAATATTTTCTTAAAGAGTTTATTTACATAAGATTTAACTGCAGTAAATTTTTGAAATTGGATTGCATAGCTTTTTTTAAGGTCCTTTAAATTAAAAGATTGTACAATTTAAAAAATTAACATGTTGGAATTTAAGATAACTCCTAAAATTCTGAAGAGTCTATATTAAGGATGCTAAAATTTTTAAATAATATAATCTGTATTTGTTTAAGATACTACTCTGAATATATGTCTATTGGCAACAAATGCTTTATAGTATTTGTTTTTCAAATTATTTAATGATAAATTCTGCTGAAGACACTTGTGGTATGTGCTTTACCAACCAAATAATTATATTCATAACAAATTTATCCTACAGTTCGTTTAACTTGTCTAAGTGAAAATAAGATGCATTATATTTGCATTATGTAGTCTCTAGAGCCACATTTCAATTATTTTTCTGACATAGCATAATAACATAAAATTAGTTTATAATGCTGCCATGAAATTTTATACATTTTCTACAAAGAAATTAAAGCTAACTCAATAGCAGTTAAGTAACTTATCATGCCTCTAATACATTCATTGATCTAAAATAACTTATTAACATATATCTAACATTGAGTTTACTTGATCATAACCTTTCAATTAAGTTTTCCTATGAAAATTATCAACTACCTTAAACATTTTGATAAACTACTAAGTTACTGATGTATATTCTCTATAAACTGTATTGGTAGATAATATAATCCTTGAAGTCACTCCAAAGAATAATCTCAACAATTTGTACAGACAAGAGCAAATTCCAGCCTCAAATTAAAACAAATCATTACTGTAAATTATTGGCAGGGCTATGTTCATAACTGTTAAAATATGACACTTTATGAAAATAAATAAATCTCACAAGTTTGTCAACAGACATGGGTATATCTTAAAAATTTGGGATGCTATTGCTTATAATGCCAACATCTATTTAATTAAATGAACCCAACTGTATAAATATCAAGCTTCTCAATCTTTTCAGGCACTATCATTATGTATGGATGTACATATTTCAGTCTGTATTCAAACTGATAAGCTACTAATCATGTTTAATATGGTCAACCTGAATATGACAAAAAATAGTGATTACCTATTTCAGAATGAAGAAGATACTTAGAAATTTTCATATAAAGATATACACATCCATAGTCTTTCTAGAAGGAAGAAGTACTTACTATGTGGTAGTATAACTACCATATATAATTTATAGCTGTAGACATGACAGATTCTTTTCAGAATGGGCTACTTACTATATTGAAGACAATCTAGTCTTACTGGTAAAACATCTACAAATGAAACCTTATCAATTATACTGATTACTGAATTTTAAAAGTATTCGCAATAAAAAAAAGTATGCCAATATTGTTCTAGCTTATATTTTTGCTTTATCATTAAATATAACTTTGGAGTTCCTTGAAATAAAAAACGTACCCACCTCACAAAATAATGTAAGCTTGTCATCTGGTAAAAGACCATTAGCTTCATCAAGCAAAAAATCCCTTCGAATGAATTTTTTAAAACCCCAGTCTTTCCCTTGTACAAATCGATATGCTCTTTGGCTTTCTGGTGGAAAACAGAACAGAAGTTTAAACAAAAGAATCATCTAAGAATGTTAATGACAACACAGTTAAATGAATGTACAAAAATAAAACTTGGCCAATACATTCATTATAAAAATTATAGATATGTGTGTTCATAAAATGTCACAAGATTTACATCAGGTAGGACCAGATTGGTTCACAGCACTACTCAGATTTTGGCCATTATCAGTGAGCTCACTTTCAGATTCCTCGATCTCTAAGCAGAAGAAGAGCAGATCAAATCTCTTGGAGAAGGAAGAGATCTCTCTAACAATGCAGGCTCTTTAATGATGAAAAAGGATCAAAATACATTGGCATAGTCATACTCCTCCTCCTCAGAACCTGATAAGAAAACATAGCTCTCTCTCTTGGGGCGCCTGGGTGGCACAGTCGGTTAAGCGTCCGACTTCAGCCAGGTCACGATCTCGCGGTCCGTCAGTTCGAGCCCCGTGTCAGGCTCTGGGCTGATGGCTCAGAGCCTGGAGCCTCTTTCCGATTCTGTGTCTCCCTCTCTCTCTGCCCCTCCCCCGTTCATGCTCTGTCTCTCTCTGTCCCAAAAATAAATAAACGTTGAAAAAATAAAAAATAAAAAAAAAAATAAAAATGGATGCTCTAAATCACAACGGCATCCTTTAACTTTCCTGGGGCATCTATCCCACCAGAGAAAAATCCATTAACTGGTAAAAAGAAGCTAAATAAAGTCTCTTATCACCCTAGATCTTTGGACATAATCTCTTCATCCCTAAAAACAACTTTCATAAAAGTCTAAAAGATGGTTTTAGTATAATCTGTAAATGCCTTAATAATGTCGGAGGTAAATTTTTCAAATGTCTAACATACTGGAGAACTGTATATTAAAAAATAAACAAGATCCTCTACAGAAAGTGTTCACAATCTGTTATACAAAGAATTAACTGGAGGTGAAAAACCAAAAATAAATTTAATTGAAAGACTCCATGTTACGGGCTGAATGTTTGTTTGTATCTCCTCAAAATTCTTACACTGAAATCCTATCCCCCCAATGTGATGGTATTAAGAGGCCAGTGAGGGGCGCCTGGGTGGCTCAGTTTGTTGAGCATTCGACTTCAGCTCAGGTCATGATCTCACTGTCTGTGAGCTGGAGCCTGCTTCAGATTCTGTGTCTCCCTCTCTCGCTACCCCTCCCCTGCTCACGCTCTCTCTCTCTTCCTCAAAAATAAACATTTAAAACAATTAAAAAAAAAAAAAAAAGAGACTGGAATTAGAGGAGTTCATAAAGGTGGAGCCCTTATGAATGTGATTAGTGCTTTATAAAAGACACTCCACAAAGCTCCCTAGCTCAATCCGCCATGTGAAGATGCAGCGAGAGAAATCAGTAGTCTACAATTCAGAAGAGGGCCTTCACCAGAACCTGGCCATGCTGGTACCTTGATCTTGTACACTCAGCCTTCATAAGCCAGCCAATCTATAGCACTTTGTTACAGCAACCTAAACTAAGACACTCCACTACTGTAAATGTCAGACACCATGAAAATATATGTGAAACTATGTTATTAATTCAGCAAAAGATAATTTTTAAAAGTGTATTTTAAAAGTTTTTTTTTTTTTGTAATGACATTACTTGATTCTGTGATTCATTTCTAGAAATCACTTAAAATTTAACGTGGCAGTTCATGATATATTTTCTTACTATGCACATTGTGTATTTCCTACAATGCTCTTCTTTATGAAGCTCCAGACCACCTGGTTTCAGTTGGCTATATATGTGAAGCTTGAGATGAATTAAATAGATCTGGAGACTAAGAAAAACTGATTTCCTTTCGGTCAGTGTTTAGTCCACCGCTTAAAAAAATTCTAGTGACAAAGTATCAGAACATTCAATCTCCTTTCACACTGTTCCTCAGATTTTATTATCTGGTAAAAACAGCAAGGGAGAAATATTTCCTGAGCACCGATTATATTTGCCAGAAATTGAACCAGGCACCTTGCCCTAAAAGCAACAATTTTTCTAAGTGACAAGTAAATATTGTTTTAGGACAAGAAAAAGTAAAATTTTAATATTATTTTTAACAAACTGTACATGTCTTATGAAGTCTAAGATTTAGTAAAACAACCATAACTACACTGGCATTTAAAATTAAATGGCCACATTACATGTTTTAGGTTAAGCAGATTTCAGTGGGGAAAAAATATCCTTTCCAGGGAAAAGTATGTAAGTTAACATGTAGTTACTCAGAGACTTCTTTATCCCAAATCACTTACCCATTGCTTTTGTTTCTTCCCTTTTAGCGTTTAGAAGGGAAAATTTGAATTTTGCTCGAACTTCACTTTTTGGGCAGCTGACTAAAAGCAAATATAAGGACAAGTAGTCTTTACTTTCATCATCTAATCCCTTTGGGTTTACCCTCAGGCACCTAAAACAAAACAATAGGCTCATATGGAGGAATATAAAACGTAAAACTCAAAAGAGAGAGACAATACTGAAATTCGTTGTCAGATAATATCACAAACAACACTCCCATCAATATCCCCAGTTCTTTGTAATTCTCTATACTTTTAGGAACTTACAAATCTAGTATAAAATTAGACTAATGTCCATGAAGAAACAATAACAGAGGCGCCTGGGTGGACCAGTCGGTTAAGCATCTGACTTCAGCTCAGGTCATGATCTCACAGTTCGTGGGTTTGAGATGCACGTTGGGCTCTGTGCTGACAGCTCAGAGCCTGGAGCCTGCTTCTGATTCTGTGTCTCCCTCTCTCTCTCTGCTCCTCCCCTGCTTACACTCTGTCTCTTTCTCTCTCAAAAACAAACATTAAAAAAAAAACAACAAAAACCAGTAACAACCAAACTATAAAGTAGATAAAAATAGTATCAAAACAAAATTCAAAACAAAAATCTTACCATTTCATTTTGTCACTGGGGCTAGATGAGAATGTTGAACTTTTTAACACTTCACCCATTTCCTCTCGACAAAAGCTGAAGTTATTAATGGTCCACATGTAGGAAAATTTTACTACTTTAACCTAAGAGATTCAGAAAACTACTTTTACAATGATGACTTATATGCTTTTAGCTTATCACATGTTAAACATCCCATGACTCACTTTTCTTAATACTTGGAATAACTATGACAAAGTGCTTTACAATATTCTCAAAACGCTATAACATTTTTAAGTGACATAACATAAAGTAAGGCATTTTTAACAGCATGTACCTGTGTATAACACCAGCTTTCTGCTATAGGACCAGTAGACATATCTCCAGGGAGAGGTGGGGTAGGTTCCCGGGACATTGCCACTTTATTGCAGTCTTCCAAGATTTATGCAATATCCCACACAGATGAATACTTTACTACAAAGAAAAGAAGTTTCATTGCTGATGAAAAAGTTTGGATCAAGATAGTACTTCAACAATCATAAAACAATTACTTTCTCAAATTTGATTATGAGGGAACATGCAAGGATTTCATTATTTCAATAATTAAAAAAAATCATAACCCTTTGGGACATATAACACTTAAAATCTAAACAAACAGAATGCTTATAGATAAGACATTATTTTATAAAGGTATATTTATCAAAATACCACAAATCAATAAATAACCTACATATACACATAAAATCACAAAATAACATGGAAGCTTACCGGCAACAATTACAATTTAGCCTTGAACGAGGCAGGGGTTAGACCTCCAAGCAGTCTAAAATCCACCTATATGACTCCCCAAAACTTACTCATGGCCTAATGTTTACCAGAACACTTACCAATAACATGTTGATTAACACATATTTTGTATATGTGTTATATGCTGTATTCTTCTAATAAATTAAGCCAGAGAAAATGTTATTAAGAAAATCATAAGAGAAAATACATTTACTGTACTATATTTATCGAAGAAGAATCTGCAAATAAGTGGACCTGTCCAGTAAGTGGACAGTTTAAACCCATGTTTTTCATGGGTCAACTTTAATATCTGATTCACCTTTCTTCATCTTTTTATTGATATATTCACAAAAATCTAAAGGGTTGCAAAGTTAGAACAGTCCTGAAAACTACAAATATTAGTCACTCATCTGTCAAAGTTTTGGCCAACTAGAACAAAGAATGAGAACTCAGAAGCAATGCTGTATTAAGAAGAATTACACAGATTTCCACAGAAGTCCACCTATATCTCAGACTAACAGGTGTCTGTTAATATTTTGTTCCTATCAGAGTGCCCCCTACTACATAATATGTACCTTATCAGAAAATTTCTTTCTCGTTAGCTGTTCTCATACTACATTCACTTGGGCATATAATTAATTCAGCATAACTTGGCCAGGACATTAGTAACTGGAGAGTGATACTTTGCAACTTGGAAGGTCTATAAAAGAAAGAGGAGAAACCCAAGAGCTACATAGGTAGTATAGTTTGCAGGGGTGTGGGTGAGGATGTTTGAAGCTTATACTCAAACATAGGAACATCATCCAGAATTCAAAAGGAAATATTTGTTTTGTGTCTACAATCAATGTAACAATAGTATGAAACAAGAAAACAAAGACTGAAGAAAACTATGGGAAAGATGCACAGAAACAAAAAGACCTACAAAAGGTATGAAAAAATGTAGACGTACAAATGAAGAAGTATATTATAAATTTGCACCAGAAATAAACAATGAAAATACAAAACTACCACTGAGATATACTGCTGTGAAATTCAAAGTGAGAAAAAAATGTTATAAGTATACATGTGTTCCTTTAAAGGAACAAAAATCAAGATGGCCCTATTTTTCTCCACATTGTTAAATGTCTGAAAGTAATAGGATAATTACTAAAGAGTTCTAAGTGAAAAAGAGCTGTAGCACAAGGACTGTACATTCTATCATGTTTTTATTCACGTTTAAAGCAGCAAAAATTCATTTCCAGATGTGTGAAATATGTAAACCACCTCCATAGCTATTTGGTGAAGGAATGAATTCACTCAAGTTATTTTTCTGCCAAAGACAGATGAATCAAAAGTAAAAAGAGACAAAAAAAACCTCCACTACGATGCTAAGTTCTGATTTTTAAACCTCTGAACATGTACAACAAATCTATAATGTTTTAAAACTGCAGAGACATGCAAAACAAGCTTTTAGAACACAGTAACAAAATAAGTGAATAAAATATTAAGTAAAATTATGAAATAATTGGAAATCTATATATGAAAGGGTGACATTCATCTGACCCTCAGATTAAGAAACAGCTGATTCAAATGAAAAGTCAGGTTTGTGGGGGAAAAAAACTACCAACTTAAATGACTCAAAGTTTAGTTTAAAAGGAAGAAAACCTGACAAATTAATTGTAATTCATTCATCCACTGGTAACTACTATTTATAATATGTTCTTCAAGCACAGGAAACATGTTGGGGCAAAAACATAAACTAGTAAATAAATAAGACAATAAATTATAGTAAATGAAACTAAAAGGAAACAAAGAAACAGCTGAAAATTCTTCAATTAGGTACTGAGAAAATCAGTTAAGTCGGCTCTGAAGGGTAGATATTTGAGTTGAGAACTAAAAGATAAAAAACAGCTGAGACACATCAAGGAAAGGTGTCTATCAGAGAGTAGAAAGAACAGCCAACGCCAAGGCCCTAGTTCGGAAAGAATTTGATCAAATTTCAGGAAAAGGAAGGAGTCCAATGTGGCTGATGTCACTGATGGATTTTTCAGTATAATTTAGACAGTAAGATCAGAATTAGAGTGAAAATACTTCAAATGGAACAGTTTTAAAATTAATCCTTTATGATTAGACTGTTTAATTTCCCTTTAAAAATTTTTTTTGAATGTTTATTTTTGTGAGAGAGACACACCATGAGTGGGGGAGGAGGAGGCAGAGGGGGTGGGGGAGAGAAGGAGAGAAGGAGAGAGAGAGAGAGAGAGAGAGTGAGTGAGTCTGAAGCAGGCTTCAGGCTCTGAACTGCCAGCACAGAGCCGGACTCAGAACTTGAACTCAAGTACAGTGAGATCATGCCCCCCTGAGCCGAAGTAGGCATGACCTGAGCCGAAGTCATATGCTTAACCGACTGAGCCACCCAGGCACCCCTGTAATTTCCTTTTTAAATTATGGCATTTATACTAACACACTCACCCAAATGTATTTATATTTATGTAAGTTCCTCACGTACAAGAAGTTCTTATCATGTGATGTACCTGCAGGACAGCACAATGGGAGAATCAGCAAGGTAGGCAGGCAAGTAAGTGAGAATAATAACACTAGGAATACTGTACCAGGAGTACTTAAAAGTTATCAGTATTAAAGGAGAGGGGTGAAAACCAAGTGGATGTTCCTTAACTAAACAAAAATAGAATAGAGATGAATGATGGCAGAAGAATGCCTCAAAGAAAAGGGAATATATAATTTAAGAGCATTGCCCATTGTCACTTCAACAAGAATTACTCATTTCTGATAAAAATCAGATACTCTCCTTAGGTACCTCCAAGTTGTTACCTTCAATTGCTTTTATAAACCACAAATGGTTATTTTTATTTGAAAACAGAACAGCAAACAGGCAATCATAACAAGATCATTAACAGAACACTATCATTTTAAAGATAGTTCTGAGAGACTGAAGAAGATGGCGGCTTAGGAGGACGATGGGCTCACCGCGCGTCCTGCTAATCACTTAGATTCCACCTACACCTGCCTAACTAACCCAGAAAACCACCAGAGGATTAGCAGAACGGAGTCTCCGGAGCCAAGCGCAGACCAGAGGCCCACGGAAGAGGGTAGGAAGGGCGGCTAGGCGGTGGGCGCTCCACGGACTGGCGGGAGGGAGCCGGGGCGGAGGGGCGGCTCGCCGGCCAAGCAGAGCCACCAAGTCTGGCTTGCAAAAGCGGAGGGGCCCAACGGACGGAGTGTGTTCTGACAGCAAGCGCAACTTAGCGTCTGGGAGGTCATAAGTTAACAGCTCTGCTCAGAAAGCGGGAAGGCTGGAGGACAAAGGGAGGGTGAGCTGCTGAGCCCCCTGACTACAGAGCTCAGTTTGGTGGGGAACAAAGGCGCTCGCCAGCGCCATCTCCCCCGCCCATCCCCCAGCCAAAATCCCAAAGGGAACCAGTTTCTGCCAGGGAACTTGCTCGCTCCGCACAAACACCCAACTCTGTGCTTCTGCGGAGCCAAACCTCCGGCAGCGGATCTGACTCCCTCCCGCTGCCACAGGGCCCCTCCTGAAGTGGATCACCTAAGGAGAAGCGAGCTAAGCCTGCCCCTCCTGCCCCCGTGCACCTTGCCTACCCACCCCAGCTAATACGCCAGATCCCCAGCACCACAAGCCTGGCAGTGTGCAAGTAGCCCAGACAGGCCACGCCACCCCACAGTGAATCCCGCCCCTAGGAGAGGGGAAGAGAAGGCACACACCAGTCAGACTGTGGCCCCAGCGGTGGCCTGGGGGCAGACATCAGGACTGACTGCGGCCCCGCCCACCAACTCCAGTTATACACCACAGCACAGGGGAAGAGCCCTGCAGGTCCTCACTACTCCAGGGACTATCCAAAATGACCAATGGGGGGCGCCTGGGTGGCGCAGTCGGTTAAGCGTCCGACTTCAGCCAGGTCACGATCTCGCGGTCCGTGAGTTCGAGCCCCGCGTCGGGCTCTGGGCTGATGGCTCAGAGCCTGGAGCCTGTTTCCGATTCTGTGTCTCCCTCTCTCTCTGCCCCTCCCCTGTTCATGCTCTGTCTCTCTCTGTCCCGAAAATAAATAAACGTTGAAAAAAAAAAATTTTCAAAATGACCAAGAGGAAGAATTCCCCTCAGAAGAATCTCCAGGAAATAACAACAGCTAATGAACTGATCAAAAAGGATTTAAATAATATAACAGAAAGTGAATTTAGAATAATAGTCATAAAATTAATCGCTGGGCTTGAAAACAGTATAGAGGACAGCAGAGAATCTCTTGCTACAGAGATCAAGGGACTAAGGAACAGTCACGAGGAGCTGAAAAACGCTTTAAATGAAATGCAAAACAAAATGGAAACGACGACAGCTCGGATTGAAGAGGCAGAGGAGAGAATAGGTGAACTAGAAGATAAAGTTATGGAAAAAGAGGAAGCTGAGAGAAAGAGAGATAAAAAAATCCAGGAGTATGAGGGGAAAATTAGAGAACTAAGTGATACACTAAAAAGAAATAATATACGCATAATTGGTATCCCAGAGGAGGAAGAGAGAGGGAAAGGTGCTGAAGGGGTACTTGAAGAAATTATAGCTGAGAACTTCCCTGAACTGGGGAAGGAAAAAGGCATTGAAATCCAAGAGGCACAGAGAACTCCCTTCAGACATAACTTGAATCGATCTTCTGCAAGCCATATCACAGTCAAACTGGCAAAATACAAGGATAAAGAGAAAATTCTGAAAGCAGCAAGGGATAAACGTGCCCTCACATATAAAGGGAGACCTATAAGACTCGTGACTGATCTCTCTTTTGAAACTTGGCAGGCCAGAAAGAATTGGCACAAGATTTTCAGGGTGCTAGACAGCAAAAATATGCAGCCGAGAATCCTTTATCCAGCAAGTCTGTCATTTAGAATAGAAGGAGAGATAAAGGTCTTCCCAAACAAACAAAAACTGAAGGAATTTGTCACCACTAAACCAGCCCTACAAGAGATCCTAAGGGGGATCCTGTGAGACAAAGTAACAGAGACATCGCTACAAGCATAAAACATACAGACATCACAATGACTCTAAACCTGTATCTTTCTATAATAACACTGAAAGTAAATGGATTAAATGCGCCAACCAAAAGACATAGGGTATCAGAATGGATAAAAAAACAAGACCCATCTATTTGCTGTCTACAAGAGACTCATTTTAGACCTATGGACACCTTTACCTTTAGATTGAGAGTGAGGGGATGGAGAACTATTTATCATGCTACTGGAAGCCAAAAGAAAGCTGGAGTAGCCATACTTACATCAGACAAACTAGACTTTAAATTAAAGGCTGTAACAAGAGATGAAGAAGGGCATTATATAATAGTTACAGGGTCTATCCATCAGGAAGAGCTAACAATTATAAATGTCTATGCGCCGAATATCGGAGCCCCCAAATATATAAAACAATTACTCACAAACATAAGCAACCTTATTGATAAGAATGTGGTAATTGCAGGGGATACATTGGATCAGATGGACTTGACAGATATATTTAGAACTCTGCATCCCAAAGCAACAGAATATACTTTCTTCTCGAGTGCACATGGAACATTCTCCAAGATAGATCACATACTGTGTCACAAAACAGCCCTTCATAAGTATACAAGAATTGAAATCATACCATGCATACTTTCAGACCACAATGCTGTGAAGCTTGAAATCAACCACATGAAAAAGTCTGGAAAACCTCCAAAAGCATGGAGGTTAAAGAACACCCTACTAAAGAATGAGTGGGTCAACCAGGCAATTAGAGAAGACATTAAAAAATGTATGGAAACAAACGAAAATGAAAATACAACAATCCAAACGCTTTGAGACGCAGCGAAGGCAGTCCTGAGAGGAAAATACATTGCAATCCAGGCCTATCTCAAGAAACAAGAAAAATCCCAAATACAAAATCTAACAGCACACCTAAAGGAAATTGAAGCAGAACAGCAAAGGCAGCCTAAACCCAGCAGAAGAAGAGAAATAATAAAGATCAGAGCAGAAATAAACAATATAGAATCTAAAAAAACTGTAGAGCAGTTCAATGAAACCAAGAGTTGGTTTTTTGAAAAAATAAACAAAATTGACAAACCTCTAGCCAGGCTTCTCAAAAAGAAAAGGGAGATGACCCAAATAGATAAAATCATGAATGAAAATGGAATTATTACAACCAATCCCTCAGAGATACAAACAATTATCAGGGAATACTATGAAAAATTATATGCCAACAAATTGGACAACCTGGAAGAAATGGACAAATTCCTAAACACCCACACTCTTCCAAAACTCAATCAGGAGGAAATAGAAAGCTTGAACAGACCCATAACCAGCGAAGAAATTGAATCGGTTATCAAAAATCTCCCAACAAATAAGAGTCCAGGACCAGATTGCTTCCCAGGGGAGTTCTACCAGACGTTTAAAGCAGAGATAATACCTATCCTTCTCAAGCTATTCCAAGAAATACAAAGGGAAGGAAAACTTCCAGACTCATTCTATGAAGCCAGTATTACTTTGATTCCTAAACCAGACAGAGACCCAGTAAAAAAAGAGAACTACAGGTCAATATCCCTGATGAATATGGATGCAAAAATTTTCAATAAGATACTAGCAAATCGAATTCAACAGCATATAAAAAGAATTATTCACCATGATCAAGTGGGATTCATTCCTGGGATGCAGGGCTGGTTCAACATTCGCAAATCAATCAACGTGATACATCACATTAACAAAAAAAAAGAGAAGAACCATATGATCCTGTCAATCGATGCAGAAAAGGCCTTTGACAAAATCCAGCACCCTTTCTTAATAAAAACCCTTGAGAAAGTCGGGATAGAAGGAACATACTTAAAGATCATAAAAGCCATTTATGAAAAGCCCACAGCTAACATCATCCTCAATGGGGAAAAACTGAGAGCTTTTTCCCTGAGATCAGGAACACGACAGGGATGCCCACTCTCACCGCTGTTGTTTAACATAGTGCTGGAAGTTCTAGCATCAGCAATCAGACAACAAAAGGAAATCAAAGGCATCAAAATTGGCAAAGATGAAGTCAAGCTTTCGCTTTTTGCAGATGACATGATATTATACATGGAAAATTCGATAGACTCCACCAAGTCTGCTAGAACTGATACATGAGTTCAGCAAAGTTGCAGAATACAAAATCAATGTACAGAAATCAGTTGCATTCTTATACACTAACAATGAAGCAACAGAAAGACAAATAAAGAAACTGATCCCTTTCACAATTGCACCAAGAAGCATAAAATACCTAGGAATAAATCTAACCAAAGATGTAAAAGATCTGTATGCTGAAAACTATAGAAAGCTTATGAAGGTAACTGAAGAAGATATAAAGAAATGGAAAGACATTCCCTGCTCATGGATTGGAAGAATAAATATTGTCAAAATGTCAATACTACCCAAAGCTATCTACACATTCAATGCAATCCCAATCAAAATTGCACCAGCATTCTTCTCGAAACTAGAACAAGCAATCCTAAAATTCATATAGAACCACAAAAGGCCCCGAATAGCCAAAGTAACTTTGAAGAAGAAGACCAAAGCAGGAGGCATCACAATCCCAGACTTTAGCCTCTACTACAAAGCTGTAATCATCAAGACAGCATGGTATTGGCACAAAAACAGACACATAGACCAATGGAATAGAATAGAAACCCCAGAACTAGACCCACAAACGTATGGCCAACTCATCTTTGACAAAGGAGGAAAGAACATCCAATGGAAAAAAGACAGTCTCTTTAACAAATGGTGCTGGGAGAACTGGACAGCAACATGCAGAAGGTTGAAACTAGACCACTTTCTCACACCATTCACAAAAATAAACTCAAAATGGATAAAGGACCTGAATGTGAGACAGGAAACCATCAAAACCTTAGAGGAGAAAGCAGGAAAAGACCTCTCTGACCTCAGCCGTAGCAATCTCTTATTCGACACATCCCCAAAGGCAAGGGAATTAAAAGCAAAAGTGAATTACTGGGACCTTATGAAGATAAAAAGCTTCTGCACAGCAAAGGAAACAACCAACAAAACTAAAAGGCAACCAACGGAATGGGAAAAGATATTTGCAAATGACATATCGGACAAAGGGCTAGTATCCAAAATCTATAAAGAGCTCACCAAACTCCACACCTGAAAAACAAATAACCCAGTGAAGAAATGGGCAGAAAACATGCATAGACACTTCTCTAAAGAAGACATCCGGATGGCCAACAGGCACATGAAAAGATGCTCAACGTCGCTCCTTATCAGGGAAATACAAATCAAATCCACACTCAGGTATCACCTCACGCCAGTCAGAGTGGCCAAAATGAACAAATCAGGAGACTATAGATGCTGGAGAGGATGTGGAGAAACGGGAACCCTCTTGCACTGTTGGTGGGAATGCAAATTGGTGCAGCCGCTCTGGAAAGCAGTGTGGAGGTTCCTCAGAAAATTAAAAATAGACCTACCCTATGACCCAGCAATAGCACTGCTAGGAATTTATCCAAGGGATACAGGAGTACTGATGCATAGGGGCACTTGTACCCCAATGTTTATAGCAGCACTCTCAACAATAGCCAAATTATGGAAAGAGCCTAAATGTCCATCAACTGATGAATGGATAAAGAAATTGTGGTTTATATACACAATGGAATACTACGTGGCAATGAGAAAGAATGAAATATGGCCTTTTGTAACAACATGGATGGAACTGGAGAGTGTGATTCTAAGTGAAATAAGCCATACAGAGAAAGACAGATACCATATGGTTTCACTCTTATGTGGATCCTAAGAAACTTAACAGAAACCCATGGGGGAAGGGAAAGAAAAAAAAAAAAAAAGAGGTTAGAGTGGGAGAGAGCCAAAACATAAGAGACTGTTAAAAACTGAGAACAAACTGAGGGTTGATGGTGGGTGGGAGGGAGGGGAGGGTGGGTGATGGGTATTGAGGAGGGCACCTTTTGGGATGAGTACTGCGTGTTGTATGGAAACCAATTTGACAATAAATTTCATATATTAAAAAAATAAATAAAGATATTAGTTCTCCTTACATACTTAAGAGCATTTATTAAGGTATAATTTACATATCACAAAATTCATCCATTACAGATGAATGATTTTTATGAATTTATACAGCTGTGCACTCATCAATATAAAACAGTTTTAGAATTCACCCATCATCCCAAGAGATCCTTCCTACCCCCAAATTTAGGCAATCTGTTTTCTACAGTTAGACCTTACCTAGATACCTAAATACAATTGTACAATATGTAGTTCTAGTTGACTTCTGCTTTTTTTTCCTGAATATGTGTTACAGTTTCCTGCTTCATGTCTCATAATTTTTGGCTGAAAGCTGGACATTTTGATTAATACACTATAGCAACTCTGGATTCTGAATTGAGTTACTGTGGGTTGTTGTTGTTGTTTTTAGTAACTTGCCTGGACTCAACTGCAGTGTCTATTGCCACCATACCGTCTGGATGCTGATGTCCCTGCTTGGCTTTTTCTTCTTCTTCTTCTTCTCTTTGCCTGGTTAAGCAAACCTTGCAGATTGCCCCCTTCCTTCACACTGAGTTTGCTAGTTTTCACTGACAAAACCACAGGTTCCCTGCTCCCTGCCCAAAATCAAATCACCTGATCTGGCAGCCAAGCTGCTGTTTTCCTGGCTGGCCCCAGACTGATAAAACTATCACTTTTGCCTACTGGGCTAGGAGTGGAAATAGAAGCAGAAAGTGGAGCTGGATGTTTCTCTTAAACAAATTAATAGTAAATGTACTAAAAATGTACTGAAAAAATTATCAGACTTACCTATTAGAAATATGGGAAAGGGCCCTGTCCTAGTTAATAGCTTTTGCCAATTAGTTCTGAAGCGAGCTGATAAACCTTTACGAACAATTTCAAAAACATAAACCAAGAAAAGTATTTGCACTCCATGATAGCACATGAGGGGTTAATTTCCCTATGACATAAGAAATTCCTGAAAATTAGAAAAAGTCAAGAATACCTATAATTCACAGAAAAAGAACTTTACTCATGACTGAAGAAATACAAATTAAAAGAAAATTAAGAAGTCATTTTGTAACCTATCAGACTGGCAAAAACAATCCAAAAAATTGTGACAATATAAGGACAGGCACTCTCATACGTTTCTAGTGGGAATATAAATTACAAAGTTGTTTTAATAATCTCCCTTCTCATTTTTTATGGTGAAATTCCTGGAAAAGAAGAGAAGGAAATAATGCTAATAAGCCAGTAGTTCTGTAAGTTTGAAAATACCTATAGCATTACTTGATGGCCATGAAAACAATATACCATTTCTGGTGGCTAAGAAAAAATTTAACCTCATTTGTAATCAATAAAATACAAAAAGAACACATATAATTTTTTACTTCTAGTATGGTCAAAGATTATTTAAATCATTAATCTCTACAACCAGCAAAACTGCAGAGATGCAGACATTACTGATATGCCTGTTTGTGAAACAATTTTACCATTAATATCAAAAGAAATTCTTTATCAGATTCAGCCTAGAAATTTTATCACAATATTACAACTGTGGAGAAAGAGAATTAAGTATTAACACAGTATGTTTCTATGATCTACATGGAGAAGTATGAAACTATTAAGAGTATAAATTTTCTTAATGACAGGAAAAGTATTCAAGATCTGTAGGATATGTATGTACACAAAATTTTTAATAATACATTTAATAATATATAATTTTATATACCTATGAAAATATGCCTAAAAGGATCTCACTTTTATAAATATAAGTAGCATATAGAGTTAATACACATGCACGAAGAAAAACAGATTGGCACATAGATGCGGTTAATTGTACCTTATCAGTGTAATGTCAACACTGATAAGGTGTACACCTAAATATTAATAGAGTCTATGTCTGGGTGGTGAGATTTTTATATTAAAAAAATTTAAGTCATATTTTTAAAAATAGAAAATACAATTGTTTGCATACCATACAAACCCACAGAAAACATGTGTGTGAGTATATGTATCACTTTCCAAGTAGTAGAGATTGAGAAATGTTCCAAGAAGATGGTAGGTCAAAGAAAATTTTAATGTAACCTTTAATGTTTAACTCTTCATAAGAAGACCAACTAATTTAATATTAATAAAATACATAAATAGGGGTGCCTGGGTGGCTCGGTCGGTTGAGCATCCAACTTTGGCTCAGGTCATGATCTCAATGGCTCATGAGTTCATCATGCCTGGCGTGTGACTCTGTGCTGACAGCTCAGAGCCTGGAGCCTGCTTCAGATTCTGTGTCTCCCTCTCTCTCTGCCTCTCCTCTGCATGCATTTGGTCTCTCTTTCTCTCAAAAATAAAAAAAAAAAAACAAAATTTTTTTTAAAAAGCAACATAAATACATTTAAAAAACCAGAAGAGTAAAAGAAAGTTCTTTAATGCCTTTTCAAGAGTTATTACTCTCTTCAAGTGTACTCACAGCATAATTCATATATAAACGCCAACTAGAGGTACCTGAGTGGCTCAGTTGGTTAAGCGACCAACTCTCTGATTTCAGCTCAGGTCATGATCTTGCAGTTAGTGAGACTGAGCTCTGTGACAGGCTCTGTGCTGACAGAATGAAGCCTGGTTGGGATTCTGTCTCTCCCCTACTCTCTCTGCCCCTCCCCCACTCACACACACATATGCACTCTCTCTCAAAATAAACATTTAAAGAAAGCCAACTAAATAAAAGGCTACAAAGATTTTTGCTTTTTTTTCCCCAACTACTCCTATAAATGATGCAGTCATGGAATGGGGGTATGAGAATGCTGGTGAGCAGGCTGTATTTGTGAGTCCTTACAAGACATCATGTACCTTGCGAAAATGACCAGATAGGTTAGAAAGATTACTTTAAAGATTGCAGATAATCAGAAAATGGTTGAAACCTGGAGCCAGTCTATACTCTTTCCATGGAATCAGCTACCCCTTCTGAGTTTAGAGAGCTGAAACAGCTCATACCTATCTGGTCCAGCTCTCCAGGAGTAAGACCAAGAAAAATGGAGGAGCAAGGCACGAAAAATGGACTAGAGAAATAAACTAAGTTTATACTGTTAGATGAATAGTAGAAGATAGAAAAAGATCTCCCAATATCCATTTCAGTGCTCTTTCCAGTATTCTATTTTTAGTTCTCAAACAAACAAACAAACAAAAAACCAAAAAAAAAAACAAACAAAAAAACCCCCACAGTAGACTATCAACTACATCCGGGACATTCAGGACATCCTAATCTTGTTATTGCAGAAATGCTTACAGGAAGAGAGAGCAAAACTAAAATAAGTACTAAAGAATAGTCCAAGATAATCAACACACATTAGTAAATACATAAAAGTTTCTTCCACATTACATACATACTTTTCAAAATTTTTAGTGTAAAACTTATAGCATAAGTTTTACTTATTAAAGGAAATTAAGTATAGGAGTTAAGATGGCAGAGTAGCAAGAGAACCCTATGCTTGCTTTGTCTCCTGAACACAGCTAGATAAGTATCAAGTCATTCTGAACACTCAGAAAATTGATCTAAGTGCTAAGAGGAAAAAAAACTGCACAACTAGAGGGAGAAAAGAAGCCAAATTGTGGAAGGTAGCGGGGGAGGAGACATGATTTTTGGGGGTGGGAAAGAATTACCAGTGCTGCGAGGAAAGTGAGCCCTGATCAGGAAGAAAGGAGAGAAAAAGAGAGAGAGAGAGAGAGAGAGCAGGGAGCAGGGCACTGTACAAGAAAAACTTCCCCAAAACCACGGACAGGGAAAACAAGAGGAGCTAATTATCACAATACAAGCAGTGGAGCTTAAAGTCTGAAGTTTTAGAAGTTATGCCATCAATGGGTAGAATGTGGTGTTTGTACAGGTGCTCCTGTGGAGGAGGGCAGAGGCCCAGGAGCAGATAGCATGGTCTGAGAATTCCCTGGGTCATACTAGGTGAGACAGTTCCCTTTCTTGGAGTGCGTTTAGGAGAGGTGGCACTGCCTCTCCGGGGACAAAAGCCAGCAGGCACCATTGAGCTACCCCATTCATTAGATAGGTACAGAGGCACCTGCTGATCGCAGCTAACCTGGACACCGGCTTTTTGCTGAGCTTTTACTGTAAGCTCCAAGCCCCTGCACGTTCATGTGACTGCCCTTCTGGGACAACCCAGCACCAGCCACAGTGTGGCAACATCCTCCCCTAGATGATCAACACCAGTCTGTAAGGTTTGGAGTTTTGAAACCCAGCCAACGTCCCTGGGATAAAACACAGGAGGACTGCACTGTATGCAGAGGGCTCAGACACAGTGTGAAGAGAGGGATCTGAGGGATGCCTAGGACAAGCAAGGAAAGGAGAGATTGTTTGTTCATCTCTGAGGGCTTCCTTAACAGTGGCAGGCATGAAATCCCCTCTCTGGGGATGAGAGATCTGGCTAACGCCATTTTTATCCCCTGCCATCAGCAGGGATGGACTTCAGTGAGCAGCACAGTGCCACAGGGGATGTTTTGGTGTCATACACCAAGCCCCGCCCCACTGCGCTCTGCAGGTGTTTCTGAACTAGGGCAAGTGTACCTGAGGGTCAGAGCAGCAACAGGCCCCTCCCCCCAGAAGACCAGCACAAACCTCCAATGCACCAAGTCTACTGACCATACTGTGCTGCAAAGCTTCAGCTCTAGGGAATATAGGATCTAGCCTATTTTAACAAGCAGACCATAACACACCAAGTTAAAACTCACCAAATACTAGACAAGGTCCAAATACTTCCCACTGCAGGCAAGGAGAAACTCTGTAGAAGACTGACCTGAGGGAAAGAAAGAGCAGCCAAAACACAGCAGCAGAGTGTACACAGCATATACCAGAAACACTTCCTAAAGTGCCAGGCCCTGAACAGCATATGACTTAATATAGCCATTACTCTCAGAAGCAGGAAACATAACAGCCTTTTCTAACACACAGAAGACAAAGGCCTATGATGAATGCCAAGACAGAGGAACTCATCCCAAAAGAAAGAAAAACAGATCGTGGCCAGAAATCTAATCAAAACAGATATAAGTAATATGCCTGAACCAGAATATAAAACAATTGTTAAGGATACTAGCTGAGCTTGAGAAAAGCATAGAAAACACCATGGAGTCACTTACCACAGAGATAAGACCTAAAAACTAGTCTGAAATAAAAACTAGACTGAAATAAAAACATTCTCTGAGATGTAAAACTGACTGGATGTAATGACCACAAAGATGGAGGAAGCAGCAGAACGAATAAGTGATACAGAAGATAAAATTATGGAAAATAATGAAGCTGGAAAGAAGAGGGAAAGAAAAATACTGGATCACAAATATAGACTTAGGGAACTCAGCGACTCCATAAAGTGTACTAACATTCAAATCATAGGAGTCCCAGGAGAATAGAGAGAAAAAGGGGCAGGCAGAAGGCTTATTTGAGCTACTTAGAGCTGAAAACTTCCCTTAATCTGGGGAAGGAAAGAGACACCAAATCCAAGAGGCACTGAGAATTCCCATTAAAAGCAACAAAAGCAGACCAAAACCAAGACATATGGTAGTAAAATCTGCAAGATACAGAGATAAGGAAAGAATCCTGAAAGCAGCAAGGGAAAAGAAATCCCCATCTACAAGGGAAGACAAATAAGGTTAGCAGCAGATCTCTCCAGAAACATAGCAGGGCCAGAAGGGAGTGGCATAATATATTCAACGTGCTGAATGGGAAACATATACAGCTAAGAATCCTTTTTCACCAAGTAGGAGAGATAAAGAGTTTCCCCAAAAAACAAAAACTAAAGGAGCTCATAACTACTAAATTAGCCTTGCAAGAAATATTAAAGGGGATTTTTTTTCCGGGAGGGAGGGGGGAAGCAAAAAAAGATAGCAAGGAACAGAGAAAATCTCCAGAACCACTGATTTTACAGGTAATACAATGGCACTAAATTCAATGGAACTAAATTCACTAAATATCAATGGACTAAATGCTCCAGTCAAAAGACAAAGGGTATCAAAATGGCTAAAAAAACGAACCCATCTATATGGCACCTACAAGAGCATTTTAAACCTAAAGACACCTGCAGGTTGGAAGAGACAGGATGGAGAAACATCTATCATGCAAATGGATGTCAAAAGAAAGCCAGAGTAGCCATACTTCTTTCAAACCAGATTTTAATCCAAGAATGTAACAAGAGAAGAAGGGTACTATATCAAAATAAACAGGTCTATCCAACAAAGAAGATCTAGCAATTGTAAATATTTACACCCCAACTTGGAAGTATTTAAATATATAAATCACTTAATAACAAACATAAAAAAGCTCACTGACAATAATAATAGTAGGAGCCTCTAACACCCCACTTACAACAATAGACAGATCATCTAAGCAAAAAATCAACAGGTAAACAATGGCTTGACAGACATTGGACCAAATGGACTTAACAGACATATTCAGAACTGTCATCCTAAAGGAGAATACACATTCTTTCCAAGTATACACATGGAACATTCTCCAGAACTGATCACAGACTGGATCAGAAATCAGGCTTCAACAAGTACAAAGATTGAAATCATACCACACATATTTTGAGATCAAAACACTATGAAACTTGAAGTCAACCACAAGAAAAAAATTGGAAAGACCACCAATACATGGAGATTAAACAACACCCTACTAAAGAATGAATGTATTAATCAGGAAGTTAAAGAAGAAATAAAGAAATACATGGAAGCAAATGAAAATAAAAACGTGACAGTCCAAAACCTTTGGGATGTGACCAAAGTGGTCAAAAAAAGGAAGCACATAGCAATACAGGCCTACCTCAAGAAGCAAGAAAGTCTCAAATATACAACCTAACCTTATACCTAAAGCAGGTAGAAAAGGAACATCAAATAAAGCCTAAAGCCAGCAGAAGAAGGGATATAATAAAGATCAGAGCAGAAATAAATGATATAGAAACAACAACAAAAAAGACCAGTAAAACAGATCAACAAAACTAAGAGCTGGTGGTTCTTTGAAAGAACAAAATTGATAAACCCCGAGCCAGACCTATCAAAAAGAAAAGAGAAAGGACCCTAATAAATACGGAAAAAAATAAATAAAAATGAAAGTGGAGAGATCACAACCAACACACAGAAACACAATTATAAAAGAATATTATGAAAAATTGGATGCCAACAAACTGCAATTTGGAAGAAATGGCCAAATTCCTAGAAACTCACAAACTACCCAAAGTGAAAGAGAAAGAAACAGAAATCTGAACAGATAAATAAACAGCACAGAAAACGAATAAAAAACTGTCACAACAAACAAAACGCCAGGGCCAGATGTCTTCCCAGGGGAATTCTACCAGACATTTAAAGAATTAATACTCATCCTTCTCAAACTGTTCCAAAAAATAAAAATGGAAGGAAAACTTCCAAACTCATTCTATGTGGTCAGCATTACCTTGAACCAAAGAACTGCTAGAACAAAGTAGGATATAAAATCAACGTACAGAAAACCACTGCATTTCTATAAATCAATAATGAAGCAGCAGAAAGAGAACTCAAGGAACTGATCCCTTTTACAGTTGTACGAAAAACCATAAGGTATGTAGGAATAAACCTAACCAAAGAGGTGAAAGATCTGTACTCTGAAAACTACAAAACATTTATGAAAGAAACTGAAGATGACACAAAAAATGGAAAAACATTCCATGCTCATGGATTGGAAGAACAAATATTGCTAATGTCTATACTCCCAAGCAATCTACACATTTAATGCACTCTTTATCAAAATATCAACAGCATTTTTTGCAGAGCTAGAACAATCATAAAGTTTGTATGGAACCACAAAAGACCCCAAATAGCCAAAGCAATCTTGAAATGGAAAAGCAATGCTGGAGGCATCACCATTCGGGACTTTAAGCTTTATTACAAAGCTGTAGTCATCAAGACAATATGGTACTGAACACAAAATTATTCATTTCGTGTTCATAAAAAGTGAGGAAGTACTGATATACACTACAACATGAATGAACCACAAATACCATGCTAAGTGCAAAAAACCAGACACAAAAGGCCACACACACTGTACGATTTCATTTATGTAAAATATCCAAAATAGGCAAATATATACAGACAGAAAGCAGAGTAGTGGTTGCCAGGGCTGGAAGGAGGGGGGACTGGGGAGTTAAGTACTCAGTGGGTATTACTTTCCTTCTGAAGTAATATAAGTTCTGGAACCAGTCAGTGGTGATAGTTGCAAACCGTCACGAATGTACTAAACACCAATGAACTATATACTTCAAAACTTAAAACACTGAGTTTTATATTATCTGAATTTTACCTCATTAAAAAAAAATATGCAACACATGTCCATATCCACATATACATTTCTTTTTGATTAAAAAGTAAATAATTATAAAACTTCTTCTATAACTGCTGAGTCTAAACTAGCCATTATTAGATAATAAAATACTAAACAGATTGTTTTTAATGATTCTTAAAAGAAAAAGTAAGGTTTTTATTTTTTTTAAGAATTGTCTTCAATTAGGCAGTATTCCTAGTGTGTTAGCTATCAAGTTTCCACCAATGAAATAAATAAATTAAACAGCAAAGTAGAGTTGTTCTTTTTTAAAAAAATCACTGAAGAATATTATCAAAATTCTATTCAGTTATAAAATGTGACTACCATGTTAATGAGATGCCACTTTGTGATATTAATCATCTAGCATTTTAATTAATTCTTCAACAAAATGTAAATCATTCAACTGTCAAATACTACCTATCTATGCTAAAAGTTATCTGAGCTGCTTCATGAAGTTATAACTGAAAATACTGTCTGAAATGGCCAAAGCTATTTTATTATTTTTTAAAAATTTTTTAGAGGGGCAAGGAGCAGAGAAAGAGGAAGAGAATCTTAAGCAGGCCCCACGCTCAGCTCAATCTCAGGGTCCTGAGACCATGACCTGAGCCCAAATCAAGAGCTGGATGCCTAAAATGACTGAGCCACTCAGGTGCCCCCAAAGCAATTTTATATATATGATGATTATGATTACAAAATGAAAGGAGATGAGCTAATATATAACAATATACCGTGTTCAACAATTTTGCTAAAACTATCAGGAAGAATAATTACAGTAATAAATATTTATAAAAATGATAAACTAACATGTTTCATAAATTTCTTAAATCTCTTTGAATTAAGCATATGATGACTTCATGGGAATGAAATAAGCATTTATTATACGCTTAGATATATCATGCACTCTAATGGGCTTTGAACTACAAAGATAAATAACATATAGTCTCTACTCTGGAGAAGATAATAATATAGTAGGAGAGAAAGATACATGCTAGCCTACTTCCAATATGGTAATATGACAGAGTAACCTATAAAGTAATAATGAAGCAGGGCAGGAAGAATATCCAGAAGATAGACCCTGAGCTTGATTCCAAAGGAAGTGAATAAATAATAGGAAGACTATATAAACTACAGTACAGATCTTATAGCAAGCATTCTACACTGAGACCAGTGTAAATCAGTGTTTTGTCATGTATTCTTACATGACTTTACAGACATTGGTCCTTTCTCTATTAAAGGATTATAGTACCTCATTTCCCTATGGTTTGTAAGAATAAAATAAAGTGTGTGGGGGGGTGGGGGGATGGGGGTGTAGGCTTACACTTAGTACAAACTGAATACCAGAATAGACATATAATAATGAAAACTTCACAAGTGACATCTGAGAGTAAGTGGGGGTAAGGGCAGTGGTGGTAGAGGAAGTAATAACCAAAACAAATAATTAACATACATAAAAGGTACTTAAAGACTATCATAGGTCTTCTGCTTCTGAGGATAATGGAATACCTGGCAAGTAACTTAAGTTCTGCTGTTAAATAGAAAACTTGAAATAAAAATAAAATATCTATTTAAAGACATCTAGAACTGCTCAAGCAATCAGGACAGGGGATCCCAAGATTCCAGAGAAGAGGGAATAATCTAAAGGCAAACTGACAGATCCTAGCTACATTTTTTTTTTTTTTTTTTTTCCTGAGAGTACTTGCTCAATCTAGCCACAAGGCACAGTGAGAACCCAGGCCAGGGGCTGCTGCCAAGGGAAGGAAGTATCTGCAAAGATTCTGTTCTCCTTGTGGGCAGGAGATAAAAATAGGATACTGGAGGGGCTAAGACCCTGATGAAGAGTGACCTTTAAAATTTCTGCCAAATGGTGACCTTGCATGGAGCAGGAAGCCAAGAAAAAAAGCTTCCAAAAAGCACAGCAAAGTTTTCAGATATTTTATACGGCTGAAGAGATAAGGATTAGAGTTCAGGATCAGCCAGAGAAAGGGACCTGAGTAAGAACATTAAATTCTCATTTGGAAGGCCTGGAAAGCTAGGCTGAAAGATGGAAGAAAGTAGATGAAAATAACAGCTTTATCTCAATTCCCTAAGAAACAGTCAAGCGGAAATTCTAGGACTGGAAAACAACTTAATATGTTAGTTTGACAGCAGACAAAACAGCAAAAGATAGGACTAGAAAACTTTTAAAAGAGCAATAAAAGGTACTTGCACTGAAGCACAAGAAAAAAATTTATGGAAAATACAAAAAGGACCTAGGACAAATGTGAGACACAGTGAAAGTCTAACATATATTTGAGTGAATCTACAACATTTGAAAAGATAACTGAAAATTTTTCAAAACTGGTCAGCAAAACAGTAATTATAATGTCTTTTAGGAATTAAATATATGTACAATTAAAATGTATGACAACAATAATGTAAAAGACATGAGGATAAATGGAATAAAAAGTGTTCTAAGGCTCTAGAATTCTTGGGGAAATGGTAAGCATAAGTACTGGTATTAGTTGTAGTAAGTCAACGGGTAATCATTAGGGTAACCACTAAAAAAAGCAAGTCAGCTCAACTAAACATATGGTAAACAACAAAAAGTGGGAAAAATACAGAAAAGAAATAGTAAGATGGTAGATAATGATATAAATAATTACGTTTATATGTAAATAGGTTACCTATGCCAATTATCAGACTGGATTAAATAAATACTCAAAGACTTAACTAAGTGCAACGCCACATCTTAGAATGGTAAAAAGAAAGTGGTAGGAATACTGGTACAAATATGATTCAAGTCTTCAGTTAGTTAAGAGTATATTCTACCAATATTAATTTCTTATTTTTTAATAACATTGCTATTTTATTCAATATAATAACAAAGCATTTACATTTAATTGCTGTTTAATATGGGGCTTAATATAGTGTTAACATTATGGGAAGCTGTGTGAAGAAAGAAAAAGATGCCATTATTTGCTTTTTGCAGAGACATAAACACAAGGGTACTGAAAGAATGGGAAAATGTATACCTTATAAATCTTATCCAAAACAAAGCAGGTACAACTATACTAGGATCAGACAAAATAGACTTTAAAGCAAGAAGCATTAGGAGAGATAAAAAGGAAAGTAATAAAAAGACAAAAAAGGTCGATCACAGAAACATAATGCTAAGTGTGTCTGTATATAATAGGATTGCTTCCAAAAATCATAGATGTTAATTCTCTCAACAAGTGAAAGAACGACCTTAACGACATATTTACATACATGTACAAAAAGAGAACATGGCACCCAACAGCAAAAGAATGAAAATTCTTCTCAACTGCAGAGAAAACATTCACCAACCCTAACCACGTTATTATTGCAGGATAAAGAAAGCCTCGCAAACAAATTTCAGGCTGCTGAAATCATTCACAGTATGAATCTTAATCATAGTAAAATTAAATTAATATCAATTGGGAGAAGATAACTAGAAAATACCTAAGTCTCCAGAAAGTAAATAGCTTTCCAAATCTATTCGTGAAAACAGAAATCATAATGGGAATTAGAAACTATTTTGAACTTAATATTAAAGATAAGAAATTTCCATACTTGTAATTTATAGCTAACATGGATGCTTAGGAAATTTATAGCCTTTCATGAATATACCAGAAAAGGAAAGCTGAAAATCAGTGGCTTAAGTTTCCATCTTATAGAAGCTAGAAAAAAAGTCAAACCCAAAGAAAGCAGAAAAAATAATAAGGTATGAGCAGAAACCAATGACTGGGGGACACACACACACACACACACACACACACACACACACACACACACACGAGAAAATACAAAGCCAAAAGCTGGCTCTTGAAAAAATAGTAAAATTAATAGCTTTAGTCAAACTAATCAGGGCAAAGAGGACACAAATTTATAACACCAAAATGATGCCCTAAATGATGAGGCTATCATGAAAATGTTACAACAATTTAATTTTTTATGGTTTTAATTAATTTATTTATTTTGAAAGACTGGGGAGGAGCAGAGAGAGGTAGAGAAAAAATCCCAAGCTGACAGCACAGAGCCTGATGTGGGGCTCAAACTCACAAACTGGGAAATCATGACCTGAGCTGAAATCAAGAATCAGATGCACCCCAATGTTACAGCAATTTAATTGATAATTCAAATGAAATAAGACAATTACTTGAAAAACATAACTTACAAAACTGACACACAATATGAGAAAATCATAAATAGTCCTATCTTGATTAAAATTAAATTCATTATTAAAAACACTATCACAAGGAAAACTTACACAGATGGCTTCACTGCATAAGCTCTACCACAGAATAGGAGACAAAAACAAACTTCACAGTTTGTTTGATGAAACCAGTGTTAACTTTTATAGCAAAACCTGTCAAGCACATTAAAAGAAAGGAAGATAAAGAAAATCTCTCAGGAACACAGATGTAAGAATCCTAAGCAAACCAGCAATAAATCAAACCTAGCACTGCATAAAAAGTATACTATTTCATGACCAATAGAGTTTTATTTGAGTAATACAAAGGAGATTAACATTAGAATCTATTAATGTAATCACCCTGTAACAAAGAGGAAAAACCACCTTGATAAATGCAGAAAATGTGTTTGATAAAATTCAATACCCATTCAGGACAAAAACTCTTTACACTAGGAATAAAAAACTTTCTTAATTTTACAAGTGTCTTAAAATGCACACCTACATGCCTACAGTAAGAGTTCCCACTGAGATGATATAAGGGACCACTTTCAGTGCTTTCATTCAACACTGTACTAGAAGCTCTAGCCAGTACCTTCAGGCAAGAAAAAGAAAAGAAAATGATCATCATTCAATGATAACATGATTGTGTACAAAGTAATGGAATTAACAAGCAATTTGCCCAAGTTGTTGCACACAAGGTCAACATATAAAAATCTATATTATTTCTATATGTTAGCAACAATCAGAAAATAAAATGTTAAAAGATGACATTTATAGTATAATTAAAAACTCCACTTCTCCTAGAAATAAACCTAATTAAGGATGCTCACAATCCCTACAGTGAAAGTACAAAATGGTATGAAAGGGTAAAGATAAGATAAATTAATGGAGGAATAAGCTTAGGTTCATGAAATGGAAAATTCAATCTTGTGAAGAATTCTCCCCAGATTGACAAATAAAATCAATGTAATCAAAATGAAAATACTAATAGTGCTCTTTGTGGAAACTGGCAGGTGAATTCTAAAAATTTATATGGAAATGAAAAAGAGTCAAGAACACCCAAAACAATTTTGAAAGAACAACCAAGCTGAATGACTATAAGTAGATCAAATATAGAACACCAAGACCTAACTATAAAACCTAAGTATAAAATATCAAGACTTAGATCTTGGCTGCAGCAACTTCTTACTCAACATGTCTCTGGAGGCAAAGGAAACAAAAGCAAAAATGAACTATTGGGAGCTCAACAAAATAAAAAGCTTCTGCACAGCGAAGGAAACCATCAGCAAAACTAAAAGGCAACCAATGGAATGGGAGAAGAGATTTGCAAACGACATATCAGATAAAGGGTTAGTATCCAAAACCTGTAAAGAACTTAGCAATCTCAACACCCCAAAAAACAATCCAGTGAAGAAATGAGCAAAGACATGAATAGACACTTCTCCAAAGAAAACATCCAGATGGCCAACTGACATATGAAGAAATGCTCAACATCACTCATCATTAGGGAACTACAAATCAAAACCACAATGAGATACCACCTTACATATGTCAGAATGGCTAACATTAACAATTCTGGCAACAACAGATGTTGGCGAGGATGCAGAGAAACAGAATCTCTTTTGCACTGCTGGTGGGAATGCAAAACTGGTGCAGCCAATCTGGAAAACAGTATTGAGGTTCCTCAAAAAATTAAAAATAGAACTACCCTACGACCCAGCAATTGCACTACTAGGTATTTATCCAAGGGATACAGGTTTGCTGTTTCGAAGGGACACATGTGTCCCAATGTTTAGAGCAGCACTATCAATAATAGCCAAAGCATGGAAAGAGCCCAAGTGCCCATCAATGGATGACTGGATAAAGAAGATGTGGTATATATATACAATGGAGTATTACTCGGCAATCAAAAAGAATGAAATCTTGCCATTTGCAACTATGTGGATGGAACTAGAGGGTATAATGCTAAGCGAAATTAGTCAGAGAAAGACAAATATCTTATGACTTCACTCATATGAGGACTTTAACACACTCAACAGATGAACATAAGGGAAGGGAAGCAAAAATAATATAAAAACAGGGAGGGGGACAAAACATAAGAGACTCTTAAATATGGAGAACAAACAGACGGTTACTGGAGGGGTTGTGGGAGGGGGAATGGGTTAAATGGGTAAAGGGCATTAAGGAATCTACTCCTGAAATCATTGTTGCACTATATGGTAATTAATTTGGATGTAAATTAAAAATAAAATAAAATTAAAAAAAAAGGCACAATGATATCCAAATTTTAGGATTCACAATCCAGTATCAGTAAAACAACATTTGGGTTCTGGCCACTAATGTATGTGTAATTATTTAATAAGTGTATATATGAATCATTTTAAAGATGTAAGGCATGTATTACAAGCCATAACACAAAAAGAGAACATAAAATATTTTCAGTAAAATGATATGGATAACAAAAAAAAAAAATATCAAGACTTAAAATATAGCCACTGAAATTAAGACAAAGAACAGTACTTGGGCGAAAACAGAGAAACTTACCAATGGAAGAAAATAAAGAGTCCAGAAACTAACGCACCTGCATTTAGCTAGTTCATTTATGACAAAGGTAATAATGAACTTCAATAAAGAAAGGTCTTTTAATAAATGGTGCTGTGTCAAATGGAGAGTTATACAGAAAAATAAAATCCTGACTCCTACATCATATACAATGACCAAATTCCACATATACTTCAGATATAAATATGAAAGTAAAACAATAAAGCTTTTGAGGGGAAAAATTAAGTCTAATACAGGACTTATATCCAGAATCATAGGGAATTCCTATGAATCAGAAAAAAAATGCAGGCAAATGAACAGAAAGATTGGTCAAATACTTAAATACAGCACAACAAGTAAAGCAGGGGAAGGAAGAGAATATTCAGAAGGTCAATAAACATGAAAAGGTGTTCAACTTCATTAGTTACCAAATACATTAAAACAACAATGTAATACTGCTATTCAAGCAACAGAATGGCTAAAATTTTAAAAGACAATACAATAAATGTTGGTAGATAAGGAGAACTGAGTTTTAACAATTACACTGACAGTGAAAGTATAAATTAGCATAACCACTTTGGAAAAATGTTTACAGTATTAAAGCTAAACAAATGAATAGTTTATAACCCATCAATTCCACTCCTGTGTATATATTCTAATGTTCATCAAAAGATTGTACAAGAATGTTCACAGGTGGACTCTAGATATAAATACAAAAATAAAGCAATAAAGCTCTTGTGACAGACAAAAACTTTTTAAAAGACCCAAATGTCCATCAACAATAGAATGGATAAAATGTGTTACGTTCACATAGTGCAAATCTATACAGCAATGAGACTGCAGCATGGATGAATCTCACAGATATAATGTTAAGACAAAAAAAGCCAGAAATGCTGTATGATTTCATTCAGACCAAGTTTTAAAGCAGGGAAAACTAAGATATAAGAAGTTGGAATAGCAAAACTGTAAGTAGCAAGATTTTGAGAAATTATGAACGCTATCAAGGTTTGTAGTTTTGAAAACAGACTTAATTCAATGATCAAGGGGGTTTATGTCAGTGACAGAATAAGAAGTTGGGTTAAAAAAAATTTTTTTTTTAAGTTTTATTTATTTTGAGAGACAGAGTGCAGAGGAGGGGCAGAGAGAGGGGGAGAGAGAGAATTCCAGGCAGGCTTGTGCTGTGAGCACAGAGCCCGATGCGGGGCTCGAACTCACAAACCATGAGATCATGACCTGAGCTGAAACCAAGAGTCGGACACTTAACTGACTGAGCCACCCAGGTGCCCCACAAGTTGGATTCTTAAACAATTTAAGAGTTTGAGCTACAGGAAGGGGGTGGGGGGGTGGGCAGAGGTAGAATTGCAAACATATTCAAAAAGGCCAAAAAAATACACATCATGTTTATTATAGTTTTACAGATGTGGGCACAGAGAAAAATGAGACAGATGAGTGTTATTTATTGGCTTCCCATGAGCACAATAATGCAGAGCTCTACTATTCCAGTAAGTATTTCCTAAGAAGGAACAAGACTCTCTAGCAGCCAAACCCCTGCAAGTATGCTTCATACGGATACTAGAATACCACTAACAAACTTCACCAAAAGTTTTCAATTAACAAAGGGATTTTTCTCTGCAAACAAATCTTCACTATTACAAAGAGAATCATGTAAAAATGTTTTCTAATAATCCACTTCATTGTCAACATTTTGGAAACTTACCTGTTCTATAAGGAAAGTGCTATTTAAAATGTGTAACTTTTAGGGTGCCTGGGCAGCTCAGTCAGTTAATTGTCTGACTCTAGATTTTGGCTTGGGTCACAGTATCACGGTTAGTGAGTTCGAGCCCTGCATTGGGCTCTGCACAGACAGCGTGGATGAAGCCTGCTTGGGATTCTCTTTCTCCCTCTCTCTGCCCCTCCCCCACTTGTATTTTCTCTCTCTCTCTCTCTCTCTCTCTCTCTCTCTCAAAACAAACAAAAAAATAAAAAAAATAAAATGTATAACTTTTTTCTAACAGAAGCAATTTAATAGTGGCAAGAACACATATTTTGTAAAGACTTTCCACATGTCAAACTATTTATCTAATTTGACCCCCAAAATAACTCAATAAGCCAGTAACTGCCTCTGCCAATGTTACAGATGAGTAAACTAGGGTGCAAAAAGGCTATGAAACCTGCCCAAGATTTTAATGCTAAAATATGGCAATACCAGCCTTGATGTGAGCCTAAGCTTATACTAAATTCCTAAAGATATCCTTTCTTGTGTGTTAGTAACAGAAGGAAAAACAAACAAACAAACAAAAAGACTGGTTTAAAAAACCTAGAACAAAAGGGATATTCCATCTTCGAAACTCATGTGAAAGGTATGTAGCCTTCTATCAATTTTCTAATTTCTAAATACCTGGATCATATATTGCACCCATATATTGCACCTGGATCATATATATCCACCCAAGATGAAACTCTGAAAACAGAATATGGTTCTAGGCAGAGAAGTGAGCACATTTATGTCTCTTTTATTTTCTAATTTATCAATGAGACAAGTTCTTACAAAAGAATAAAGCCTCAACAGGGCTCGAAAATAAGGGTGGTATCAGTAGATCAGACATTTTGAGAAATTCAAAGCACATGAATGAGAATAAATTAGCAAAAAAAAATAAATTAGGTGGGAAGAGATTAGTGGAGAAATTAAGGGAGAAAATCACAGTCCCAGACACTAGAGGTATTCACAGTTCTTTGAAAGGGGCCCGAAGAAGAACTGACCTTTCATCAAATACAAAGGGCAGGAAAAGGCCAAGGGGCAATCATAAGGTTAATTATTTTAGAAACAGTATTTGGGCTAGCTGAGACAGCTGGGACCCTCCCCTTTCCCAAGGCTGGCAACTGTGGCTTTTACCATCATGCCAAAGTCGAAGAATTGCTCTCTAAAGGAAGTTGGCCACCTGTCTGGGTACATTCTTTATAAGAGTATCAAGTGCTTAAGAAACAAATTGGACACAAACTGGACTAACTCTGAATATCCTAAGAGACATTAGGAATGGGACAGGAAGAAGAGGTGATACCTAACAGAAATTAAATACTCGACCACACAAAATAAAGCCCTCCTTACTTTGATGTGGGGGGCGGGGGGTCCCCAACCTACCCATACAACCTACAGATAAGTAGGTAATGTTGAAACGCTTTGCCCACTTACACCGAATGCATCCACAGCCTTTCCATTCAGGGAAGAAGCCTGGTGGGAAAAAGACCTATGCAACTTCAGGGAAAACCATGCCAGCCAGACACTAGTAACTTAGTTCTTACTAGTTAAGAACTAGTACCTTAGTTCTTCATCCCAAAATATTAATGGAAACCAACAGACATTTGGGGAAAGATCCAAAACTGAAAAACAAAGCAAAATAACTCTGGTAGAAATGGGAGAATACAGGGAGCAGCATGGTCACTCAAAAAAGTTTCCCCTAGGGGCACCTGGGTGGTTCAGTCAGTTAAGCGTCTAACTTTGGCTCAAGTAGTGATCTTGCAGCTCACGAGTTCGGGCCCCATGTCAGGCTCTATGCTGACAGCTCGGGGCCTGGAGCCTGCTTTGGATTCTGTGTTTCCCTCTCTCTCTGCCCCTCCCCCACTCATCCTGTCTCTTAAAAATAAATCTACATTACAAAAAAAAAATTATCCTAGAGTATACTTGAGTAAAACAACAATAAGCCGCTTTGAAAAACTGGCTAGAAAAAGAATTCTTCTAAATTCAGTTGGTGGAATGAGAACAACAAGGTCATAAGTGATGCATAAGTCGAAGGATAAAGACTACTTTTGAGGAGACAAAAAAACACAAAGAATGTAGGAAATAAGAGAAACTAGAGACCTGGAGATCAGGTTGAAGAGATCCAATATTCACCTCACAGGTGCTCCTGGAGGAGATATAAACAGGAAAAATAGGGACATATAAAGGGGAGTAGGAAAAAGAGAAGACGATTACCATGATCCGAAGGAAGACACAAGTTCATCTTACCAAGTACCAAGAATGTTTCATGAAACACTGTCTATACCTAGACACATCCTGGTAACACTGTTCAGAGTTTCACCATGTTATCTACAAAGCAACAAGTCACATTGAAATCTGGATGCCATTAAGACATAGAATAAATGCTTTTAAGATTTATAAGGAAAAAAAAAATTAACTTAGAATTCCATACTCAAATTTATTCAAGAATGTGAACCAAATAAAAGTATTTTCAGACAGCAAATATTTGAAAAGTTTGCCAGTCTTTATTGAGAATTACTCAATAAGACATTCTGAACCCAATGAAATCTAAACTTTTTTGTATGAAATTTAATCAGATAAAAATTAACAAATAATTTACAATATATTCGGACACCCCCTAAAATTACTTTGTGCATCCCCTTTAATGTGTATGGATGTCTCATTTTGAAGACCACAGCTCTAAACCAAATGAAAAAGAAATCCAAGGAGAAAAAAAACATGGAACTGAAAAAACAATAAAACCAAACAGGTCTCAGAGGAAGAGAAGTAAACTGAAGAAAACTAAAAGAGAATCTACTAGAAAATGACATTTGGAAATTTTTCAACTGGTAAAGTTTTAATGTACATAGAATTATATTTCATTCTCTGTGAGACCATTCTACTTTGTTTTACAGTGGCATATAATCACATTATAAATATTTCAAGGTTTAAAGTTTTTAGAATTGATGTGTAAATAAAACAAAAAAGAATTTATAGGTACAAAACATAAATACCTCGATGATATAAAATTAACAATGAATAATTAGGAGATGGACGGAGTGAGGAGAGGAACAGGACTATTATTCACAGAGGTAATACTGTCCAGAACTAATAAACAAAAAATAACATTGTTAATAAAAACCACTAACAGAAATAAAAGGAGGCACCATTTACAGCGAAAAGTGGAACTGGGGGTGGGAAGGTGACTTCTTATCTTTTTCACTCTCATGAAACATGAATCTCAACACAATTATGACTAAAAAAAGTATCGTATTAGAAGTATTATAACAGTATATGACGTAGTATGCCCATTTAAAAAACTGAAATTGATTACTCATTGTCATAGTCAGCTCACATTAGATACTTCTAACCACCTCTATCACCCCCTTCATTTACTGCATTTTATTACTTAATCTATGACACCTGTGAAGGTTTTTGTGTTTTTGTCTATTTCTGTACTGCAAAACCTCAGTGTGTGTTTAAAAGAGGGAGGGGACTAATTCTATGGTCTGAGGGAATTAATAGAATAGCTAATTCAGACCTATACATGAAAATAGAAGTCATCTTGTAGTTCTGATCACCTGAAAATCTGAAGTTCACTAAAATGTGCATACCACGAGACAAAGTCTCTTCTTCCAATCAGAAATTGCTTTGACTCTCAGTAGAACAATCTGACTCAGTGACAGTGTATCTGGACACAGGTGCTACTGAGAAGAATCTTAGGGGGCAAGAACAAGGGGTGATAAAAAATACAGCAACAGCAATATTTAAAAATTTGTGTTTCTTTATTTTTTTGAGACAGAGAGGGAGAGAGAGGGAGAGAGAAATCCCAAGCTGGCTCCATGCTGTCAGCACACAGCCCAATGTGGGGCTCAACCTCACTAACTGTGAGATCATGACCTGAGCCAAAACCAAGAGTCAGATGCCCAACCGACTGAGCCACCCAGGTGCCCCAACACCAATATTTTAAACCCTCATGGGAAAAACTGGCTAGGGATAGGAAGATCACTCCTTCTTCCTGGCTACGAGGGAAAACCAAAAGAGCTGGAGGGAGTAGGAGAACATGGGCACCCAGGAGCCATGGCTGCTGCTGCTACTGCTGAAATTATACAGGGCCTTAGTTCTAAAAAAGAAAAACAAATGCATGGAGGTTGAGCCAATACCTTTGTTTACCTTTTAGTCTACTTACCTGGGCTCTTAATTCTTTCCTACTTTGACTACTGAGAGGCCTAAGTAAAATAACTTTTATAGTTTGAACTCTCTGTCCCAAATAAAGGATGCCCTTCCTTCAAAGCTTGACAAATTTGAAGTTTTTATAAGTCAAAAGCAGGAGAATATTGGTAATTTTATATGGTCCAATTTAATAGTCCTAGTCTCTGAGTGATTACAAATGGCAGACTTACAGGTTATATTTCTCTAAAGCAGTGATTCTCAAATATAAGTGTGTATTAGAATCACATGGAAGTGTTAGCCAGAAAGCTAGGCCTCAACCCCAGAATTAATGATTTAGTGGGTCTGATTTGGGCCCTAGAATGTACATTTCTTTTTTTTTTTTTTTTTAATGTTTATTTATTTTTGAGAGAGAGAGAGAGAGAGAGAGAGTGAGAGAGAGGGAGGGAGACAGGGAGAGAGCAAGCAGACACAGGCAGGGGAGGGGCAGAGAGAGAGGGAAACAGAGAATCTAAAGCAGGCTCCAGGCTCTGAGCTGTCAGCACAGAGCCAGATGTGGGGCTCAAACCCAAAACCGCGAGATCACAACCTGATCCTAGAATATGCCAACCTGAAACTGCGAGATCACGACCTGATCCTAGAATGTGCATTTCTAACAAAGATCTTAGGAGGTGCTGGTGCTGCTGATCTAGGGATCTCACCTTGAGAACCACTGTTCTAGTCTGAGGGTTACCAGAAAGCTATTAATACGACGAATACAAAAACCCCATCCTCACTGCCCTAGCTATCCATGTGGCCTCTAACTCTGATTGAATCTTCCATTTTACCATGGTATTATCCTGAGGATAGAGCTAGCTTTCAATTTCTTTGTTCCAGAGTCTTATTCCAGTGTTATGGAATCTATTTTGAAATTCACAACATCCTCTAACACAAAAAGTAAGCAGGTAATTTCAATGGCACACACACATGAAAACTTTATAAGGATGGGCAAAAGACTTAGAGACACTTAATACCAACTCTTTTTCTATTTGATAATTCATAAAGGCCATTAACACAGAGGTGAAGGCTTCTGCACAGAGATTTAAAGCCTCTGCTTACTGTTGCCTTGTCATTCAATAACAAAGTTCTCCCTTAAACAAAAAAACAAGAACAAACTAAAAGGCAACCCTGTGTACACACATTGTAGCTCCACAAAAATCACTGCATTTCTGTTACTTTATCGTATTTTCAAAGAAAGGACTAAAAGTAAAAAGTCATTTAACAATATTTCTAGATACAGACATAATATGTCATCTTTCTTAACAATGGTAAAAATGGAAGGAAAAAAAAAAAGGCTCTGGGGCCCATGTGTTGAGAGATGTGGATTTTATTCCTAGACATTTCAAAATGGTTTCAGGCCCAAGCCATTTTGCACATCACTGAACTTTAGCTATACAAAGAGTTTGAGGCAAGAATCATTAAGTCCCATCTAGTTGTACAAGTTAATGTTTAGTAAGACATATACTCTGTAGACTAAGACTTACTTGATATCACCACATAATTTCCTCACAATGAACTTCTTTAAAAAAAAAATCTACTATAGATCATAGAGCACCTGATTGCTTTTCCTATAGCATAACATATTAAGAACACACTGGATCTTTGGAAGCCACCTTTGAAAATCATCATTCGCAGGGCACCTGGGTGGCTCCATTGGTTAAGTGTCCAACTTCAGCTCAGGTCATGATCTCACGGTTTGTGGGTTTGAGTCCCGCATCAGGCTCTCTGCTGTTTAGAACAGAGCCTGCCTTGGATCCTGTGTCCCCTCCCCCACTCATGCTAGCGTTTTCTCTCTCTCTCTCTCTCAAAAATAAATAAACATTAAAAAAATTTTTAAATGGTTAATTCCTGGGTTTTGGCACCAAAAAAAAAAAAATTTTTTTTAAAAAATCATCATTTGCAAACAACTAAAATTATATGTCCTGCTAGTTCAATTATTTTCTTATCACTTATGTAAAAAATTATATACAGGGCATAAGAAAAATATAAGCCTATCTGCAAATAAATATTTCACTTTTTAGAAGGAGGTTATTTCCAGAAATCTTGTAAAGACAGTACTGGGGTTTTTAAAAATCAGGTTTAGTTATCATAACAGTTTTTAACCATGGTTAATAAACCTCATAAGGTAATCATTTTAAATTGTAGTAATATATAAACTGTAGTGAACTTTTTAAAAAGGGGTGAGACTAGCAGTCAGGAGACTATTCAATACAGCCAAACTGCAAAACATCTCAGTTTTGTTTTTTTTTTTTAATCATTCATTTGTTGTTTATTCACTCTCTTATTCACTGACCCACTGGGGAACCTACACTTAGGCCCTGTGGAAACAAAAAAGGATTACAGACAGCCCAGCCTCATAATTTGAACTAGACTTCATAAGTCCCCCAGGAAAAATCTTCTATAACTTCACATGTGCTTAAGAGAACAATGAAAAAAAACAAAAACCTGACCACGTCTTTTTTGGTACAAATTTCAAAAAGTTGAAACTAAACGTTGTTACCCAAATGTGTGTATGTGTATTTTTAAGCAACACAAGCATGATTCAGAAAACAAGATAATGCTTTACGACCAAAGCATTACCTCTGAATTCACAATAGTCTCTAAAGCAAGTTTACTTAGGCATTAGCCTATTAAGTTTTGAAAATTTCAGCAGTGTCTTAAAGCTCCTAACAAAACAATTAATCGGAAATTACCTATGCATAATTGTGTAAAACGTGTGTCAAACAACATGGAAATATATACATGCTACAAACTTTTGAAGCAATTAAAAAATTTCAAACTTAATTTAATTCAAACTCTAATTTATAAATTACAGTACTATCCCACACTTATTTTACCCAACTCAGAATAGTAATGATCTCAATTAACAAATGATAATTTAATCTTATCCCTTCTTTAAGTACCAATATTTTTTAAAATTTATTTTATTATTTTGAGACAGATAGAGAGCATGCAAGCACAGGAGGGGCAGAGAGAGAATACCAAGTAGGTTCCACACTGTCAGCACAAAGCCTAACACGGGGCTCGAACTCACAAAACTGAGATCATGACCTGAGTGGAAATCAAGAGTCAGACCCTTAACCGACTAAGCTACCCAGGCATCCCAAAGCACCAACACTTTTTTTGGTCTGTCCATCTTAATTGCCACCTCTTCTGCAAAACTTTTACTAATCAATCTATAACCCCACACCATTTTTCTCAGTATAATGAATTACTACTCTCTAGCTACTCAAGAACTTTTATAACCAATGCCTCTTGCACAAAATAAAATTTATTGTAGTTATTAGTACAATAATCCCTAAGGTTTAACTTCACACTTTAGAACTTTACTCTTACACATATTATCTCATTTGATCCTCTAAACAACCCTGTGAAGTAGTTACTTCTATTTTACAGACAAGGAAACTAAAACATGGAAGTAATGTGATCTAAGGTCATACAGTTAAGAAACAACAACAAATTATAGCCAGTTAGTCACAAATTGAATATGAGTTTTAATTGACAATACTACAATTTTTCTAACTGATCAAATATGTTAAACTCCTTGAGATTACTGTATTTTCAAATTTACGTAACCAATGGCCTCATAAAGAAGACAGCAGATAGTAAGCAAAGATACACTGACTGGATTTGAAATTAACTACTGGAAAAGTATTATATATTTCCTAGCAGTGTATAGCTTAATGCCTCCTAAAAACAAAGTACCAAATATAACTTAGTATTACAAAATAATCCAGGGAATACAACCAGTGTTAAGAATTTGGTTTCTGGGGGCGCCTGGGTGGCGCAGTCAGTTAAGCGTCCGACTTCAGCCAGGTCACGATCTCGCGGTCCGTGAGTTCGAGCCCCGCGTCAGGCTCTGGGCTGATGGCTCAGAGCCTGGAGCCTGTTTCCGATTCTGTGTCTCCCTCTCTCTCTGCCCCTCCCCCGTTCATGCTCTGTCTCTCTCTGTCCCAAAAATAAATAAACGTTGAAAAAAAAATTAAAAAAAAAAAAAAAAAAAGAATTTGGTTTCTGATATTAGGTTCAAATCCTGAAACTGTGTGAGTTCTCCGGGCCTCAGTTTTCTTGTTTGTAAGATGATGATGATGATGATGATGATGATGATGATGATAACAATAATAATAATAATAGTAAAATGGTAATATCTCAACAAATGGAATAATATATGATAACCACCTCAAACAACTGGTGTATTTTTTTTTTTTTAATTTTCTGAAATGTTTATTTTTGAGAGAGAGAGAGAGACGGAGTGTGAGGAGGGGAGGGACAGACAGAGAGGGAGACACAGAATCTGAAGCAGGCTCCAGTATCTGAGCTGTCAGCACAGAGCCCGATGTGCTGGAACCCACAAGCAGCAAGATCATGACCTGAGTTGAAGTCAGATGCTTAACTGACTGAGCCACCCAGGTGCCCCAAATAACTGGTATATTGAGTGGGAATGTATAGGAGGCACCTAGCATTGTGTCCGGTACACAGAAATCACTCAATAAATTAGCTTAATGTGTATGAATATCAATATGAAACTCAAAGACACAACTAGTTTATAAAACATGAACTATTCAGAAGAGCAGAGTGAAATTTCCTTAAATATGTATTTCAGGTTTTATTTTTGCTTTTGCAACCCTTGGCTCTCCAACAAGTATTACATCAGCTATTAACACTGTTGCTCTCACACTGCTTATCTCTAACAGCTTCCATCTCCCTTTTAATGCAAGAAATGTGGAGGTATAGTTGGAAAAAGACAGACTGATATCCAAATGTCTCTTAGGAATTATGTAACATTTCAGGGAACTTTCTGGAGGAATGAGAATGATCAGTATCTTGATGGGGCTGTTGTTATATAGGTGAATACATCTGTCAAAACTCATTGAAATATAGCTCGAAGACCTACGTAAAAAACAATACAAATTAAAAAACAAACAAACTAGGACTTATAACCCTTGAATAAGTTACTTTCATTTTCTGGCCCTTAGCTTTCTCATCTTCAGAAAGGGAATAATTTCTTTACTCAGAAAGATTTTAGTGACTATGAAAGGAGATAAGGGCTATAAAGTACTTACAGTAGTTTCTGCACAGTAGTTGCCAATTCTGGATCCACTAAAATTAACCCTAGACCAGACATTTTTCAAATTTATCTAAGTCTTAAAACGTTTATCCAAAATAAAAGCTATAATATCTCCTCTTCCCTTCTCCTACTTTCACCCCAACCTCATTTGATTGAAGTTTTTACCCCCCATTGGGTTTTGTTTTCATTTTTTGCAAAATCATAATGGAATCTTTTGCTTTCATATTTTTCCTCCTGCTCATTTAGAGAGGATCAAAAATGTTTACCTTAAATAACTGAAGACTTCTTTACCCAACTTGCCCAAAGTTAATCAATCTGCTACAATTCCTTCCTCCAAGAGATTAATGCTCCAATGCCAGGAAATGACACAGTAACCCATTGCTAGAGATTAGAATTGCAATAATTGCTTAAAGATCTGAAAGATACACATCAATTGTGCAATGTCCTATCAACCTCTAAAAGAACAGTCCCCCAAATATATTAACTACCCTTAATAACCCATTAAGAAACTACCATCCACTGATTTATGTAAAGTTATATAATTCATTTCCCATATTACCACTTCAAATACAAACATGTCTAATTAAAATGGGGTAATTAACTCCATTCTTTGAAAATATGATTGTGTTAAAGTAACTGTTCCTTTTCACTAGTTTTCAAATCATTTCTTTAAAGTGTCTAAGCAACACTCTTTGTTCTAGGATTCCAGGGCACTGGAACAATTTCACACTCGCCTAGCATTTATTGAACAAACATTTATGAAGTATGTAAACAGGTCGGGCGCTGGAGCAACAAACATAAGGTCAGAGAGGAAAATACTTAACTAAAGCACATAAAATAGAACTGCTAAAATAAGGTCCTTTCTTACACCTGCGAAGAATCTAGAAAAAGGGAGTTGAGAGTAAAGTTCTTCTGATTTCATGCTGTTGCTTCCAGACCACTTTTATAACCTTTTGCCAAAACTGCAGGACAACTGCATGAGTCCAATGCTACATTCTCTTACTCTCTTCTCCCTTCTATCATCTTCTTGCACCTCTTGCAGTTAGGTTCCTTTATGGAGGACTTCAACACTTGTCTCCATGTCTCCTCTGCAGTTCCTGCCATCACCTTAGATAGCTGCACTCCTCTGGACTTCCAATCTACCAGCAGCAGAGTTCCTTAGGATCTTAGCCACTTGAAATTTTAGCAATCTTTTTCAAAGATTCTGACTTGGAACTTACCTAAAATATAAAATAGCTTGAGAAACTATGAAAATAAACTTCAGGATATCATTTTTATAACAGAACTAATTCCCATCTGTCACCAATTTAATCCCCCAATACTTCTTATTAACAACACTTCATTGAGACCTTCCCATTCTTAAGACATTTTGACTTCACTTCCTTCTTTATCAAACTCAAACCCTCAATGCCCCCACTTCAAACACTCTCCAGCAAACATGCTTAACATTTCACTCCTTTGTTCTTTTACTACAACAATTCTGTAAACCCTCCACTCCATGTCAATCTAACTACCCACTGTTCCTTTATTTGGGTTTCTGAGCAATGGTGTAAAAAATCTTTATAGGCAAAAGAGTAGTTTCTTAACTGGATGCTTTCATTAAATACATATTTCTATTTTTAACTCTCTGTTGTCAAAAGGGTTTGTTGTGAAAGAAGTCTTACCAATTAATGATATAATTAAATTAAATTAAGCTGAATTAGAAATTCAGCTCCTCAAGTTGTACTAGACTCATTTTAAGTGCTAAATAGACAAAAGCGGCTAGTGGCTATCATAATGGAAAGTGGAGATTATGGAACATTGCCACCATTGCACAAAGCTTTATTAAACATTGCTGCTCTACACATTCCATGGCAAGACTACTCAGCCACTATTCCAGCTCATATAACCTATAATTTCCCACTATATATTGCATTCCTTTTGACTTTACTCTTGCAAGCTATAGCACCAACCATGGAACAGGCTGGTACCTAAAGTGGTCAATAAGGGCAGTGGCATCATAACTATCTCTTACCATCACCTAAGACCAAATGGAGTTTGTTGCCCCAGTTATTTGTGTCCCAGCCCACTTAAAAAAAAATTTTTTTTATTGTGTTTATTTTGAGAGAGAGAGAGAGAGAGAGACAGAAACTGAGTGTGAGCGGGAGAGGGGCAGGAAGAGAGGGAGACACAGAATCTGAAGCAGACTTCAGACTCTGAGCTGTCCGCACAGAGCCCAACATGAGGCATGAACCCACAAGCCATGAGATCATGACCTGAGCCAAAGTCAGACACTCAACCGACTGAGCCACCCATGTTCCAGCCCACTTCTAATCGTGGAAATCCCCATCCTGATACTGTCGTTAAAGGAAGGTGTTAGTTACACTTTATCTGAGAAGGGTTAGAAAAAAAGAGGCATACTCATTAAACTCCTTTCATATTTTGTTACCTGTTAAAGGCAGAACTCATTATTGCACATGTATTTCACATATTACTAGACTAGAGCATGGCAGCAGCTGGAGTAAAATTTCCGTAAGATAAGAGAAAATACACTTTTGGAACCTTTTAGTTATTAAAATCTAGGTGAAAAATTGGCAAAATAGCATGCCTTAGGATAAAGGGTAATAGAAATCTTTATGTCTACATCATTACACCCTGCATGCCCATCACCATTAAAATGACTTCATTTTCCTTAAAGAAAAACATTCTTGGGGCACCTGGGTGGCTCAGTCAGTTAAGGGTCTAACTTTGGCTCAGGTTATGATCTCATGGTTTGTGAGTCTGAGCCCTGCATGGGGCTCTGCACTGACAGTGCAGGGTCTGCTTGGGATTCTCACCACCCCCCCACCCCCCACTGTCTCTGCCCCTCCCCCACTAGTTCTTTCTCTCTCAAAACAAATTGTCAAAATAAATAAAATTTTAAAAAAATTTAAAGAAAAACATTTTTGTGGGGCCTGGGTGGCTCAGATGGTTAAGCAACCGACTTTGGCTCAGGTCATGATCTCAAGGTTCATAGGTTTGTGCCCCGAGTAAGCTCTGCAGCTAGGAGGCTGGAGCCTGCTTTGGATTGTGTCTCCCTCTCATTCTCTGTCCCTCCCCTGCTCAAGCTCAGTCTCTCTGTCTCAAAAATAAACAAACATTAAAAATTTAAAGAGAAACATTTTTTTGAAGAAAAACATTTCACAATGCTGTTTAGTTTACGAGAAAAAAAAAGAAATAAAAAGAAGTCAAAAAGAAAAAAAGAAATACAGCAAGATGATCTATGAAGAACAACGTGTTAGGAAATCCTGGGTTTTAAGCCAGTCTTTTCTGAAATGATGTAGCACATGGTTGAACTGGACTTAATAAAAGGAGATTATTGCCATCCACTTACCAGCCCTACCTCTCTCACAAGGAAATGCTTTGCAAAATAAACTAAATCACTCTTGTACCTCATGGGAACACTCTAAGGACATGAATGCCATCTCAGCTCTTCTGATGAGCTAATAATTCCAAGGTTCTTATGACTAGCAATAATCAGTAACTACTTAAGAACATGTAGAGCACAAGTATTTACCAAATGGCTGCTCTACCCAGGAACAGTATTTTGCAGCAGTAAGAAATGAAGTCAGATATAAAATATAAGCTATAGGAGTACCTGGCTGGCTTAATCAGTTCAGCCTGAGACTTGATCTCAGGGTCATGAATTCAAGACCCACATTGGGTATGGAGCCTACTTAATAAAAAAAAAAAAAAAAAAAAAAAAAAATATATATATATATATATATATATATAAGCTATAAAAAGGCATATAAAAAAAGGCATATGAAAATGTTAAAAAGGGAAAAGTACCTTATCGGCAGTTACTTGAGTCTATGTATGTCTTAATAGAAGAAATCAACAACAATTAATTAAGAACAAAAGGTGCAGGAATGGCACTTCCCTACATATAATTCTAAAATGATCTATACTCAGTGAGGAATAACCACAATCGTAATACTGAAAAGGATACACAAGAGGAAATAAGTTTTTGAATCCTTGGTTTTCACTATTTTATTCAATAATGAAAAATATATTAGTAACACTGCCTTCTCTTGACACAAGAAAAAATTCCATACATAATAAGAAATTAAATATAAAACAGCATACAGCATGCTGTGGGCATATGGTTAAAATTTTCTCAATTTTCAAGATCTGAAAGCTGAGTAAGCTCTGCTGTGTAGACAATGTTTCCCTTATTTAAGGGGTAGCAAAACCTCACACACACACACAAATGAACTTACACAACCTACAATCTGGGTAGACAGTCAAGTAAGAGCAAGAGCATTCCAGCATTATGTAATGAGAGCTTTGAGCCAATGTTGCAGACTCATTCAATAAACTAGCCTACAAAACTTTTCACCAGCTTGCAAAATCTTAAAACCATTCCCATGTTTAGCAATAGTTAGGGAGAAATGCGCCATCTGTCAGAAAGTCAGTGAACTATATAGTGAAGCTATCATTTTCATGACAGACTCATTTTCCTTAAATTATACTTAAATTTGTTTTATATTCAGCATCTTATCAACTGACAAGGCAGCCAGAATCATCTGATGGGTTTTGTAAAAATAAACATGTCTCTATTCCACTTTTCCTGGGTGTGCATGTGGGAGGGGTATGTGGTACGAGTGGAGAAAGGAATCATGCTTATTTTGAAAAACTAGCTTATCCACAATGCAATACCACTTTACAACCACCAGAATGGCTAAATAAATGAAACAATATCAAGCAAATGTTACAGAGTATGTGGGACAAATGGAACTCTCATTCACTACTGATGAGAATATAAATTGACACAACCACTTTGGAAAACACTGGATAATACATACTAAACCTGAACACAAGCACACACCACGATGTAAACAGTTTCACTACAAGGAACATAACCCACAGAAGTACATATGCAGCAGCAAAAGACACACACAAGAATATTTTATAGGAGCACTATTCACTGTAGCTCAAAACTGGAAACAACCTATATGTTCACTAACAGTAGAACGGATACCTTATGGTGTATACAGTCATACAATGGGACAGAATACTACAGAACAATGAGAATGAGTAAGCTATGCTATGCACTACATGAATGAATCATAGAGAAAGAAATATTTTGGATAAGAAGCAAGGCATAAAGGTGTACATGCTGTATGATGCTGTATGCATGTCTTCAAATGGATATTAAACTTCAGTAAAAATTTACCTAAAATTAAAAAAACAACAACGAATACTTAATAAATAAATAAGCAGCTTGACGCCTGGATGTCTGCAATAAAATCCTGTACTCAGGGCCATGTTACCTCCAGTCTAAAACTGGGACAGAACACTTTTTAAAATCTTCCTTCTTGCTCACTTGAAAACATTTTTATATTAAAACAAAGAATGCTGTATTAAGGTAACAGAATGCAAGAGTCAAATCCTTTTTAGAAGAAAACACTAAAAGTTGGACAAAATGTTAACACCAAAGCTCTCCCCCACTCCACCATTACCTGGACCACTCAGATCTTCACCTCCCTTCCATCAGCCAAGAGTTCACTCTTCTGCCAAACATTTAGAAGAAACATTTGAAAAGTAATGACCTACCCTAGCAGGGTAGTCATGAGGATTAAAATAAAGAGTGCATATACAGTTTGCAGCACAGTGCCTAAACACTCAATGGCTACACAGTTTTAATAAATTCGAAGTAATGAAGCTTACAGGTCAAGGGCTATTTCCAATGCATCACTGTAAATACAGAACCTGACATTCAACAGTTGGTCAATAACTCTTTGTGGAATAAATGAATGATGTGCACTCAAAACAAAAAATAAAGCGAAAGTGAGAATGAGAAAAATCAAGAAGTTCAAAGGAAGGTCTTAACCTATTTTTTTAAATGTTTGTTTATTTTTGAAAGAGAGAGAGAGAGAGAGAGAGACAGAGAGAAAACGAGCAGGAGTGGGGCAGAGAGGGAGACAGGCTCTGTACTGACAGCAGAGAACCTGGTGCAAGGCTCAAACTCATGAACCATGAGATCATGGACTGAGCCAAAGTCAAATGTTTAACCAGCTGAGCCACCCAGGGGTCCCTTAACTTACTTTTATTATTAAAGTATACGATAAGATTTTATATCTCAATGAACCAACAAATCATCAACATATGAAACCATCAAAGTAAACAAAAACTACCTCGGTATTATTTTTACTCCATATACTTCACAATGCGGAAGTAGGATGTTTTAACTAAAATTAAAACATGGTTCTTTAGTTTGAAACCCTTTAAAAATATTTCTGAATGAATTCCTTATGAGGTTGACAGGAATCATAAGTATATCACAGGTTATTTTCAAGACATCCATCATAGCATGTCAGTATTCTGAGTAACTATGTCACAACACAGTTGAAAGGAGATTTCAGCTGAAACTCTACACAGTATTATTTTTATGAAAATAGAAATGTAATTTAGATATCAAAGTTGTCAAGACTGCTATCTTACATTAGTTTTAAAAGACAAATCAACAATACTTTATCTTCATTGTGTGCCCAAAATACCAAAGACCCATTTGATAAGGCCCCTTTTCCCTATCTTTTAAGCAAATCATCTACTTATCCTACATCAAAAATAGCAATATTGTTCCTAATTAACCAACATTTACACATGTAATTATGTAAAAAGCACTATTCTAAACGTAAATGTAACTCATTTACTACTTACTTACAACTCTTTCAAATGATAAGTACTGTTTCATTTCCATTTTATAGACAGGAACATTGAGGCAGAGATGGTAAGTAACTACTTAAATTCACAAAGTTGTTAAATAGCAGTGTGGATTCATGCTCTTAACCACTGTGCTATGCTGCTTAGAGAGCTCTGAAGTAAAGCAGAATTTTAGAATTCAGAAAGCTTTGAGGTAAAGCAGGATAAATTTTCATCTCATTTTGGGAGGTTAGTATTTTGAGGATCTTGGGTGCTAATCATAAAATGAGGCAGTATTAATGCCACATTTCATTAAATCTAAGATGCCCATTTTTCCCCCCGTATTTCAACATTTCTAAAGTTGATGGCATTTTACAATTATAATTGATAGTGTTCTCTCTCTCTCTGGGGTACAAAATAATATTGCCTCTGGTAATTGATGGTAAGTACAATTCAAAGCCTTATAGTATTACCCGTACCTAATGGCATAAAATACCTAACATACTTGACATAATGTCTGATAAAAGTTCGGTAAAAAAGGGAAGTTCTGGGGGCGCCTGGGTGGGTCAGTTGGTTAAGAGTCTGACTTGGCTCAATCATGATCTCACCATCCATGAGTGCGAGCCCTGCTGTCAGGGTCTGTGCTGACAGCTCACAGCCTGGAGCCTGCTTTGGATTCTGTGTTTCCCTCTCTCTCTCTCTGCCCCTCCCCTGCTGGTTCTCTCTCTCTCTCTCTCTCTCTCTCTCTCTCTCTCTCTCTCCCCGTCTCAAAAATAAACATTAAAAAAAAAAGTTTTAAAAAGGGCAGTTCTGGGGAACCTGAGTGGCTCAGTTGGTTAAGCATCCAACTCTTGGTTTAGGCTAAGGTCATAATTTCACAGTTCATGAGTTGGAACCCACATCGGGCTCTGTGCTGACAGTGCAGAGCCTGCTTGGGATTCTCTCTCCCTATATCTCTGCCCCTCTCCCGCTCTCTAATTAAATAAATAAAATTTAAAAAAAAGGGGGGCAGTTCTTCCCTGTAAACCAAAATGATCTATGAAAAAATTCCATGTAAAAATACCTTTACACCATAGTAAGTTGTCAGTTTCTCATATCTGTGTTCAAATAAACTTGGTTATACTTTGCTAGGAAAAAATACTGGCTTCATTAGACAATTTGATGATGAAACTTTTGATAAGGGACTTGCAATAGGGAAGGGCAGACAAAAAATAATGGTGAAAATAAAGACACCTGAGAAAATAAAAATCATCAAGAATAAAGCATAAACCAAGATATTCCCAAACACCATTTGATTCAAGCCAGTTCTCAAATGCCATTGATAAAATGCTCACATAAAAAAAAAAAAAAAAAAAAAAAAAAAAAAAAAAAAAAAAAAAAAAAAAAAAAAAAAAAAAAAAAAAAAAATTCAAGTTTTAAATAATACATTTTGAATGCAATGAGAAATGACCAATCCAGTTGGTGTATGCCCACACTCCACTTGAGATCTAACAAAACTGGGAATACTAAACTTGAAGCTCAACTGCCATTTTAGTTAAAAAAGGTTTAAACTGATCCTAATTGGGGGCGCCTGGGTGGCTCAGTCGGTTAAGCATCCAACTTCAGCTCAGGTCATGATCTCACAGTTCGTGGGTTCGAGCCCCGCGTCAGGCTCTGTGCTGACAGCTCAGAGCCTGGACCCTGCTTTGGATTCTGTGTCTCCCTCTCTCTCTGACCCTCCCCTGCTCATGCTCTGTCTCTCTCTGTCTCAAAAATAAATGAAACATTAAAAAAAATTAAAAATAAACTGATCCTAATTGCTACCAAAATTTTAATTAAATTAAAATAAATTAACTTATTTGGAAGCTTTCTGTGTTCATACGTGCCTTCACAATTTCAGAATGAATTTATATTCAATAATGGTTTTGTGGATTTGTTTTTGTTTTTTACTTACATGATAAAAACTATTTACCTTTCAGGGGAATTTCCCACTAAAACACCAAAAATTATAACCAAATTACAAGTGAAAAAAGTGCCTTGAGTCAATTGCACTCTTTACCTTGAAAAAAAAAAAAAAAGGAAAAGAAAAAGAAAAATCACTTAATTCCCTTGGGAGGGGGAGTAAGAGAAGCACAAACGCATCTACACAATAGAAAACTGTTAAATTTGCTTCAAAAAATATACCCAGAGAGGAAACAATGATTCCTTCTTTGCTAACAAATCTCTAGTATTTTAAAAGCATCATACTACTTTTCAGTCATACTACAACCTTTGAGATCTTACATTACTTAATAGGAGAGTAAACATCTCTTTTTAAATCGTCATTCCTGATTATTTTTATTCCTGTATCGAACAAAGAATGAAAACAAATATGACAACCTCAAAGGAAGATTTTCTAAGCATATTCATATTGTACAGATAAATTACTCCCATTATATGTTAGTTCTAGGTATATAAACAACCTACCCCAACTATGGTCTAAGGTAATGCAATTTTATATTTGTAGACAATTTTTTTTTAATCTATCTTTTACCTATGTAAAGTTTTGTTTCACATACAGTAGTTATAGAAAATAATTCAGAACATAATACTAATAATTATTCTGTCCTCCTTTAGAACATGTAGGCAAGTCTGAAGAAGGCAAGAAAGAGGAGCTCTACACATGTACATAAATAAAAGCCCTGAAAAAGTACACCTGTAAGAACCATCGTAATATATAAAAAATATACAGTTGTTTTACAAGAATTCAGTAAGATTTAAAGAACTAAAAACCAGGGAGAAGGCAAGAGCAAAAGATACTAAAGCCAGTAAGAACAAAAAAAATAAACTTAAAGAGTTACAATTTTCTTTAAAAATTTTTTTTAAAAAGTTACAATTTTCGTAATACAAAATTTAAGCAAGACTGCTCAGCAGATTAGAATAGCAACATTTTGGGTGGCTCAGTTAGTTAAGAGTCTGCTGATTTCAGCTCAGGTCATGATCTCAGCTCATGAGTTCAAGCCCCATATCGGGCTCCATGCTGACAGCGTGGAACCTGCTTGGGGACTCTCTCTCTCTCTCTGACCCTTCCTCGTTCAAGCTGTCTCTCTCAAAATAAATAAATAAACTTAAAAAAAAAAAAGGCAACATTTCTACAATAACTCACTGAATTCAGAAGAAAGTTTCGATAAAGCCCATTCCCCTCTTATTTTAAAGCAGGTGAATTCTGGGGCGCCTGGGTGGCGCAGTCGGTTAAGCGTCCGACTTCTGCCAGGTCACGATCTCGCGGTCCGTGAGTTCGAGCCCCGCGTCAGGCTCTGGGCTGATGGCTCAGAGCCTGGAGCCTGTTTCCGATTCTGTGTCTCCCTCTCTCTCTGCCCTTCCCCCGTTCATGCTTTGTCTCTCTCTGTCCCAAAAATAAATAAACGTTGAAAAAAAAAAAAATTAAAGCAGGTGAATTCTAGGGGTGCCTGTCAGGTTTGGTTGATTAAGCAACCGACTCCTGATTTTGGCTCAGGTCATGATCTCACGGTTCCTGAGTTTGAGTCCTGCGTTGGACTCTGCATTGACAGCACAGAACCTGCTTTGGGTTCTTTCTCTTCCTTCTCTCTGCCCCCTCACCCTGCTCATGCACTCTCTCTCTCCCTCTCTCATGATAAATAAACATAAGCAGATGAACTCTAGAATATTTACTGTGTTTTTAAAATCCATTTAACATCATTTTCCCTTTTAATACACTATTTTCTAAGAGACTGATCTTGTCAATTAGGTTTGGCCTATTGCAGTATTTTTCAGAAAGTAATCCCTGCAATTAAACTGTGTCCTCCTCTGGCGCAAGAGGGTAAATCCAGAGACATTTAGACAACTACCTAAAATAGTATTTATGGCCTCAAGGTACTGTTTCTGAGTCCAAAAGCACCATCATTGACCATATACCTGAAGTTTGGTAGCAAACTCTTAGCAATTCTTACCAAGGCCTTCATTTTCAATTCTCTACATTTGAGAAAAAGTTATACATATAAAATTTCTCCTGTAAAAAAAAAATCACTAAAGCATAACAGATATTTAAGTTACGCTATCAATTACTTAATGATTCTATAACATATAAAATATAAAGCTAACCAGTAAAAATAAAACATCACCTTGGACAATAAATGCTACAACAAAGATCATCTTTAATTTTTGAAGATAATCAGCAGATATCCCCATGTTTGGTGCCTATATGGGTGGTAATAATATTAATCAAAATGGCAAACAGAAAGAGGTATACAAGTTCAAGAAAAGAACTTCTGAATGGCACAGTCAAGCTCTCTAACCTATGATGCACATGCTAGAGCCACAATTCCTTGACTTTGCATGCTTCCAAAATACCTATCATTTCTTTGAACCCCTCACCACTGCATTGCCCTCTCCACCTCTCTACTTGTCTTTCAGAAACACTCTGCTCAAGTGTCATTCTCCTAAGAAAGCCTTCTCTGATGCTACTTCTCTGTGCTTCCAAGGTAACCTGAATAAGCTGCAACGACAGCACTGATCACACTATAACAATATTTAACTGTCCGTTTCCCCTAGTTTCTGAAGTGTAATTGCATTTCTAAAAGTTTAGTATTCAATGCCTAATAGTACTTAAAAAGCATATTCTGTTGGAATATGCTCTGAATAAATGAGCTGTAGAAAGAATGTGAGATACTTATAGAACATCTAGATGGTGATAAATGGAAACACGGGTCTGAAGTGAGGAAGAAAGATGGCTCATGCTATAAATATAATTTTATCCTAAATTTAGGACTGTTGCTTTGGCAGATTAAAACAAATTCATCACCAACTAGTTTATGGATGGACAACTACTGAGAAATATAAAATTTTCTTCATGTTGTTCAATCAAAAGTGTACTTTTTAGTTACCAACTTAATTGATTTCTCAGCTTGATTCAATACAGTTGACAGAGTTGATTACCCACTCCTTTCTTTCTCAAATAGTCTCCTGCCTTGGGGTAAATTTTTTTCCCAACTCTGGTTACATCTTCTCAGTCTCCTTTGTTCCATTATTTTCTCCCTGATGTTTCATGTTGAAGATTCATAGGGGACTACTATATTCCTTTATTACCTCTCTCCCTAGGGAATCTCTTCCCCCACTGCCCACACTAAGATATTAATTGTAAGCCATATATTAACAATTCCCAACTGAACTATCATCAATACTCTCTCTGCTTCCCAGAAACAAATAAACAAGAAACTGCTCATCTCCCCAGTATTCCCTATGTTAGGCACAAGAACCACCAACCCTGGAAATCTGCCTTCTCCTCCCTCCAGATCCCTTAGTCTAATTCACCACCACATCCTATCAATTTTACTTCCCCCCAATCCAGCTACTTTCTATCACTGCCATCTTGGCAAAGGTGTGGTTTATAGACCAACACTGGTCCATGAACCGTTGTTACTGGTCTGAGACAAGATAAAGACAGAAACTGAGAGAAGTATTTAGAAATATTTATACCAATTTGACACTGCCACAACATTCATTTCTGTGTCATTCATATTCTGTGCCACTAAAGTACCAGTACAGATTAGAAACCAAATCAATCCAAAACAGGTTGTTCTCCACAGATGAGTTTGAGAAGCACTGGCCTAACTGGTCTCCCTGCATTTATGCTTGCCCTTCTCCAATCTGTCCTCCGCAGAGCCGCCAAGTGATATTTTATGGAAAAAACGTAAGTAACTTATTCAGCCTTTTAACATTACCAAGTGGCTTCCCACTGCACTTGGGATTTAAGTACAAAATGCTTAGCAATGATTAACCATTGTGGTATATTTTACATCACCCAGCTTCACATACTAAGGTCCAGCCCCTACAGGACTTTTCAGTTCTAAAAAGCTGAAATTGCCAACATTACTTGGGTAACTCCAGTTACTCCTTCAGGTTTAGCCTAATAGTCATTTCTTCAGAGAAGCATTCCCTGATACATTAGTGGGTTTTCATTGCTTACAATAACTTTCTTGTGTGGCAGTTATCATAATTGTGATCATTATTTTTGTAATTATCTGTTTAGTTTCTTTATGCCAATAGCTTTTGCTTCCATGAATACAGGTAGACTCCTTCGATTACCTCACCAGAGCCTAGCATGGTGCCTGGCACAGATCAGTTGTTCAATAACCTTTTCGTAAGTGAATAAAATGCAAGTATCTTCAATATCTAATCATACACAAGACTTGGGATAAGTCTGTGTACCATGCGCTTTATGAAAGTTGCAACTCCTTTACTTCCCTAAACAACCTAAAAAGACAGGAAAACCTCACTGTCAAAACCCAGAAAGGTAAAGAACTTTGTGTAAAGTAACCAACAAGGAACTGGAAGATCTGAGAGACAACAAAAGGTAATAGACCACAACAATACCGTCTGGCTTCATTGCTCAGAAAGCTGTATGATTTTGTGGAAGTTAAGTAATTTCTCACTTTCTCAGGTTCCTTATTTGTGAAGTGGAGATATAATAAAGCCTTCTTCAAGGGATTGTTAGGAGGTTTAAACAAGACATTAATTTATTCAAAACAGTGCCTGGCACAGGGTTTTATAAGTGTGATTATCATTATCTGTAATATTACCAGTGCTCTCTTATAAAATAATTTTATCTGTTTACTGGCTTATTGTCTGTCAGTGCCATTCTAAAATAAATTACAAAAAAGCAGAGTTCATATTATGATTTGCTGACGGAGCTCTTCTCAGCCAGGGTTCTCTAAGAATTAAGCCCTACAGAAACTGAGTTAAGTGATTATTTCTTCAGTTCTCGCTCTCAAGGTAGACAGCTAGTACCATCCCAGGTACACAGGAGAGGAGTCAATTCATGACATACCCTGGATGCCTTAGGGCATTAGGGCTTGATATTCTTTGGAACTCTTGGTTCAGAAGGGCTGCTCTTATGTATCCTCAATGCCTGGCATGAAGTAAGTGCTTATTAAATATTTTTAGAATGAATGAATATATACAAAACCAAAGGAAGAGTGCTTAGCACAGAGTAGATGCTGGTCAATTTTATTCCACACCTTCAAAATTCCTATAAACTTCCAAAGTCTTTCTCTAGAGGAGTCATTTTTCTTGAACCAGGGCTTGTATTATTCAAAGTCAAAAATGCAGAATGTAGACAGGAGGAAAGCCAAGAGACAGAGAAACCAGTGTTGACAAAAACGATGTGGAAGATAGGTAGACTCTGGATATGTGGGGAAAAGAGTAGAGGCTATTGTAGGCCAGAGAACAGCATACGCAAAGGCGCTGTCACTCAAAAGTTTGGAGTACATTTCATTGGTGACACAAAAAATAATTTTAAGCTATATGTGGGCAAACATCTTTATTTTGATAGTTGCATATATCACTATTTATAACAATACTAAACAGTACCTATTTGGATTTTAACTGTGTTGTTACAAAAAAAAGTATCAAGAAAATAATAATGCCCAGGAAGTAAGCAGATAAGACAAAAATTGTCAGGGTTTTAAACAGTGAGTAAAATCTGGGGAACATCAAGGCATGGTCATGTTAACAAACATAACATCTTAAGAGAGAAAAGCCACTAGTCTTTTGAATGAAGCCAACCTCATGAATAGCAATTCAATATAAAGGACAGATGGGTGTGAACAGTTTTCAGTATTTAATTTGTAGGATACTAAAATTCTTATCAGTTAAATCCTCATTTTCCACTATGATAAACCTGCTATGTATTTCAATTTCATTTATTCTCAAAACAAAGATACCTGAAGCTGGGACTGACCTGCTTGTAGCCTGGTAACTTACCTGAAAATAGGGAGCTAAAACTGCACTTTTCACACCAGAAGGAATTAATTTATACAGTAAAAGAATATGAATCATATCTACATCAAAAAAGGTGTTAGATAAAAAAGAGCAAAAGGCAGCTTTCTATTCCCACCTTCCTTCCCCCAAAATAACCTACCATTAGCCAAACCAAGTTAAGGTAAGAGATGGTAAAGAATATTTACCGTCCCAGGTACTGTTGTATTTTACCTGCATTAAGTTATGCAATTATCACTACCATCTTATCAAGTATATCACTATCCCCATTTTATAGTTGTAAGAATACTGAGGCATAAAGAAATTAAGTAACTTGCCCAAGGCCAGAGCTGGTAAATGGCAAGGCTGGGGTTTGGATCCTGGCAGTTTGGCTACATCTGAGCTTTGAAGCATTAGGCACCATTTCTCTCAAGAATAAACAGGATGATAATTTGAAATATTCCACCTTTCCCATTATGGCAGCGGAGATGTAATTTCCCAAGGTATAAACCTTTTATTACTTAAATTTTCTAAGAAACAGTGGATTCTGAAGCTGCAAGGAAAAATCGGGAAGACAAGTACTATAAAGGATATCTAGGCCCAAGATTATTCAAATATAGACAAAGAACCAAAACCCTAAAAAGTATGGCTGAATGACACAATTCACAGAGAAAGAAGCCAAAAGTTAGGCCAAGCAAAAGGTGAATCTTATGTGTACCGAATCTACTGCTCTGAAGGAGAAAACTCGATCATTCCCTTCCCTTTATTCAGCACACATAGGCTCAAGAGGAAGAAGAGTTAACAGAAAGGATAGCACAAGGGAATAAAAGGGGAAAGTGAAGACTTGGACCCTGAATCACAGAGTTAGCTTAATGTAACCTGGTGTACCTGAAAGAGAATCTGTGACACTGCAATGTGTGCTTGGAGGGAGAGGTAGGTTGCATGAACACCGCAGTAAACACTGAATGGTCCGGCTGGAGAGCGGAGAATTTACCCTAAAACGGGCTTAATGGGAATAACTTCACACATACATATGTTTCGGATGAGAGGTGTGGGTGAGGACGCTGGGGGGTGGGGTGGGGTTGGGGCTTCCCTCTCTGGGCTGTACTCCCGGTGGGGAAAATAAAAGGGCGGGAGTGGAGGTATACAGGTATAGAGGAGGCCGACTGGAGAAGGAAAGGGGCGAGGCTTGTGGAGGAAAGTCTAGGGGATCCTGGTAGGCGGAGGCTGGGAAATCGATGGGGGGGTAGGCGGGGGATCGCCAGGGGAAGCAGAGACTAGCGAGGGGGAGGACGGGCCCGGAGGGCGGAGGGTGGGGCTGGGGCAGAAGGCAGCCCTGAGAAAGGGAAGGCACGCCGCCGGAGCAGGGGTCCCGGGCCAAAAGGGATGGGGGCGCAGTGAGTGAGAAGAAAGCCGCCTCGCTCCAGCGCAGGCGAGTGGGAGGGGTGAGGGGTTGGAGGAGCAGGCGACCGAGGTGCGGCGGGGACCTCGGAGGGGGAGGGGCACCTACCCTGACGTGCGGGGCGGCGGCGGGCAGTCCCGGCAGCGGCTCCTCTCCCGCTGAGGCGGCGGCTGCGGCGGCGACGGCAGCGAAGGTGATGGCGGCGAGTCCCTGTGGCGGCCGCCTCCACCGAGCCGCATCCCTCCTCCCCGGCCCGCCCTGCTTCCCTATCTCCCGCTCCTAAACTTCTTCCCCGGGATAAACAAACCCGCCGCCAGGGGCGGCCGCCTCCGCTGCTCCCGCCCCCGCGCAGCCCCCCCCTTCCCGGCCCCGGGCCCGTCCGGGCTCCGGCTTCCGAGTTGCGACTCCAGCCCCAGCTCCAGCCTGCGAGGGCGCGTGCGCGCGGCGGCGGCGTGGGCTCGCAAGGCTCTTCCTCCCTCCCTCCCGCGCCGGGCACTTCCGGGCCGGCCCGGATCCGTCGCCGGGTTTTGGAAGCCACCGCCGCTCCCTGCGCCAGGCGCTGGGCTCTCAGAAGGGCGCGTCCGCCCACCGGCCGCTGTGGAGAGGATGAGTTACCTCGCCTGGCGGGGATCTCCTTCGACCCAGCCTTAAACTTTCCTTACCTAAAAAGCCCACTGATAACGCCTCTTAAATCGAGAGACGTAGGGTGCGAAAGGAGGCCAACTGTTTCTCCGTACGATTTCCTTGAGGTTGTAGCAGACTAGAAAGCCAATATGCAACTTTTACTGAACCCTTGTTGCGAGCCCGTAACTATGTGAAGGGCTAGAACAAAAACAGCAGTGTACGTCTCCAGCTAGAAATACAGACAACTCCGGGTAGGCAAATGAAGTGCCACAGTGGAACGGTTTTCGGTTAGAGAAGATGAGCCTCAAAAGGAAGTCTCAGGCCTAGGAAGGGAGGGGGTCCGCCGAGAGGCAGCCGAGGTTGTTTGCAAAGCACTGAACAGGTGGCATCCCATGACTGACGTGGGTAAATTATGCTGTATCTAAGCAAATGTCTGAAGAGATGAGACTGCCTTATGGAGTTTAAAGAAAGGTGGAAACAGAACGTCATTCAGCATTCGTGAGAGAAAACTTGTAGCTGCCAAGAATATTCTCCTTTAAAGAGGTTTGAGGGACCAAAGCAGCACGAATATCATTGAAGGACCCCCGCCCCCATTCCTTTCACTTTAACTGCGCATCCGTGAACTGTTTACCTCCTTTCCCCCCAAAAAAGAGAGGTGGAAGAAAAACATTATTTTGAGCACTGTAATCAAAGACCTGTACGATCTTTTTAAATCCTCTCAACTTCATTGCAGTTCCATGGTGGAGATTATTCCCACCTTACAGATAAAGCAACTGAGGATCAGAAGTAATAAGTAACTCATTCAACGGTGAGTGGAGTTTGAATACTGGGAAAGCAGATTTCCCTCACTTCAAATTAATACTACTTTAACTACCTTATTCAACGTATTTAACACCCAAAACGTGTGGGATACAACCAGCATCAAAGATTTTCAGAAAAAAAGGTAAGATCAGCATAACCATAAAATTCAAAATTGACTTAGCCAAAAGTTAAAAAGCAGAAGTGGAAGTGACCGTTATTATGCTAGGGACTGGCGGGGAGAGGAAATATTAGTGAAAAAGTTCACGTCCAAACATAAAGAAAAAAGTTAAAACTAGTTGCTGTACTCTTGTAGGTCTCTGTTAACTTTATGATATGTGACAGTGAAAATTATGTATAATTTTTGCCCAGGCCTTATAGCTCTTTCAACCCCTTAAGATTCTGTCACACCCTCTCTTCCACTGATCACTCGTTGTTAGGCACTAATACATGTAATATACACAATCAATCAAATTATAGTAAATCCTTGAGGTAGATTTTCAGTTGGGAATTAAGAAATGAGTGGGTACTTGGCTTACCTTTGACACTTGACTGGGTTCTAGTTAGGGGTGATTTTACTATAAGGATGTCAAATAGCTCCTCACAGTATTCTCATAGAGTCCTTTCCCTAGGCTTGATCTCTGTGTAGTGTTATGACATACCATTCTTTTTCTTGGTGACTTCAGCTTCTGATAAAGAATAAATATGGCTTGTAACTAATGCTAATAATAAAACTGTGATGGTTTGGCAAAGTAAAAAATGGCTCTACGGTCAATAAGCTTGGATTAAAGCTTGTTCTATAGTACCAGTTCCCTAAAGAACTACCTTTCTTGATTTGATTTCGAAGTTATTGGATACCTATTGAAAAACTACACTATTCTAGGCTATAGTTTATTGCCGCCATAAGTGGTTTTTATACAGGTAAGTAACAGTTTTATCACTAGTATAGAGGATAGTATGCTTCCACCGGTCATTTATCAGGTTTGCATTGCTTGAGGCATTAACCATTAGGGTCATCCAATTCCTTAGACAACAGGAAACTTTTGGTACTCATTTTTCTGTTCATTGTCAGTTTTCTATAGAAAACCATCCAGGTTCCTCAGTGGACAACTTAGAAGTTCTACTTATTGTAATTAATAGGTTGGCAGTTAGTAAAGATCAGGAGAATCATTTTCTGAGCTTCATGAGCACAGATCAGAACTTGCCTATGGATCTTCTTGACCCAACTCTATGGGGCTCATCTGAAGAGCCAACCAAGCATCCCACTTTGATAGTTTAGTGACTGCAGCATTTTATTCCTCTTTTGTAAATTCAGAGATGCTCCCATTTCATGACTGGGTAACCATACAATGGACTGACCACTGCCTTCCATACTACCACCTGTTTTGTACTATCATTTTCCAATTCTAGCTGTTAAAAACTAAAGCATGCAGTGGCAAACAGTTTGCAAATTCATTACTATATTGGGTTTAGAGTCCAGACAGTAGTAACATGCGTTTTAGCAAACACAAGATAATTCATGAATCCTAAGTGAGGTACTCTCTGTGCTTCCCTGGACATTTTGCTATTACCCTCACCCTTCCTAAAATGGTCCACCAAACTCTTCTCTCCTAGTGAGCTGGCTTCCCCATATTTTTCTATTATCCCCTCCTATCTTGAATTTTCTTCAAGGGAACCAAACTCATGCCTTACTTTCATAAACTAATACTTGTGATCAAACATTTAACATAACATGTAGCTTTTGGAATTTATTTTGAAAGAAAAGAACTTGGTTGTTCATTATTTATTACTGTTATAAACTTTAGCTTCTTTATTTGAAAGAAAACACTAAAGCTCTTGTTTAATAACTTGTGAGTTATTTTACATGTAATTTCATTTTCTCTCACCATGTCTCCATTTCTTTGTTTTTTTACCTTGCTTGTGAATTCCTAGTTTTGTAGTACTTTTGCATTATATGATACTCATCTATTAAAGATCTGAAAACTTGGGGTACCTTAGTGGCTCAGTTGGTTAAGCGTCCGACTTCAGCTCAGATCATGATCTCACAGCTCACGAGTTCGAGCCCAGCGTCGGGCTCTGTGCTGACAGCTCAGAGCTGGAGCCTGTTTTAGTTTCTGTGTCTTTCTCTCTCTCTCTCTCTCTCTCTCTCTCTGCCCCTCCCCATGCTCGCTCTGTCCCTCTCTCTCTCTCACAAATAAGTAAACATTAAAAAAAATTTTTTTGAGGATCCAAAAACTTTAGAATTCTAAATTAATACTTAAAACCCTTGTGTACTGATGCCTATAGCAAGAAAAGATCAGTAAGTTTGATATACTTACTATTGAAAAATCATTCCCAGAAAACTGAGATAGGACCCACCCAGAATTATGAGAACAGGATCATTTTTGTTTAAGTCCTTCCTTGGCACCTTTTTTTTCATGTCCCCAGCCACATTATGTCAACTATTTCAGGATACTCTCTTGTTTCAAATTAAATATGCATTCATGTATTTAATGCTTTGGTCCTTTGGCTAATCTATGAGGTCTCCTATAAGAGATGATTTTTGCTGATTTTCTTCTATCACCATTTGAAGAATAAGCGTTGAGTTGCAGTTCACTGGTTGGCATTGTTACATTTTATAGCCACTCAATTAAATATTAATTTTAATCAGTTTTGAAACATTGTGAGGCTCTTAAAACATTAGTTATCCCTAGATTCTGGATCACTAATACCCAATGAATGAGAAAGAGCAATACTGTACCTCTACCTAGGCAATAAATGGTCTTGGAAAAACCTTGGTTACCCTATATACAAGTTCTCTATTTACAACTATTAATAAGGAGAAAAACAACAAAAATGATCTCTGTGACAGGATTATCCAAAGCTTCTATAGCATCCCTCCAGGCATTCCCTGAGAACTTGCTCTCTTCAAGGTTACTTACAGCTGCTGGAAATCATTTACTGTGCCAGGATCCAGGCGGCTGCTGCTGCCATGATCTAGTAGTCCCTAGTGACCTCTGTCTTCTTCAGCTTGGCTAGCTAAGCTCTTTCTCCTCTGCTGGTGTCCTGGCCCTGCCCCTGCTCTGCTCTCAGGTAACTTGAGAAGTTGTGGTTGATTCTGGACCTTGGAAATAGTCCCAAGGGAAGCCTAGAGCTCTCCACTGTGCTCTCCAGCTAGAGGTCACCAGCCTCTGCAGCAGCCTCAAATGGCTCTAGAAGTACAGCTACTCAGTCTCCTCCTCTTTTATCTCTGCTCAGTCATCACAATGTCTCCAGGTCAGGGTCTTTGGTCCCCTCCCAGAGAGACACACCCTTCTGCCTATCAGGGCAATTTATGGCTGGGGGAGTTTACTTAAACATCTGCCCCTGCAAATCCCATTGGATGGTTCCCTGTCTAGCTTTGTCCTTGAAAATTGGGATCACTTCAGTTTACTCCCCTCTGACCGTGACTTAAACAACAGCTCCATGGCCATTTTCTCTGGACACATTAAAGGGCCCTGCCTCCAGAATAATCTCCAATGACCTCCTGTTTCACTCAAAGCCACCACTCCTCTCAAGGGGCCCTGCTCCCAGACCCCTGATCTAGTAGTCCCAGAGGTCCCATTGCATGAGCTCCAGGAATGTTCCTAGGATTGCCCAGTAGCCAATCACGCTGGGTGAACCTGGGAGCCTTGGAACCTCTATGCACCCAGTGTTCCTTGACCCACTGATTTTCACTGCTTCGCTGCTTTAGAAGGACTGAGTTCTCGGCTCAGTCCTCTCTTCCCTTCTGCCACCTACCCCCTTTAGAAACTAAGACCTGCTGTCTAGCTGTTACCAATTCTGCATTCATACCCCTCCATAACATCAAGTGGCCACCTACCTCCAGATGGTTCTTTCTGCTAGTCAGAGCCCTCTGCTGCCAGCCTGCCTGCCTGCCAGTTTGGAAACCCTGGTTTGGCCATTTCCAAAATTAGAAACGAGACTGTGCCATCTTCAGGGACACTGCTGCACCTCCCAGCACCCGGTCAAACCAACCTCCGCATCTGTCTCAGACACCCTTCCCCAAACTTCCCTCTTCTCCCCACCCCCACATTTTTGGGCTTCGTGATTTGGGTTTCTGCCTTCCTCTCCTTGCCTGCCCATCCTTACTGAATTTCTAACACATTCTTGACCTTCCCTGCCTGAACTATGCCAGGCTAAAGATGGACCAACTCAAGGGCTACATAATCCCTGGAAATTCTTTTAGAGGCCTTATCCCACATCCTGTCAAACACGAAAATATAACCATACCCCACATGAAAAATACAATGTCTGGTTATGCAAAATGAAAGAGATTCATATAATTTTCCTCTTGAAATATTTATTAATGTCATTTAGCATTTTTCTGCGTATTTTAGAGCCAAGACATTTTCTTTTCCTGCACTCAATCTTATAAAACCTGGAAAAGCTTACAGGCTCTGGGGGCTGTGCCTTTATTTAGTGAGAACCCGAACCTTAAAAGGATTTAAAAAATGGCTCTGGAAGGGAAGGACATAAGCACTTCCACACTTGATTCAGGTTCAAGCCCTCCCCTCTACTTCCTGTCATCACTTAAATCTTTTTCTTTTCCAGTTTTTAATAGCTGGGCTTCTCTGTTTGATCCCCTGTCCCAGTCATTCACGTTTTATTCACTCTGTTCACACAGACACTCCTTTTATTACAAATGCCAGCCGGCCTGCTGGGATTTCACAGCATCACAAGTCCCTGGATTTGCTTTCATAGTGCTCCTTCTACCACTGTGGGCCCACCATTACTATCTTAAAGCCCCCGGCCCCCAGGAGACCACAGCTTTGGATTAGGCATTTGTTTGCTTGACCCTGTAGCTATGATGATGTTGCACATCGGACTCTCGTAAGTCTGCAGCTGCATCCAGCTCTCTGGTGACTCCTCCATTCAAAGTGACAGGTCCAGTACTGCATTTTAGATGCTACAGTCTTACCCTGTGTGCTGGGACTGACCAGTGAGGCCCACTTGTATCTGAGGCAGGATAGCTACCAGAAATCATACTTTACATTTTTATATTTAAGTGCCTTGTTCACATTTATCTACTTTAGGTATCTCCTTCCCTGGAGGCCTTTTATGCCTCAGTTACAAACAGCATTACTGCTATACTTTTCTGGAGGTTTTTGTGATCACCCACTATTGCAGATGGAGAGTATATATAAGAAACCAAATGTCCCCAGTAATTATCCTAGATTATGTCTCTTCTAAATATTAAGCATTACTTAACTGAAATAGCCACTAGAAGTTTGGCTTTACTTTCTATGATACCTTGTTTTTTGGTAGTGATTCTACAATTTCAGTATACTTCTTAAAATCAAATTATGCATATTCAGTGCACATAGTGAACCAGTTAAGGAGAGTCTACAACAATACATTATTGCCTCTTTAGTCTACTTTCTCAGTTTTGTTTTTTCCCAGAAAGAAAATTAGGCTGGCCTTTTAAAAATTGTGTTCTGCTGTAGTCTACGAATTTGAGAGGAAAAGGTGACAAATGTTTTCATTTTCATGTTATCAAGAGCTCAGCAAGAAATTGCTTCTACTTTGAATATAGAGCCTACTGTGTGCAAAAGAGATGTGACAAAATCCAAGTGTCTTTTCTGAACACCTATTAGAGCTGGGTTGTTTGTTTCTTTTTTGTTTGTTTGTTTCTATTTTTTATTTCTCTCAGTTGTAATTACTTAGGTCTAGATATTTACACAAAATGTTTTTGTGCTTCACCTGTCAAATTCCTTTTCTGAGTTTGAATTTTAGTGTACTTATTTGTTTGGTCCAGGGTAAATCTAAGATGTTTTTCTTACCTTGAAGGAAAAGGTGATTTAGTACTGGAATGTTTACTTGATGTCTTGATCTAATTTGTGGTATCCTCACATTGGCAAAATGCCCACAGGCCAATGTGATGGTTCTGAGCTTGTTTCCTTCAGATCCTTCCCTTGCTTTTCTCTGCTCCAAATCTTAGTCAGTTCCAGGTTGTTTCCCAAGCCCCTGTGTCAGCTGACTACCTGCTGGGTTAAGCCAGGAACCTACTATCAGGAACCTCGAGGGTGGGAGGAAGGAAGAAACCAGTGTATTTCTTCCCTTCTCTTTCTGCCATAGGCATTGTTTCCTGCAACAACTAAGTATCCTCCCATGTCCCATTTCCTGCTGGATAAGTCTACCATGGAATTAGCCTTGGGCCCTGGCAATACCTTTTCCTCTCTCTTGTCTGTTTAAAAGTGCTATGACTTCCTTTGGTTGCTAATCCCTGGATTCTCAGTTTTTCCATCACCTATACAATAGGATTCCTTGTATCAGATTCTCTGTTTGAAGTAATGAATGTGGTTTCTTTTTTTCTGGTTGGACTCAGCACATTTATCCATTTTATGTTTTCATAAGAATCTTTTCCCGTTTGTTGGACAAAGAATGATTTTCAGAGAGAAGTAGTAGTCATTTTAAACTTATGGATCTGTCTGTACTTATCCACATGTCTTGAGTAATGTCTTTGTTCTTTCTCCTTATCTCCCATACTTGCATCCCACTTCCCATAATACCCAACCTATTCCCTTTTCTCTGCCACTTTCCATCCTTAGAGCATATGACATCTATCTTCTGGAGTCATATCACCATGGATGCACAATGATTTGGTTTTTTAATGTTTAAATTCCTTTTTATATAATGTTCTTAACAAGAATGCCACAGCTGTAGGATACCAAAAAAGGGCACTGGATTTTTCATCCAGAATCTGAATCTGCGTGACCTTGCTCGAGTTCCTAAGCCTCTTGTACAATAGGGCCCTTGGTCGTAAAACAGGAAAAATATATCTTCATCAGATCTAAGAGCAAATGAGATTAAAACATATGAAAGGATTTTGTAAAGGATAAAATGCTAAGCAACTGCAAGAGGTTATTTAAAAACAGTAAATAAGACTAGTTATTTTTTCTTAAAACAAATGTAATTTTAAAAGTCAGCAGCGAAGGTATTTCCCAATTGGAATTTATACAGAGTTTAGCGGCATCACATCTAACACATCACTTCTTAATCTTAGTTCTGTTGACATTTGAGACTAGATAATTCTTTATTCTAGGGGGCCATTCTGTACAAGGTAAACTGTTTAGTGGAATCCTTCCGTCTATCTTCTAGATGCCAGTTAGCACCCTTGCCTTCAGTTTTGACAGCCAGAACATCTGTAAACATTGCCAAGTGTCCCCTGGGAGACAAGGTTGAGCAAAAGCACTCCAAATTGAGAACCACTGATGTAACCAAACCTACTTGGAAAAATGTCACCTTGTTTTAAATTTAAGTTGTTAAAAAAATTAATAAAGGAGTTTGGCTTTCTAGAGAAGATTATGGGGAAGGACTTTTTAAAAATGTAGCCATGAGGGGCACCTGGGTGGCTGAATCTGTTAAGCGTCCAACTCCAGCTCAGGTCATGATCTCGGGGTTCACAAGTTCAAGTCCGACATCAGGCTCTGTGTTGACAGCTTAGAGCCTGGAGCCTGTTTCGGATTCTGTGTCTCCCTCTCTCTCTTCTCCTTCCCTGCTCATATTCTGTCTCTCTCTCTCTCTCTCTTAAAAATAAATAAAACATTAAAGAAAAAATTTTAAAATGTAGCCACAAAGGATAATCTGTCTTAAGAGATCAATAAACCTTGCAGTGAAAGTCAGTTATTGTCACAGCAGTGATGTGTCTCACTAAGTATTTATGTTCGAGAGATTAATCTTCCTGCTTAGTATTGAGGTTGGGCTACCTAACCAAGATGGGCTTTCTTCATACAATTAATTCCTTTTGTTATTTATATTAGGTATTAAAAAACACACTAATACTTTATATCTGACTATTGTATGTTGGTATCTTTTGATATCCTTTCAGGCATCATTGAATATTAGTAGGAACATATATTTCAGTCATAATATGACTCAGATTTCTGGGTCTGTACTTGTGTAGACTACATTTAGTAGCAGCAAGAGTTAGAATTTTATGAGCATCATGACGAGGCCATAATCAGTAGAATCCTTCATATTATTATAATTCATAATATGATACTCTTAGCTGCCATTGACTTACCATTGGAGACCAAACCATAGCTATTTAAAATCTAGAAATTATTATTTTGAAAATATTGATTCCAGTTTTCCAAACATGTCTTTTTTAGCTTATATTGTCAGCAGGTTTATTTATTTTTTTAATATATGAGATTTATTGTCAAATTGGTTTCCATATAACACGCAGTGCTCATCCCAAAAGATGTCCTCTTCAACACCCATCACCCACCCTCCCCGCCCTCCCACCCCCCCATCAGCCCTCAGTTTGTTCTCAGTTTTTAAGAGTCTCTGTCAGCAGGTTTCTAAGACCAGTTTCTCATTTCCAACTGTGTCAGTTAGCTTTCTTCCTAGCTTAAGAAAATATTGATCAAAGCAGATTGTAGAACAGGAGCAGCAGGTTGTAGTAATAGGGCTACTTTTGCTGAGAAGACAGAAGAGATGTGCTGTCCTTGACATGAGTATATTGCTAAGCTTTGTGGACACATAGCGTCTCCAAGACTGGTAAAAAGGATACTTACTGCTTCAAGACAATTAGATTCATTTCCTCATCTATGATTTACATTCTCCTGGTTAATCTTTCTTTGGGGAACTATGGACTCTTTGAAGGATTTGTCAGCACGAATAATACTGCTATAATTATTAATATTATATATTGTTCTTTTAAGGTTTTTTTTTTTTCATATAGTATTTCAATAAAAATAGTCTTAATGATTGAGGTAAGTAGTAGGGGTTTAGGATGAAGACACTGCAATTAAGTTGGGCCAGAAAGTTAAGGTCCTCTTGTTTGTTGTCCTACTACTGAATTTAAATGACTAGTTCAGGCCTACCTCCACATTCACTGCCATTTCCCCAGCTAATAACATATTGGGTCTTTAAACTTCCCATCTATCAGACCCCTGTGGAGAAATTGGATGTGTAAAGTGTCAGGATAAAGCTTGGGCTAGGATACCACACCATAAATGAGCATTTCCCAGTGGAATTCTCTTGTTTCTGGAGAAGGAATGTGTTTGTGGTACCAGTGTTTGCTTCATCTGTGTTATTTATTTTTTTTTTTTATGATCTTAGAAACAAAAAACTATGTAAACACACAAATATATATATGTAATATTTATGTATATTTATGCATGTATATATATATACGCACACATATATATATATATAATCTGAGCCAAATTTCCCACCCATTCTCATTATATATAAAGAAATAAAGACATTGATGATAGGCTATTTCAGAGTCCTTCCTGCTACTACCTTTGCTTCTTAAGAAAAGCTCACAGATGGAGTTACAGAGTCTAGATTCACCTTTCCACCTATAACAACCAAAACAAACAAAAATAAAACAGACAAAATACATTAAACAATGGTTTTAAAGACACTGTGTATCAGGTGTTAAAGGACAATGATTCTGGAAAGACAAGAAACAAAAGAGGTGAGATCCAGTGTTGCCCCAGCATACTGACTTGATATAGTGTTCAGGCCCTGACATATGGAAGGGAAACTGAGGTGAAGCCCAGTTAGGACCATGAATTGAAGAGACAGACATGAGAGTCCAGGGAGATCAGGGTAGTGAGAGTTAATAGGATGAAAGACAAAGAGCAGAGAACTGCACAGAAAGCAAATGTGTGTCAGGTGTAGGGGTACTGGTGTCAAATATTCAGCAAAATCCTGATCAGCACATGCTGTGAGGAAACTACCTGAGGCTCAGGAAAGTATCCTCTAGATGGAATAAAGAGAACCTATGCCTGGAGCACATATAGGGCCAGAAATAGTGCCTGTTCCCTTCAGCCCAAGTAGAAACACTCATAGTTCATAAGGCACTGGGTAGCTTACTCAAAAATGTCTTGCTTCATCAGTGGAGAATAATTAGCTCTAGATTGAAAACTGCTCTCAATCTGTCAAACAAACCATAAAAGCAAAGCCTGAAAGGATATCTGTTTTCAATAACTTAGCATCATTCCTGAATAAAGCTCAAGAAGATTTGTGAAAATTCTAAAGTATCCAGCACCCAAGAAAATAAAATCACAAAGTATGCATTTAGTCAAAGACTACCAGGCATGCCAAGACATAGGAAAACAACCCACAGTGAGAATAACCAATTAGTCAAAATTGTCCCCGAATTGACACAGATGGTATAATTAATAGCAATGAACATCAAAACAATTTTTGTGATTATATTCTATATATTTAAAGGGCTAAGTAGAAATTAAAAAAAAAAACAATCAAATTTCTAGAGATTAAAGCTACAGTGTTTAGGATGGAAAATACACTCAATGGGATTAACAACAAATTATATATGGCAGAAGATGAGATTAGTGAATTTGAAGGCATAGCAATAAAAACTATCCAGAATGAAACAGAGAAAAAGGACCCTCCCTCCCCAATTAAAGAGTATTGGTGAGTTATGGGACAACTTTAAGTGGCCTAATATGTGGTGTGGGTAATTAGAGTCCCCCACAGGAGAAAGATGGGTACAGACAGAAAAAAATTTTTTTGAAAAAATATGTCAAGAGCCTTTCCAAATTTAATCATTATAAACCCACAAATTCAAGAAGCTCGATGAAACCCAGTTGCAAAAAACATGAAGAAAATTACATCAATGTTTATCATCACCAAATTGTTTAAAAATGGTGATAAAAAAAGGAAAAACCTAAAAGTATCCAAAGATAAAAGACATGTACAAAACAACAGAGAATGAAAAGAGGTTTGTTTGTTTGTTTGTTTGTTTGTTTTAATTGGAAGTAATCCAAGTGAAAACACAGTGGAGTATTATCTTTTAAAGTAATGAAAAAACTTGTCAGCTTAGAATTTTATGTCCTGCTAAAATATTTTTCAACAACAGTGATGTAAAGATATTTTCAGACACATAAAAGCTGGAAGAATTCATCACCAGTGGACACATAGTATAAGAAATGTTGTAAGAAGTTTTTAAAGCAGAAGGAAAATAATACCAGGTGGAAATATAGATATACACAAGGGAATAAATAACTCCAGAATTGGTGACTACGTAGGTAAATACATCAATTGTTTATCTTATTCAAATCCTTTAAAAGATAATTTACTATTTAAACAAACAAAAAATAACACTGTACTGTGGGGTTTATAACATGTATAAGTAAAATGCATGACAACATTAGCATAAAGGTCAGGAGGAGAGAAATTAATGTGTGCTATTATAAAATTATTTTTGAGGAACTTAAGTGTTATACTATCACTTGAACATAGGCTGTAATAAGATAAAGCAATCAATAAAATAACTAAAGTAAAGCATAGTGAAGAGCCCAATAAAGCAGAGAGCAAATTAAAAAAAAAAAAAAATCCAAAAGATGGTAGAAAAAAGGAAAGGGGGAGCAAAGAACACATTTAACAAAGATAAATAGAAAACAAACCAAACCATATTAATTATCACATTACATGTAAATATTGTAAATATTGCCATTAAAACAGTAAAATTATCAGATTGGATTTAAAAGCAAGATCCAACTGTATGCTGCCTACAGGAAATGCACATCAGGGGTACCTGTGTGGCTCAGTCAGTTGGGCATCTGACTTCAGCCCAGGTCATGATCTCACAGTTTGAGTTCAAGCCTGGCATCAGGGTCACTGCTGTCAGTGCAGAGTCCATTGCAGATTCTCTGTCCCCCTGTCTCTGCCCCTCCCCTGCTCAGGCTCTTTCTCTCTGAAAAATGAACATTAAAAAAAAAAAAAAAGGAAATGCACTACATACATAAAGACAGAAATATGTTAGAAGGTTAGAAAAAAATATGCTAACATTAGTCACAAGAACACTGAGATGGCTATTAGACAAGAATTTTCAGAACAAGATTATTACCAGGCATAATCCTTCATAATCCTTAAGAAATTATTTTTATGTCTATTGTAAAATTTTCATTTTGTAATGATTATGATGGTCATTTCATAAGGATTAAGTAGTCAATTCATCAAAATAATGTAATCCTAAAGATTTATGCACTTATTAACTGCTTCAAAATACATGAAGTAAAAATTTATAGAACTGCAAGGAGAAATAGACAAATGAACTTGGAGACTTAAATACTCATGACAAACTTGATCTGATTGACCTTTATATAACACTGTACTCAACAAGAGTAGGATACACATTCTTCTCAAGTGCACATGAATCAATTACCAAGATAGATCATACTCTGTGCTATAAAACAAATCTCATTACAATCATACAGAGTTTGTTGTCTGACCACAGTGGAATTAAACTGAAAATCAATAACATAAGATCCTTGGAAAATTCCTAAATACTTCAAAATTAAATAAAGGAATTTTAAATCATCCATTAATCAAAGAAGTCAAAAGAGAAATTAGAAATTATTTTGAATTGAATGAAAATAGAAACACAAAAGAATCTGTGGGATATTTCCCTTGGAAATTTATACCATCAAACCTGTATTTTAAAAAAATTTTAAAAAGGGAAGGTCTTGAGTCAATGACCTTTCACCATGAGAAACTAACAAAGTAAGGGAAATTAAATCCAAAGTAAACAGTAGGCATAAAATAATACATATCAAAACAGAAATAAAATGTAAAAAATAGAGAAAAATCAATTAAACCAAAAGAGGATTCTTTGAGATCATTAAGACAGATATACCTATAGTTGGACTGATCAGGGAAAAAAGAGAAAAGATGTATAATATCAGCATCAGGAATAAGAGAGGACATCACTACAGAATCTACAGATAGTGAAAGGATAATCATTTTGAAAAATTTTATAACAAAGCCATTTGACAATTTGGATGAAATAGATATATTCGTTAAAAAACGCACTCAGGAAGCTGGAAAAAAAATGATATCTGTTGAAGAAATTGGAGAGCTTTCTGCCCCCCCTCGAAAAAAACTTTCTGTAAAGAAAATTGCAGGCCCACATGGCTTTACAGGTGAATTCTATCAGATTTTTAAGGGAGAAATAATATCAATTGATAGATGAATGGATACACACACATCTCCGCACATACTTACAATGGAATATTACTCAGCAATAAGAAAGTATGAAATCTTGCCATTTGCAATGGCTGGATGCAGCTAGAGAGTATTATGCTAAGGGAAATAAATCAGTCAGAAAAAGACAAATACCATTTAATTTCACTCAAATGTGGAATTTAAGAAACAAAACAAATGAGCAAAAGGAGAGAAAAGAGAGAGAGATGCATACTAGAAAGCAGAATCAAGTGCAGTGAACAAACTGATGGTTACCAGAAGGGAGGTGGGTGGGGGTATGGATTAAATATATGATGAGGATTAAGGAATGCACTTGTGGTGAGTACCAGGATGATAAATTGAAGTGTTGAATTACTATACTATACAACTGAAACAGATATTATATTCTATGTTAAAATTTAAATAAAAACTTAAAAAAAGTTTTGAAAGTATGATTGTTTGGACTAGCATGTTGACAATGGAGGTATAAGTGGTAGTTGAATTCTATATATATTTTTAATGTAGATCCAAATAAATTTCTTACTAAAGTAGATGTGAGCATGATATAAAGAGAAAAATCAAATAATTATACCAGGTGTATGGTGAGCAACTGGAAGGAGGGGAATGCCATTTCCTGAGTAGGGGGAGACAATTGAAGGAGCATGTTTGGGTATGAGATATGAAGTTTGAGCATTTTCAGTTAAAGTCATTTACCAGATATCAAGTAGGATCAAGTAGGAGATATAAGTTATGAATTCTGACGAGAGAGCCCAGCTAGAGAAATAAATTCTGGAGTTGTCACTATATATGTGGTACTTAAAGCCATGAAACTAGATAAAGTCACCAATGAAGGCAGCATGGATATAGAAAAGGCTATGGACTGAGCCCTGAGGCCCTCCAATCATTAGAAGTCAGAGGGATAAGGCAGAGCCAATGAGGAAAGCTGTAATAAAATGACCAGTGAAGTAGGACAAAGACCAAATGAGTTTATTATCCCTTTAAGATTGGTTTAATTGCAGTATATTTGAATCTTGCAAGTAATGGCTTAGTGGAAAGGGGAAAATTGATGATGCAGAAGGAGAAATACAAATTGCTGGAGTGATGTTCTTGAATAGGCAAGAATGTATGGGATTAAAACACTAGACAACATATTGGGGTCTAGGTGTGTTATGGGCAGTGACAGTTCATTCTTGGTAACAAAAAGGAAAGCAACATGGCACAGATGCAGAGGTAGATACTGTGGTGGGAATTTCTCAAGGTTCTCTTTTGAAATACAGATAAGATCACTGGAAAAGGGAAGAGAGGTCAAGGAACTGAGAGGCCATGGTAATATGATCACCAAGAATTAGTTTTAAATGACCACCAAGAGGCCATGGTAATATGATCACCAAGAAGTGCTAGATAGAATGACAATGAACTAGGTGCTAAAATCTTCAAGGAATAAGGAGGAGTCTTCAAGGGGGTACTCCTAGGATGAGAGATACTGTTATTATGGTGGGAAGATGAGATTCAAAGCTGGAGTTTTGGGGGAAGATGGTGGGAAAAATGATCTAGAAGCAATAAAGAGCTGTTAGGAGGACACTTAGCCTACCATCAGGCACAGCGGTTTGAGGCACCTGAAAGAAGTAATTGGCACTACTTGTGAGGGCTATAGCAGAAGCTTTGTTACCAGGGAAGAGATGGGACATATGGAAACATGAATATGCAAAGAATAAGTTTTGGGTTGTCACAATGACTAGCAATTGGAGGGCTATAAAAGTTTATTGTTCAGGGAAGAGGGATGTTAAAAGTCCTAAAAGTAGGGACAGACCTGTGAAACTGTCTGTCCAAATGCCAATAGCATCCCCTATTAGGAATATAAAGGTGGAAAGTACATTCAGGAAAGAGCTTGAAGATTCTTAGTTGGGTTCCTCCAGGAAGCAACATTGATTGTGAGTAGTTTATTTCAAGGTGCTGAGAAAACCAGTAAAGGAAGAGGGAAGTTATCCAGAGAAAAGAAGTCAACCACTAGTACACTATTAAACCAGGTATCAGTCAGTACTGCAACTTAACCATATGGGAAGTTAAAAATGAGGAAAACTGAGGTAGGAACAAAACACGCTTCTTACAATTATTCAATGTCAAGGGTGAGAGAGCTGAAGTAAATATACATCAACATCTGAGAGTCCTTGATTAAGGGCTGCAGATCTCAAGAATATGGGCAAAGCACTGACAAGCCTCTGATACAAGGATGTAGAATAAAGGTTTATCTGTAGGATAAATTACATAAGCAGAATTGCAGAGTCTTAGGACAAGTACATTTGTGATTTTGATAGACATCTCCAAATTGTCCATCACCCAGCATATATCAGAAATGTGTGAATGTCTATGTCTTTGGGCCCTCCCCAATCCTATGTTCTGTTAAACTCTTTGCTTTTTGCAAGTCTTCTGGTTAAACAAGTATTTCAGTGTAATTTTAGTTTTCGTTGATCTTACTAGGAGTGAGTTTGGGGAGCTTAACATATTTAGAAGCTGTTTTTATTTCCTTTCTGCAAACTGCACGTTAGTATTTATTTATTTATTTATTTATTTATTTATTTATTTATTTATTTAGTCTATCAGTCTTTTTCTTACTGATCTGCAGCGCTTTGTGATATGAGGTGCAAGTATTATTCTAGTTTATTATGTGTCTTTATTGTGAATCCTTATGGAATTCTGTTCATTACTTTGTCTACACTGTTGGTCCAAGCCTCTATCAGCTCCCACCTGGGCTAGAACCCTAGCCTCCTACCAAATTTCTACTTCTACTCCTCCTCCTGGATACTGTTATCCATGTACAAGACAGAGTGGCCTTTGTAAAATATGAATCAGATCATACTACATCCCTACTAAAAATACCCCAATGACTTTTTCTCAGCACACTTAAGTCTAAACCCTATGCCATGGCCATCATGACCCTGCATGATTCACACCTTTCCTGCCCCTTTGAACTAATCTTCAGCTCTCTGTGCAGAGAATGACCTTTCAGACCCTGGAACAAGTTGAACTTGTTCATGCTTTATGGCTTTTATGCTTTGTGTTTAATATTTCTTGTGGCTGGAATGTTCTTCCTCCAAACTGCACATGATTCTTTCTTCCCCATTTGGCCATCAGCATGCACATCACCCCCTGGGAAGGGCCTACCCTCCCCATCAGAGTCAAAATAACACACACACCCATACCCACACCCCCAGTTTTCAGGTCTCTCTCTGTCTCTTTGTATTATCTTTGTTTTTGTACTGGGCACAATGTCTAGAATATAATAGACTCTTAATACTTTACCCAAAAATATGCCTCAGGATAAAAGGATATTGTCTTACATTCAGATTCTTGTAAGTTGTTCATAATTTAGGGTATTTTCTAAATTACTTTATTTTGAACACGTATTGTATGGGAAATACAATTAAGCTGAAATGACCAAAATCAGTGCTAGTTTTAAATGTTCATACAGGTCACTTGACTGAACTATTTTAAAGGTGGGGGGAAGGAGACACAATAATGTAAACAGATTTAGTTTTTTGGGCTGGGGGTTATGACCTTAAAATTACAAAGTTAATCATAGAAACAAGCCTTTCAAATATCAAAAGCAATGTAGGGGAGCAGGTAAAATAGGTGAAGGGGACTAAAATATACAAACTCCACTTAAAAATAAATAAGTCATGGGGTTGTAATGTATACCATAGGGAATAGAGTCAATAATATTGTAACAACTTTGTATGACAGATGGTATCTAGGCTTATGGAGATCATTTCATAATGCATAAAAATACTGAATTGCTATGTACACCTGAAACTAATAGGTATATGTCAATTATAGGTAATTTTTTTAGAGAGAAAGAGAGACAGCATGAGTGGGGGCTGACAGAGAGACAGAGAGATGTAGGGCTCACTTTCATGACTCTGGGATCATGACCTGAGCCGAAATCAAGAGTCAGATGATCAATAGACTGAGATATCCAAGCACCCCAATTATACATCAGTGTAAAAAAAGGCAATGTAACAAGTGTAAATATTGTGGAAATAGATGAAAAAAAAACCTACCCTAACATTACATTAATAGATGCTTGTAGTTTAGAATAAAAATTACAGTTGGTAGCATCATACACATATTTTAAAAATGCTCTCATTCGAGTAATTTTAATAATACTTGAAAAATCATATGCTCTGGGGGCGCCTGGGTAGCTCAGTTGGTTGAGCGTCCGACTTCAGCTCAGGTCGTGCTCTCATGGCCTGTGAGTTCCAGCCCTGAGTTGGGCTCTGTGGTGACAGCTCAAAGCCTGGAGCCTGCTTCGGATTCTGTGTCTCCCTCTCTCTGTTCCTCCCCCGTTCATGCTCTGTCTCTGTCTCAAAAATAAATATAAACGTTAAAAAAAATTAAAAAAAAAAAAGAAAAATCATATGCTCTGTAAAACCATTAGAAGATGATAAAAGCAGCTTAAATTTCTTGAGTCTCCTTATGAATTCAGCATATTTGCTTGAAGAGCTACCTTGACTCAACAGATTTATAGCAAACAAGAAATAAAATGTTTTTATTTTTATTAAGCTACTAAGATTTAGGGTTGTGTTTTCGTTGTCTTTTGTTTTGTTTTTTAACCAAAGTATGATGTAGCCTATACTGACAAATACAACTGTCTACAATGTAACCTTGAGTCAACCTAATCATCTAAAAGTAGATTCTCTTGGTTTATATCTCTTCCATCTACCCTACATTCTTTTAGGGACAAAACAATGTATAAAATAATACTTACATAAATAAGTAACTCTGGACATGCTGCCCAGAAATATTCTCACTTATAATTATAAAATTTAAAAACTATTACTTTTTAAAAAATAAAAATAATTCCTTAATTATACCAACCATATAGAGTTTATACTAATTTGTTTTGAAATATCAAAACCATAGTGTTTAAAAAAATCAGTTTGTATATCTTATCTTTTAAATGTCTGCATTTTTGCAAGAAATATAAAGACTGAATATTTTGCAAAAAAATATAAAACTTTTTCTGCTTTCTTCTAAAACATGAAAAGAATATACGTGGTCATCTGTACTTGGAGATAGGAGTATTAATTTACCAGATAGAGGCATTTGTCCGTACTGTTAATACAAAGAGTCAAATCTCCAGTTTCATCAAATATGCTAAAAACATGTCGTTGAAATATCTGTCTTGATTACTTGAGTAACATTTAATAGCAAGATGTATTTTTAATAGTAAAGTATATTTTCCATATCCCCATTTTCCACTGAATATGAGGATTTCTCAAAGTCTGGCTTGAGACTATCTGTGGAAATACCATTTCCCTCTTCTTTGTGCATGCTGTACAGTAATCTGCTCCCTTGGAAAACCAGAGTTTTGACTAAGCTGTGCTCAGGGGAGAGTGATGGCATTCTCTGGAGCAAGAGTAGCATATTTAAAAGCTCTTCATTCCCATTTGGAAATGTCCAGTCCTATATCCTATATCCACTAATTTTAGACTCATTTACCAAGAGACATAGGGACCACAGTAAATTTCTCACCATTTGCACCAGCATGTACTACCATATCTTTCTATGATTGTTTCTCTGATTTACAATTCTTCATCCTAGAATTTTATCTCAGACCAGAAATACTCACTATGATATATAGGAATTCTATAATTATATGCATTGGGATGAGAATCTAAATTGCCAATAATGCTTCCTATTATTACTATTTTATTAAAAAGAAAAAAATGTGTTTTATTGCCTACAGTATTCTACAAATGCTTCATTTGTTAATTATAGAGTTGTTATTGTGAAGACACTCTTTAATCAACATTATCTAGCTTGGAAACTTCACAGAACTCAATTACTAAGTTTATGTCTATGGCCTGGTTTATAATAATATGGCTTAAATCAGCCACGATCCCAAAAGAGAAATAGCATGGTGTGGTGGCAGATCAAGGCCTTCCATAAGAGGCAGATGTATTGAATTCTCATGCCCCCTGAACTGTAGAGACCTCAGCATAACACTGTACTTCACTCCATAAAATGAAGACACAGGCATATGCAGGATAGGGCAAAATGATTTTTTCAGGCCTCTCCTAAGACTAAAACCATTGGCTGACTTAGAATTAGGGTCATATTAAGAACTGAAAGTTGTAAAAATATTTGACATTTTTTGCTGAAGATCTATTTATCCAGGTATAATATGTCTATCTATCCAAAATGCCTAGCTAGCTAGAAAAAATTACCAATCCTTAAAAAAAAAAGTACCCAAGTTAACAAAAGATCCTAAATTTTGTTGGTAAATACTATGATTCTGGGAAAGAAAGAAGAAAAGCCAATGAATGAAAGTTCTGTGAATCAGACAGCTCTTATAAGGAGTGAGTTCATATTTTTCCCTTGCACGTGTCACAGAAGGATGGGTAAGGATTTATTCCAAGTTTCCTGTGGACTAAAAGGAAAGCAGTGGAACTAGACTGCAAAGGAAAGCTTTTTTGGTACTCTAATCTCTTCCCAAAGGAAGTAGAATGACAGCACATTTAGATATAGGAAGGTATTGATTGATAGAACACCTCGCCACCAACACTCTGGGATCAGTTGGGATGGAACAGGGGAAAAAAACAAAACCTTCAGCCTGTTCATTAAAAACATATGTTTGAAATCTCTTTTTGATTTGTGGATTTTCTTGATGACTTTTCCAGACATCTGCTTTTATTTTCCTACAAGTTATTTCAAAGGATAATGAAAGGTGGGTAAAAAAGATTTTTCAGGCTCTATGGGGAAAAAGAAAGTATAGATTATTTTTGTTCTTGCTTTGATCATTCTTTCCATGACTCTCCAGTCAGCTTCATAAACCATTACTGAGATCAAAATATAACAATTTCTGTTATCATTCTGAACAAGTATCTGCCTGAGTAAATGTGCAGAAGTTTATTTTCATTGGCCTACTCAGGAGCATAGTTCTTAGAAATATATAACATAGAACTCCCATAACCCTATTCATTAAAAACTGATTTGTCACTGACAAGGGTTCCATGGACTCTCAGCATATATAACAGCTTTGAAATAAGACTCAAGTGTCATTCCTTTTTATGTAGCTACAGATATGTACCTGTTTTCTTTAATGATCTCATTTTCCCTACTTTTGTTGTCCCCTGTTTTTCCAAGCTCGAGATAGTAGTATCTGTCTCATGCTGGACCAGGCTGACCCCAGTTCCACAGCAGAGTCTGACCAGGTCAGGAGGTTAGAGCAGTTTTGTTATATTGATAGAGCCTACAACTATTCTTCCTGGCTTATAATTGGCGTGGCTTTTGGAAGCTCTTGGATTGGAGTTTATAAACATTTTGTTGCAGATTTTTTCCTCTTTGTTACCACCATCTCAGTCTAGATTATGCATTTGCTCTGCTTTCCCTGTTGGACTTGAGATACTCCCTGAGCTGGAGTTCACTTGGTTCTTGCTCCAATTCCTTATTTGGTTTGCATCAAGCTTCTTTTCTGTGGACCCTGGCTCCGGGCAAGAAGCTTCATGTGAAGAGAATTATAATCAATGTCAGATGGATTCCTGATGTTGCTCTTTGCCTTACTGATGAGAACCCTTACTTACTCAGCCTTGGGGCTGCCATGTCCTTTGGCTTTGGAACATTTGATTTCCTGGCTACCCCCTGAGAAGTAGTGTCTCAAGATTGCTTGGTATTCTCATGTCCTGTTCCTCAGCCTCAGCTTCTCTTTCCTTGGTTATACATGTTGCTAAGTATGCCTCATGCCTCAGTCTGCCCAATTTATGATATTCTGGCATTTGTCTCTACATGAGCATATAAATGCATTTATTTCCAGTACTTTAAGATGAACTCAGCAAAGATTAAGGGCACTGTATCTCTGACTTTTCCTGGAGTCCTCGAATACTAATGTGGAAGAAGGCAGTCCTGAAGCCCTTTGAAGCCCTTGAAACCATTGTTCAATTGACCTTAGAGAATTATAGTTACTGTTTAGAACCTGTCCATCTTCTTCTGGATCTATGATGTGCTTCAGTGACACTTCATATATCTACCTGAGGCTAATAGAAATAACTTCTCATAATTCCATCACTTGATAGTTTTTGGATTCCCCATAACTTCAGAAGGCATTCCTTCTCTTAACAATCCATTCCATATCTAAAGTTGTTTTAAATTTTGTCTTTGACCCAGTTGAGCAAAAAACACGATGCTGATATTTAAATAATGTGTTTTATCTTACAGACTCTGGAAGCTGAGAGATATCAGAGTTGTTACTCTAGCACTGGAGTTTTATTCCCCAAAGCACAAGTTTAGTAGTACAGAGTTTCTTCCCATCTACTAAAAGCATTTTTCCACCCACACTTTTTAATTCTCCTTAGCTTCCTAGAAATCTTTCCCTTCTTGGCATCTTTCCCAGATCATTTCTTCAACCCTATTCAGAAATTTTCATTTTCTCTAATATATCAATTCAGAGAAGCATTCATTTTATTCTTGTCCTTTGTAATAGAGACTGAATTCTTCTTCAGAACACAGAACACAAAAGCAATAATAATCTCAGGCAAAAGCATAATTATGACACATCTAGAGCACTGGAAGAGTCTCATTGGTGTCCCTGCTTCCTGTGGTCACAATGAACCACAAAATTCTGTGGTCCCACCAATAAACAGCCAGACAACTTATTTTTGTCTTGGTCACTAAGAAATCTTCTCATTTTGTTTTAAAACCTGGATTTTGCCTTCCTCTCAAGCTATTAATCACTGCTAATCTGAGACATATTAGTAATTTGCACCTTATGGGTATTCGTTCCTGTTTCCCTAATGGTTATAAGACATCCTATTCAACATGGTCCATAACTATTATTCCGGGGATTTTTAGTCATCATTATCCTGGGATTCTCTTTATCTCTCTAAGTTAAATTCTCTGTTTGCTTGATCCTGGTTTTTCTCTTCTTTGTTGATGAAGTATATTCTCTTTTAGTTGCCTGATAAAGGTTGTATGAGCATATATTACTCAGGGTTCAACCAGGAAAAAACAGAACCAGTAGGAAATATACAATAAGGGATTTATTTCAAGGAACTGACTTACACAATTGTGGGAGCTGATTAGGCAAGTCTGAAATCTGTAGGGTAGGCTGTCAGGAAAGGCAGGCTGGAGGACTCAGAAGTGAGGCTGCAACTGACAGGTGGAATTCTTTTCTTCTTCCAGAAAAACCTCAGTTCTGTTCTAAAAGCCTTTCAGCTGATTAAATGAGGCCCATTAGTGTATCTAGAATAATTTCTTTTAATTAAAGTCAACTGATTATATATGTCTATTTTCTCATGCTTTCTTGAGTTCCTGAAAGTTGTCTAAAGACTATAAGAAAAGCTTGGTGAGCCATCCTTATTCTATGAGAGTTGACCTCTGGTGACTTAGATATAGTAATCTATTAGATAGTGTTAGGTAAATTTTATGAATATTAATTTTTGGTCCCCCCCACTTTTTAGCCTCAGTTTGAATGACGGTGCTTCCATAAGCACATCCCTGTCCTTTCTGCAGTTAATAAATGGATATAATTAAGTTACTGCTTTTCTTATTTACATTTGATTCTTTGTTTGGATTTAGATCTTCTCAAGAAAACAAAATCTTTTGAATATGGATCTATATAGTCTATGTAGATAGAATATATATTCTATAGCTGGCTACTTTTGTCTACTGTGTTTTAGTTCTCATTACTTTCACTTTCATATTTTGAGGTTTTTTTCTGATCTTACCTAAGTTTTGAGAGTTTCTTATTGTAGCCATCCAAATAATATAAACCATATATAAATTTGAACTTCTAGTATGAAAATTCTAAGAATCTGGACATTCTGTTCTTTAATCATTAGAAAGCAAATTGTAAAGTTTAGCATCCAATTTCCTACTACTGTGATAAATTCTACCCAAATCAACCTGGGAAAAATTCATTCCAGCTTCATCCATATTAGCAACAAATTCCAATTCATAACCTTACACAGTTGGCTTTAGAAGTACTAGCATTCCCTTCCCACATCCTTATCTATACCTTCAGCCTCCAACCAAATCCCAGAGACATATGATTCTGTATTTTTTTTGGAAGGTTTGCAACAATTCATTACTATGTTCAAAATCCCGTGAGTCTAGCTACAATGCTGGGTAATTAATGTGGAGAAGGGTCAAACTGCATCGAACATGCTTCTCAAATAATTTCTAATCCAAATCTTCAAAATGCAACACATTCTTGCTTAGCTTTTGCAATTGTAGGATGGGAACTCAGTTAAGTATTGTCTATAATGTTACTTTGGACAGTAAGCAGCAGTAGTACATTGGCTATATTCAACATCATACCCTTGGTAAATATTTAAAAAGATTTCTACACTAAAGAAAGTACTTGTTAGCATTCCTATTACTACTCAATAGTAGCTTTGTCAGGACACAACTAGATCAACCAAATGAAATATTCACAATTAGTAGTGGAGGCAACATTACTTATTGTCAAACTATTTTTATGATGTGGAATCCTAATTTTTAAAACAGCTAAGGAAGGGGGCGCCTAGGTGGCTTAGTTGGTTAAGATTCTGATGACTTTGGCTAGGGTCACGATCTCATGGTTTGTGAGTTTGAGTCCCACATGGGGCTCTGCATTGTCAATGCAGAGCCTGTTTGGGTTCTCTGTCTTGGGAGAGAAAATCTTCTCTTTAAAGTTTTCCTTTCAGGTGGCACTGGGTGGCTCAGTTGGTTAAGCGTCAGATTCTTGCTTTCTGCTCAGGTCATAATCTCACGGTTAATGAGATCAAGTCTGTGCCAGCCTCCATGCTAAAAGCATGGAGCCTGCTTGGTATTCTCTCTTTCCCTCTCTCTCTCTGCCCCTGTCGGTTAAGCAGCTGACTTCAGCTCAAGTCATGATCTTGTGGTCTGTGGGTTTGAGCCTTCGTGGGGCTGTGTGCTGACAGCTCAGAACCTGGAGCCTGCTTCCGATTCTGTGTCTCCCTCTCTCTCTGCCCCTCCCCCGCTCACCCTGTTTCTCTCTCTCTCAAAAATAAATAAACATTAAAAAAATTAAGAAAAGTAAAAAAAGAAATCTGTTGGGAACCTTGTACGGTATGTCAGAAGCATAGTTTTCCAGTAACCAGAATATTTATAGGGCCTGGATATTGTATTAGCTAACTGTATTATATGAGAAATGTTCTGTGTACAGTTGTTAAAGAGCAGCTAAAGTTCCTGAAGGTACTGGAATCAAGGATATGAAACAGGAAGGTTTTGAGGACTTTAAAGGTTGAAAGGGTTGGTAAGAAAAGTAGAAGAGGGCATTAATTATAAGATGAACAAATTCTGGCAATTTCATGTACAACATGGTGACTACAGTTAACAATTCTGTATTGTATACTTGAAATTTCCTAAAAGAATACACCTTAAATGTTCTCATCACACGCATGTGTACACACACACACATACACACAGACTGGTAACTGTGTAATATGAAGGATTTGTTTAACCTTATTGTGGTAAACATTTCACAAAATATATATGTATCAAATCATCATATTGTAAATCTTAAATTTACACAATGTTATTTCTCAATTATATCTCAATAAGGCTGGAAAAAATTAAAAATTAAGAAAAGAATTGCTTTTTTTCACATATGCTTAAATTCACTTTGTTTTTCAATTGGTATATTTATAATGCATTTGTTTTTCAAAAGTATGTGTTTCAATGACAATGGCACTAATGCTTCATTTGTAGGTCCTTTCCGAGTGACCTTGGCCAAATCAGACTGGGCATAGCATAGAGCATACATTTGCTTTTTCCCGGTATTACTTCCTCTTGGTGGCTGTGCCACATGGATGGCATTCAGAAATAACAGTTGTATCTCCATACAGTGATGGGCTAGTCCCTGGTGATTCTAAAGGCTGAATGTTTCGATTCTGCAAACAAATGAATACAATCATAGAGACTTTAGTCTATCCTGACTAGGCTTTCATCCTTTCATTAATTAACATCCGTAGTTAGTTGTTTTTTTTTTTTTTTTTTTCTTAATAGCACTTACTTAGGCATTATATAGCTGCTATAGGGCATATAGTTTAATCCAATATGCCCCCCCCCACAAGGATCTTGTTACGGTTATTCTTATATTTTCCCTTCTGGTCATTTCTGAAAATTTCTCACTTTTCTTCTTGGAACACCATACTAGGATTAGATTTGCTTCCAAGCACTGGCCATGGCTTGGAAAAATGAGTCTTTTTCTTGCCAGGATCCCCATACAGACTCTGCCGAGTCAAATTTAGTGCCAAAGGGAATGTGTGCTGTGTTTGATCAGCACTGATTTCTGAGCTGGGCCCTGGAAAAAGCAAACATGGATTTTGTCAGTATCGATGGAGCCAGAGAAAAGTGTCCTGATCGCAATCTGTCCTGATTACAGCTGTGCTGCTACCAAGTATGGCACTCAGAACATCTACTATAGTCTCATGGCAACCAAACTCAATTTCTGAATGCAGCAAATTTTAGGGCCTGTTAAACAGATGATTTGTACAACTGGTAAACTATTCAATTCTTGAATTGGAAGTGACTTTGTCTTTAGTAACTTTGCCTTCCTCAAGAAAATCTTCTCTTAGTACCCACCCAGAATTTCTATGGATCCTCATGATGATACATAAATACCTCCCCTGAACTCATGATGATGATTGGATTCAACATTTTAATTGCATATGCCTGACTTTTCGATTTTGTCAACAGCCTCTTCCCTGGAATCTCTCCCAGTGAGCATGTCATATCCTATTAGGTAGATTTTGAGCCTATAAGACTGTATCTCATAGTTTTATGAGCAAAGATCACATTTAACTCTGTCATTTTCATCACTTATCATGTTGTTAGTGCTTTAAAAAGATGAAACAGTTCCTTAACACATGTAAGTGCAGGGCATTTATAAACTTTAAAAGTACTTCTGTTACCTTCTGCAATTTCCAGAATTCCCTGTGAGAGATGGCAAATCCCTCTTTGACAAATGAGGAAACTGAGGCATAAAGGTTAAGTGGCTTCACTGAAGTCACACAGACAGTGACAGACTAGATTTAGGATCTAGTTTCGCTGACTCCTACTCTTAGACTTTTTACAATATTGTCTAGTCATCACACCATTACTCCCTGAGAGCTATTCCCACCAGAAATCTCATTTTAATTAGATATTTCATCTCTTGAAACTCTGTCTTGTGGCTAGCATTTACAAAATCATGCTGAATGGAGGCAAGGATAAAACCATCAGACAAATTTTCTTTATGACTCTTTAAGACAGGATAGTGCAACCTTAGATCAACCTTGGCACCTGGTTAGTTTGAAACTCTGTCTTAATCACAGGACCACTGTGTGCCCTTCTCACGGCCACTCTAGCTTGGTTTTACAATGTTCAATAGTGAAACTCTGTCTCAGATCTTCATTGGGTTTCCTGCCATATCTGTGGATCTATGATTGTGACTTTAATTTTAGAGCATGGAATGTATCTTAAGGATCATGAATCACATTTTACAAATGAGGATAGAGGATGTGAACTTAAGTTATCAAGGCCATGGAGTTAATTAGACTTCTTAATTTATTAACTGATTTATTAAAAAACATTTATTTGAAAAACCTATTTTGTTCCAGGAACTCTCTGGGTACTGGAAATACGGTAGTGGGGGAAAAAGAAAGAGACACAAAAATCATTGCTTCAGTGGAGTTTGTACACACACACACACACACACACACGTGTATACATATATGTATATATGTAGTCTATTTGGGCTGCTATAACAAAATACCACAGACTGGGTAGCTTGAAAATAACAGAAACTTACTTCTCACAGTTCTAGAGGGTGAAAGTCCAAGATCAAAACACCAGCATGGTCACATTCTGGTAAAGGCGCTCTTCCTGGCTCATAGTTGGCACCTTCTCACTGTGTCCTCACATGCTAGAAGGGGCTAGGGAGCTCTGTAGGACCTTTTTTTTTTTTTTTTTTTTTTTTTTTAATAAAAGCACTATACTAATCCCATTCATAAAGTTTACACCCTCATGATCTAAGCACCTTCCAAAGGCTCTACCTTCTAATACCATCATATCGGGCATTAAGATTTTAACATATGCAGTTGGGTAAGGTGCGGGAGGGACATTCAGAGCATAGTAGCAGGAAAAGAGGGTAATGAGTTCTGGGAGCCCTGGATAAATTTTAAATAGAGTAGTCAGGGAAGTTTTCATTGACAGGGTGACATTTTTGAGCAATAACATGAGGGGGGTGAAGGAGTAAGAATGAGAGTATCTGGGGAAAGCCTGTGCAAAGCTACTAGACAGGAGTGATAACATCTTTGGGAGGCCAGGGCTAGGTGGCTAAGGCAGAATGAGTGAGCAGAGAGCACAGTAGTGGGATACAAGGTCTTAGAGGTCATGGGGAACTAGATGTACATAGGGCATTGTAGGCAATGGCCAAGGACTTTGGTTTTTACTCTGAGTGAGTGAGATGAGGAAATATTGGAGAATGAGGGAATGATATATTGGGGCTTAGTTTTAAATGGATACCTTGGGCTCTCAAAAATAAATAAATGTAAAAAAAAATTTTTTTTAAAAAAGGGGGCACCTGGGTGGCTCTGTTGGTTAAGTGTCCCACTTCAGCTCAGGTCATGATCTCACGGTTTGTGAGTTCGAGCCCCACATTGGGCTCTGTGCTGACAGCTCAGAGCCTGGAGCCTGCTTCGGATTCTGTGTCTCCCTCTCTCTCTCTCTCCCCCCCCCCCCCAACTTGTTCCCTGTCTCTGTCTCTCAAAAATAAATAAATAAATGCAAAAAATAATTTAAATGGATATCCTGGGTTTTGTGTTGAGAATAGATTAGAGTGAGTGGAGGGTAGAACCAGGAAAGCCAATTGTTAGCAGGCAGTTGCAATAATCCAGGCAAGAGAAGATGGTGGCTCAGACAGGTGGGAGGGATAGGTGTTTGTAGTGTTTGTGGGAAGTTTATGGAGGGATTATGATCTTGAAAGAAGTCCTTAAAGTGGATTGTATTAAATCAAACTAAGTGTATGTCATAGAAAAGAGGATGTGAGTCCATATAACGGAGGTTTTCCTAATAACTAACTTTATGGGAAAGCTGCTTGTGAATAAATGTGTCTGAGGAACAAAAAAAACCAAAACGTTAATTTGAAATGGCACAGATTTTCTCTTTGGTAGTAAGGTTTTGCTAGCTGACTTCTAAAACCACCATAAATTATTTTTGAAAACAAAGCAAGGAGGGGAGCCTGGGTGGCTTAGTCTGTTAAGTGTCTCTGTTGATTTCGGCTCAGGTCATGACCTCATGGTTCATGAGTTTGAGCCCCGCAACAGGCTCTGTGATGATGGTACAGAGCCTGCTTGGGATTCTCTCTCATCCTCTCTCTCTGCCCCTCCCCTGCTTGTGTGCACACACTTTCTCAAAATAAATAAACTTAAAAAAAAAGAAAAGAAAGAAAGAAAAAAGGAAACAAAGCAGGAAATGTATAAAGAAGTAATGTCTTTAGGTCCCTACAAACTTGCAGACATTTTTAGTGTTTTGAATGTACTCAAAAGACAGAAAAAGAGCTCATGTTTTCATCATGATTTTTCTTTTTTTCAAGTTTATTTATTTATGGGGGTGGGGGTGGGCAGAGAGAGAGGGAGAGAGGGAGAATCCCAAGCAGGTTCTGCACTGTCAGTGCAGAGCCCGATGCAGGGCTCAAACTCATGAACCATGAAATCATAACCTGAGCCAAAATCAAGAGTCAGACATTTAACTGACTGAGCCACCCAGGCACCCTGGTTATCATGATTTTTCTCTCTTATCTTCAACCCAGGAACTTTCTGGTGGGATAGAGCAATTTGAAACCCTTTCCAGATATTCTGCTGTAAGTTTCCTTACTACTGTGGTCAATACAAAAGTGAAACCAGCATATAAAACTTGGATTGCTACTAACTTTGAACACTGCATGTAAACCACAAGACAACAAGAGAAACTGTTATATGAAGAGTCTGTGTTGGATGATTTGTAAGTGCTAAGGTCTCTAAAATTCTAAAACTCCATGAGTTCCCAGAGAGTCCTTATCTACCCTTATGGAAAGCTGTGTTCTGTTTGCAGGATAACTCACAGAATCACTTCTCTATAACTCATTCTGTGAGTAAATTCAGGAGCAACACGTCACACACCAATAACCCAGCTCTTTATTCCATCTTTTAAATGATTTATAGATATCAAATACTTAATTCTACCAAATGCCTCATTATAATCAAGGAAAACAGTTATTGCAGTTTACAAAAAAGGTTTTAATTTGCATGTAATACGCCTTTCAAAATTCATTTCAAAATGTACTCATTGTCTTGTTTTGAATTCTTAGTGTCTTTTTTTCTTTGAGTGTTCTGTATGTAATGATTTGTCAGTCAATGGCATTCCTATAGGTACATCTCTGTCAGAATTCCAAAAGCACATTAGCAGTGGTAAAACAAAGCCCTCAGAGGTAGGCATATTTTACTGTAAGATAACATTCCCCTTTTAGGCATTGTTTGCCATGTGTCTTTGAACACCTAGGAATTGTATTATCTCATTGTAGCAGAAGGCTTAGTGTTTTCTAATGTAATTATGTGATGAAAGAAAATGTAGTTTAGAATGAACTATATTGTGCTGCTTATGTTTTTAAGTGACAGGTTTAATAACAATAAAACAGGTAACTGTAAATAGCATACTAAGAGAATAATATAAAACTACATCTAACTCGAGGTACTGAAGACTTACTAGAATAAGTCTCTGAAATGATTAAATGGGACAATCTTAAATCAGCTTCATTTATTTGGTTTACCTGAGGCAAATCTTTCCCTTATAAAATTTAGTAAATCTAAATAAGACATTTTGGTATTTGATTTGATTTGATTTGATTTGATTTGATTTGATTTGATTTTTAGCAGTCCAGCATTCTTCTCTTTTTTGGTTATAGCACTATGGTTTCCTGTTAGGAATGTCTTCTTGCCCACTGTTTGCACTCTTTTTTTAATCTTTATTTATTTTTGAGAGAGAGAGAGAGAGAGAGACAGAGTGCAAGCAGGGGGAGGAACAGAGAGAGAGGGAGACACAGAATCCGAAGCAGGCTCCAGGCTCGGAGCTGTCAGCACAGAGTCCAACCCGGGGCTTGAACTCACGAACGGCGAGATCATGACCTGAGCTGAAGTCAGATGCTCAACTGACTAAGCCACCCAGGCACACCTGCCCACTGTTTGTACTCTTAAGTGTCAGCTAAGATTTGAGTCTTGAAAGGAGTGATAGAAAGGAAGAAAAAAATAGAGCCCATTCATTCTTACAGAGGAGACTTGGATATACTCTGACTGGTTCCTGATACCTGGTTCTTGGTACCAGTGTCACTGGATCTCTTTGCTGAGCACACTTCTGCAGTGGCTTCTTTGGTTCTGAGTCACTACCCCACATCCTTCTAATAAGTCCTTTATTTATTTATTTTTTAAGTTTCCCAAAGCTGGACTTGGTTGTTGCACTGAAGATCCCTGACTGATGCACTCAGAACCTGCACTCCTCCTCAGTGTGTGTTATTTTTCTAAAGGACAATACAGAATTTAACACTTTATATCAGTATATAGATATGAAATATTTTTTACTTCTTTCTATGGATGTTTGTGTATATGTGTACATGCTTGTGCACATGTATGTTGGTATTTAAGACACATATACAAATACCAGGATTACACCAGCATCTTAATGAGGCCTTCATCTTTCTTAATTAGGGAAAATTACTAGACTCAAAGCAGAAAACTGGTGCATTCTGAGGAGACTCCCTTGAGCATTCTGTCATGTTCATTGTTGAGTTTGTAGTCTCTAATTTACAATAGGGCCAAATGAGAAGACAAAAGCTCTTTTAAAATCAGTAAATAATGCTAAACACTTACAAATTTCCTAACAGGTTTGTGCTTGATACCTAGAGAAAGAACTTATAGCTGGTTAAGTTCTATTAACTACCATCAATTTCCTTCAAGGGAATATTAAAAATACTGTGGAAGCATAACCATAACAACATTTGTGGAATGTCAGCATAGATTCCTTAAGAGAATCTCAAAAAAGTTATTATGGTCTAGAGATCTAAGGCTTAGGAGGCTAAGATTTTGGACTTAGTCTTGCCTCTGTCATTGGATGACCTTTGATATTCATTTCACCATTCATGGCCCTAATTTTCCCATCAGTGGAGTGAAGATGATAATTTCTTTATCAACCTCACACAAAGTTGTATGTAGTTTAATTGAGATTTCCCCTCATTATGCTAAGTGAAGTAAGTCAGACAGAGAAAGAAAAATACCATGTGACTTCACTTATATATGGAATCTAAAAACATTGAACTCACAGAAAAAATAAAATAAAAACATTGAATTCACAGAAAGAGTAGAATGGTGATTTCCAGTCATTTAGGGGTGAGGGAAATTGGGAGATATTTTGGTTAAAAGGCACAAACTTTCAGTTATAAGATGAATAAATTCTGGGTATCTATTGTGACTATAGTTATCAATATTGTATATTTGAAATTTTCTAGGAGAACAGATTTTAAGTGTTCTCACCATAACAACAAACAACAACAACAACAACAACAACAACACAGTAATTATATGGGGTGGAGGATGTGCTAACTAACCTTATTGTCATAAACATTTATATATATGGGTGATGTACTTTCAAATTAGAAACCCAAAAAAGTAAAAGATCATATGACAAACAAAAGAAATAGAAAATAATGCAATCACCACATGGAAGGAATTACATAATTTGCATGGGGGACCTAAAATGAAAAACTGAGAAGCATATTTAAAGCAGTGCTAATCACAACTGTACAAAAATGCAACACTTCTTCAAAGGGCAATTTTATGAGATGAGCAACCAGTTTACTTTTTAGCAAGAAGTACATTTTTACAAGTGTGTAATAAGTGGGAATTACTATCTACAAATTACTTACCTATTTCTTAGCACCTCTGTTAGCTCTATTTTCACTGTCTTATTTAACCCCCCAAATGATGTGAACTAGGTATTCATTTTATAGAGGAAACTGAGAGTTTTGAACTTTCATGAATTTAAGAAATTTCAGTAATTTAAGAAATTAAATTACTTACCAAGATAAAAAATGATCGAGTTGAGATTCAAATTCTTTGGGGACAGGCATGCTCATTTTATTGCACTTTGTTTTATTGCACTTTACAGATAATGTGTTTACAAATTGAAGTTTTGTGGAAACTGCTTCCAGCAAGTCTATTGGCACCATTTTTCCAACAGCATTTTTTCACTTTATGTCTCTGTGTCACATTTTGGTAACTCAGAATGCTTCACACTTCTTTATTATTATGTTTGTTATGGTAACCTGTGATCAGTGATTACAGTTCACTGAAAGCTCAATGATGGTTAGCATTTTTTTAGCAATAAAGTATTTTTTAATTAAGGTCTGTACATTTTTTAGACATAATGCTATTGCACACTTAATAGCCTACAGTCAAGTGGAAATATAATTTGAATATGCAGTGGTGGAAAACCATAAAAAAATTATTTGACTTGCTTTATTGCTGTCTTCCGGAACCAAACCTACAATATCTCCAAGGTATGCCTGTATGTCTTTCCACATTGAGTATGAGCCTGACCATGTGATTTTCTTTAGCCAATGGGATATTAGCAAGCATGACATAGCAGAGGCTCAATAAGCACTTGCACTTTGGGCGTTTGTCTTCTTTGCAGTGCTTCTTGGAACCCGGAGACTACCCTAGAGAGGCCATGTGGAGGAGAAATGAGGTGCCCAGTTGAGAGTTAGAACCAAATTCCAGGCATGTAGCCTCAGTTGAGTCATTCCAGCCATCCTTCAGGTGTTTAAGCCACCAGAAACAAGTCAATCTCACTGTGCATTGCCTAAATCCCTGACCTACAGAGTCATAAGTATACAAAATAATGGTCACTTTATACCACCTAACTTTGCATTGACTTTATCATGCAACAGTAGGTAATTGATTTTTAATTTAGGATCAGTCTAAAGCTGGAGTACTCTTTATCCTACAATATTCTGTCTCAAATTATTGAACCTTTCTATATCTCCTCAACTGAAATCTAGTATGTTGTTTTGCAAAGACATTAAATAGGAAACTTTTATTAAAAGCAAAAGAACATCAAAATGATTCATTTCTCTCCACACCAGATTTACTAATGTTAACATTTTGGCTTGTTTTCAGGCTTATTTTTAATAAAATAAATTATTCTATCTTTTCTTATAAATATTAAGTTTATTTATTATAAATATCCAAATACTGCAGAAAAGCACAAAGATTTAAATATCAGTTAAGTAGCACCACATAGAAAGAAATATTAAATGAACTTCATCCAGTCACATTTGTTTTAAAAATAGAAAGATACACAGCAAGAAAAAATACTTAAAAAAACATTTTTTTTTTGAGAAATTGAGGCGGGGTGGAGAAGGGGAGAGGAAAAGAGAGAGAAAATCCTCATGCAGGGCTCCATACCACGACCCTGGGATCATGACCTGAGCCTAAATCAAGAGTCGTGCACTCAACTGACTGAACCACTCAGGCACCCTGAAAAAATACTTTTAAATATGATTATATTATATATCTCTTTCTAATGTAAAAAAAAAGGCAAACTTTTATTTGACCAAAAAAGAAAAAATGAAAACAAATAATACCTGTCCCCCTTCTCCCAAATCCTGATGGAAGTGTTAACTTCAAATACTTATTTCTTCCTTCTATATAAAAGATAACTCCTAAAAGTCTCATCTATGGTTATGAAAGAAATTTTGGAAAAAACAAACTTTAAGAAATTGGAACCATTTTTTTTAAGGTCTCAATTTTAATAGAATGGAGTGATTTCCTGCTATTATATAATGAGGATATTAGCAGTCACATATTTTCTCTCATCTCCCTCTATCCACTTTCCAGATTTACTTAAACATTATCTTACATTATCTTTTTTTTTTTTTTACCATATAGAAATATTATGTACTATAATGATGATTTTCTTTCCCTTAGAACTCTATAGACCCAAGCTCTGCTGTCAAAGAGTCAGAGGCCAGTGTGATTTCTTCTCTCATGATAGTGACTGACTTTTTCTGTTTTATGCTTGGATATTTTTTCTTTATTCTTGATACTATTATAACTAGCATATAGGGAATAGCGTAACTAGGGATTTTCTGCATCAAGTTTACTTTGAAAACAGTGTGCTTCTCCAGTATGCACCATTTATTTTCTTCATTTTAGGGAAATTTTTCTGTTTCATATTTTCAAATATGTTCTTTCTGCTTTATTTTTTAAATTCTTTATGATCTAATATATTTGTTAGACCCTTTTTACCTATCATATCTATCATATCATATCATTTTACCTATCACATTAGCTTTTCTTTAATCTCTTAGATTTTTCTTTCTTCCTTTTTTTTGCATCATTATTATTTCTAACCTTTTCTTTGAGAGCAATTCCATATGCAGTAGAACCTTTTTAATTTTTTTGCTTTTTCAAATGTATTTATTTTTCTCAGTTTCACCAAGATCAGTTTTGTTGTTACAACTCAAGATCCTGGCAGAAAACAGAGTTCACCCTAGATGCTTACAATTTAGAGACATTAGAGACAAAATTAGTGTGGAGGCAAGGCTAAGATAAAATTTAAAAACAAAACAAAACAAACAGAAACAAAGAAAGAGTAAGATCCCAGAGACTTATAAGCACTTGAAGCAATTACCACCTCTAGGACTGCAGGGACAAGAGGAGAAAATAGTGTTTGTGGAGTCCACTAATCGTGGACATATGGAAGAGGGGTCCCTCCAATGTAAACTAGAGTTGTGGAGGTCACATCTATGGCCAGAGTTGTGTGTGTAAATGTGGAGAGAGGAGAAGAACTACCTAAGCTTCTCCCGCTCCCTAACCTCTGATCTCCTGTCCATATGGAAGCCAAAGGGCATGGGAACAAAGGTGATAAGGTTCAGGGGTCAACTTCCCCTGGACTAGAAGCAGGATGGAGGGGGAGGAGAGAATGGTGGTAGTAGCAATGGTGGGTGGGAGGTTGCCAATGAGAATAACTAGCACATACTTGTCAATTTCTCAAAGATTTTAACTCTTCAACAAGTCTCAAATATTTAGTCCTTTCCACTGGTGGTGTATGTGTGTCTATTTATATACACATACACATTTGCCAAGTACCCACCGGTGTCTTCATGAAGTCTTATCTTTCCAAATTTTAAGGAAGGTCTAATTTTCAAAAGAAACAGGCAGTATCCTAGGGAATATCCTCCAAAGAATGAATCCACTTCATTTTCCTAGTTTATCATTTATCAGCTCAATTTTATTTAAAGGAAGAGAGAAGAGCCAAAAACTGTTATAGCTGGAGAGCAATGTTATCCATCCTCAATTATTTTTTCTCAGATTAGCAAATTACCATTGTATCTCATACTGTTGTGTTATCAATTCCTTTTTTAAGTAATTTTTTAAAAAGTTGAATTTAGGGGCGCCTGGGTGGCGCAGTCGGTTAAGCGTCCGACTTCAGCCAGGTCACGATCTCGTGGTCCGTGAGTTCGAGCCCCGCGTCGGGCTCTGGGCTGATGGCTCGGAGCCTGGAGCATGTTTCCGATTCTGTGTCTCCCTCTCTCTCTGCCCCTCCCCCGTTCATGCTCTGTCTCTCTCTGTCCCAAAAATAAAAATAAACGTTGAAAAAAAAATTTAAAAAAGTTGAATTTATATCCTTTTTAAGTTTGTCTGTAGCTTGAGACAATCATAAGATTTTTTTCCTCATTTTAAGCTATAATTTCTTGCAAGTTGGATTCTTTTACTTTGCATTAAATATTTACTTTGGCCATGCTGTCGTTTCCATCTTGAGCATACTCAGGTAATGTTCTATTGTTATAATACTACAGTGTTGATACCTTCTCCCAACCACATGAGGAAGATTTATTTTCTTCACACCTACAAGTGGTAGACTGAATATTTTACATTATTTTCACTTTTCTGTAGCATGGGGGAATGGCTGGGCCAATGGACAAGCTCAGCTGAGGGGAACATGTGCAATCTTCATCTTGGTTAGTGTGATGGAAATCTGCCCTCTCTCAAAGCTTGGCACTTGCTATATTCTGGTCCATGGAGACAGCTTTATAGCTCTGTGTTTGGCAACCATTGTTAAAGAATGTTGGAGTAAAGAACAAGTCAACCATCAAGGAGTTAAGTAAGTTTACTTTCCTATATGAAGTTAGAAGACATTAGATCTAAATAGCGTAGAATTTTTCTATGAGAAGGAAATAAATTTTACTTGGTTCTCTTGGAATCTATCATCTATAACTAGCAGCTACATAATTCCATTCTGATATTGTATCTATGAATCAGAAAGAAAGAATGCCAACAAAGATGTTGGGAAAGCCCATGAGCATCATTCTGGAAAGCAAAACTTAAATAAAGGAAATGGGTAGAGATGTTTCTAAATGAGTACAATGAGAAATGAATCAGTGAAAGGAGCTAAGAAATAGCAGACTTAATTCCATTTTACATTTCCATGAACTCCAGAGAGAAGTTCACAAAAATTATTAAGCTACATAGTTCCTTTTCACTGTAATTTAATCATGTTGTGTTCTTTAGTTAAAAAACAAAAAAATCTTAGACAATATTAGAGGAGTTCTGTGTGAAGTGGCTATACATTTTTTTCTTCCTAGCATCTTTCTGGTGAACAATCCCCAAATTTTTGCTGTAGCTTTGAGGAAAGAGACAATGGGGCATGACTTGTGGGAGGAGGAGATAGGATTATTACTTAATAAGGATGATGTAATCCAAGAGCTCTTCCTGGCTATGTTTGCCACTTTGTGGGGGGAGAATCTGCCCAGAGAAAACAAAGAGTAAGAAAGTCAAACCCTTGAGGACAAAGTTTAAGTACCTGAAGTTCATTGTTTAACATTCTCAGTTAGAAAGCTAGAAAAGTCTTTGTTTCAACTACTTTGGTTAGGATTTCTGTTACTGAAAAAGTTCCTTTATTAAATATATTATGTCTCCTATGGATTGGTGGGTAAGAGAAATAGCTGGATTACAGAAATAGCTAGGCCTGCACTTTGGAAAAGAAGACCCTGTTGGGGAGATGAATGTAGTCAACAAAGAAAGGGAGCTACATAGCAGCTATGTTGAGAAAAATACAACAAAACAAACAATAACAACAAAAGAGCTAAAGAACTTAAGTCCTCAAGTGACCCCACTTGTAGGTAAGGCAATTTGATGACATTTATCACCCTAGTTGATCGTCTGGTTTGCTAGCTAAGTGTCTTTTCTGTTTGTTGTATTTTCCCCACAAAGTT